>NC_081415.1:25013748-25338748 GCF_030272615.1 Cryptomeria japonica | reverse complement strand
CCTTTTCCCCAATAATTTTTGAACTTAGGTGTTTCAAACCCTCCTGGAAAAGGTGGCATATGTAGATTCCTATCAAAGGGATAGGAACAAATATCATTAAGTGAAAACTGGTATGTTTTCACACCACTGTGGAGTTGTTGGGCTAAACTCTCCATTTGTTGTCTCAACATGTCAATGTCATTAGGAGGAGGAGGAGGTGGGGGATTTCCTTGATGAAGGTTGTATCTGACATGATCTTGACCTCTTCCATCCTCATTACGACTCTGGTGTTTCGATGCTTGCCTTAGTTGTTCAGTATCAAAATCAGAGGGTAGTTTGGCTCCCTCTTGGGAAAGTCTTAAAAGTGAGCATCAAAGTTGTTCCTAAGAATTTTGTCAAAAATTCGATTGAAGAGAGGGATGTGTTGTGCCCTTTTTATTGTTGCAGGAGTAGGAGTACTTGGATTTTCATCATTCACGTTTCCTCCAAGGGCTTCTTGGAATTCATTGAGATTTTCCTCCTCTTCCTCTTCTATCTCTAGTTGTCTAGATCTTGATCTGGTTTAAGCCATTTTGTTTGAAAGTTGTTGTTGAAGTTTAGTGAAAATGATAAATTTTTGGTGAAGTGTTTTGCATATGGATCTTCTAACACTAAAGGTAGATGTTGCCAAAGTCCTTCTGGGAATTGCTTGTTGTGTTTGTTGGACAATGTTTGATATAATAAGGTTTAGAGAGGCTTGAGATGTGTTATAGACCCAACTACCTAGTAATGAGAGGATGCACTCATAGACTAGTGTTAACCTACATAGAAATGCATCTTAGGATGAGTTTATCCTAGATGTAGAGACACTCTAAAAAGTGATGTGTTTGTGTTTGACTCAAGCAATATTGAAAAAGAACTTAGGACAAGACCTCTTTATGTTTTGAGAGTTGGAATGGATTGTTGATGTGTGAATGGATGAAATGTTAACTTCAATAGAAACTTTGTGTTACAAATGGGACAAATTCTTCCTCTTCTCTTCAAGGGTGGGTGGTTCTTCCCTAACTGAGTTATATGTGATGCAAATGTCTGAAAAGAAGGCAGGATTGATTTTTCCTCCTTTGTTTTTGTGATAATTTAAAGCTCTATATTGAGTAAAGTCCCTGTGGTTTAAAGACTCTTGATCAAACTCGTTGGACTTTCCTTGAAGATATAGACGTATGTGATGTAAGAAGGTTCTATGTGAGACAAATATTTGTCTATTGAGATAGAATAAATTCCTTCTTTTTATAAAAGCCTTTGAGCTCAATGGTCTTTTCTTCAAATTGATATGTTGATGAAGATTCTTCTTTCTCAAAATGTGAAGAATGGTCATATAGTTTGATACTTTGTTTTTGATCTTTGCTTTTGATCTTTGCCAAATGTTGGTGTTTTGAATTTTTTTGTGTTGGATAAATACTTGTTTTGGAATTGGTTTTTCTTTTGATTTTTCTTTGACAAGAAAACAAAGCAAGCACACAAACACAAGAATGTTGCCTCAAAAGGCACAAATAAGTGTGGGTCTAAATCAACCCAATCTTTGGACTTTTATGACCCTTTCTTTCCAAATGTTTTTGAGTATGTTTTTCCAAAAATCCTGAAGTTAACTCAGTTTATCACTGGTCTTGACACAAAACGAAGACACTTCAAACACACTTTATCCCTAAGGTCAAATGGCCAGTTGCGATAATTTCACATCTTGATATTTCTTCAACTTTGGTACTACATACCTTATGAATCTTGTCGTGGCAGGTAAGGATGTGATATACTAAGTCTTGCATGAGCATAAAAAATAGATGATCCCTATGATGGGGGAGTCACCACTTTCATCAAGCTACAAGTAGCCTTTCAAAAAGCTATGTTTCTACTCAAGGAAATATGTATGGTGAGTATCTTGGGAGTAAAACCATCTATGCTCTTGCACTGAACTTCTTACAAATATCCTCAATCAATAGAATGGGTGGGCTTCTACATAAAGGTGTTTAGTAATTTTTGATGTCTCTGGACATAAGTTCATTCTACAGTGACACACTTAAGAGCCTTGTAACTTGTGGTGGGGCCCATTTGTCCTTTCGGCAAGTTACACTTTAGGAACATCTATACCCAAGGCTACAAATTTTTCTCACACTTGATTTCTATAGCGGCTCGAGGGATTTACCATGCGAGGTCGTTCCCAAGAGTGATGTGTCTCTTGGTAGGCCTCTCTTAAAAATGTAAACTTTGAGTGTTACTAACACTTTTCTCTTGCACCTAGGACCACAAAAGCCAAGGGAGAGGATAGTGTGTGTTAGAAGTAGGACCACTTGACAAACTTTTGCACAAGTGTGCCAATCACAAAAATCACTTGTTCTTTTTAACCATTTTTCATTGCAATGTGATCTAACTATTTGGAGATGTTGCTCCAACAATCATGGTGTTCTTTTTAACTTCAAAGGCAAAATGTTTGGTAAACTAGGAATTTAAAATCTTGGTCAATTGAATGAAAAACACATTTGCTTGAAGTAAATCGCTTTTGGAAACAACAACAAACAAAACTTGTGACAAGTTGATTATTCTTTTTACCTTTGCAAAAAAGGAAGTGTTGATTGTAGATTTTAACTTTGATGCAAGAAATAAAGTTTGTGTTGTCTTGTTTTAAAACCCAAAATACAATGAATCCTAACTTTGCAAAGAAAGCAAATTTGTGGGATTTTGAGTTTGTTGTTCTTTTTTATTTTTGCACAATGAAGTCCATTTTAAAACCCAATTTGAAAAGTGTGATTAATTTTAGAACCCAAAATGAAGTGTGAAGTTCAATTTTTAAGCCAAAAAGAAAGTGAATTTATTTTATTCCAACTTTGAAAAATAAAGTAAAAGAAAAGAAATTCAAAATGACTTCTAATCTAACTCCTTCAAACCTACACAAATAATCACACAGTTAGTCAAAAATAAAAATAAAATGAGGTACGGGTGGGCTTCCACAAACCTAAGTTCTGATTTTTGGTTACAAAATAAAAAATTACAACTTTCTGTTACAATAGTGCCACTTTGTGGAAACATAGAAGCACTATTTAACCCGAAAGCGCTAATTTATTGATAGATGCGCTAAAATAAATACAAATGTGCTATACTAAGAACAAAAGCGCTACAAGATTCTATCGAACATAAATAAATTTTGTAAAACAGAGAGCACAAATGCACTAGACTAATGACAAATGCGTTATTGTAAATACAAAAGTGCTACACTATAGTCAATAATGTTATTTCCAAGACAATAGTGCTATTCTAGTGAACAAAAGTGCTAAAGCACAAACTTTCGTAAGCATTAAAACGTGTTCAAAAGAGCCAAAGCACAACCTGTGTGGCAATTAAAACAAGAAAAAGTTAGTAGTTTTTGGAAATCTTGGTGTTGGATTCATGTCAGGTTCACCAAATGATGCTCTGCAAAATGGAAGGATTGTTAGAAAAACCTATTTAATTGCTACACACACAAAAAGAAGCACAAGAAACAAGTGTTAGTCATTAGTGTTAGCAAATCAAAGATTAAACACTATCCTAAGAAAGCATATCAAGAAAGATACTACACAACAAATAGAAAGCTCAATGAATCTAAGAAATGCAACTAAACATCTCCATATGCTCTCTACCATGTTGATAGCTTCTCCTTGCATGTTCCTCTCCTCTCCAAGTTCCAAACGAGTGTAGCTCTCAATAATTTTTTGCACTATGAATGCCTTGTGGAGGTTCAAGATTGAAAATGATTAACTATGCAAATGCCAATGTAAACAAAAGCTAAAATGAGATATTATCTAATTAGATAATGTTAATTTTAAGCCAAAAGAGTGAATGTAAATGGTTATACTAGAATGCTCTCTCTAAAAATGACTATAAGTTAAATGCATACAAGTTTTCAGGATCTGGATATTGAAGAAATGAGCTCTATTTATAGGTAAAATGGAGCAATGGATGCTTGAGATTTCGTAATCTCAACAAGGGTCAAGATTGAATGGTTTAAGATCCATGTGAGGGCTTTCAACCCAATCCCAGGATGACAAGTGTCAACATGAGAGGGGTTGAGGGGAGAGGGAAGAAACATTAAATGCTTGACATGACCTAAGGGTTAACTTGGGAGGTAAGGGTAAGGTTGAGTTGAGTGAATAAATTCATTATCCAAAGAATAATGCTTTTATCCAATGGATTAACTCTTGTGCAAGAGTTAGTGAGGATAATCATGGTCAAAGCAATAAATGCTTGAGGAGACACATGGGTCACATGAGGGTTGAGTTAGGGGTCAAAGTCCCTAACCATGGGTGCAAGTGGATCTAACCATAAATGGCCATGTAAGAGCCATTAATGGTCATGTAAGAGTCATTAGTGGTTTGGAAGACTTTAGAGGTTAAATTGTTGGACACATAAAGCATTAAATACTTTTCAAAGACTTTGGGGTCTTTGAGAAGTGACTCCAAGTTGCTTAGGAATGTGACAATAATCAGGGGATGGATTAGGCTAATTAGGAAGGGGTTAGAAGAATCTAGAAGGGGTTTAGGTTTGCAAGTGGGTTTGGTGGGTGAGGGAAAATGGGATTTTTATGAAAATAAAATTCATTTATTTCAACAAATAGGTGCAAATTGCATTTTTAGGAGAATACAAGTGGGGGGGGATTTAATGATTTAAATAAATATTTTATTTATTTATTTAAAAGAGGAAAGGGGATTAAATTAAATAAATAGAATTTATTCATTTAATTGATTGTGAATTTGGTTTAATGAATTAATTAAAATAAATTAAATAATTTATTTAATTAATAGGAGAATGTTTGAAGATGAATTAATTAAATGTTAATTTAATTAATTGATGGCTAGTGGGTTTTTAATCAAATAAATATCAAATATTCATTTAATTAAACTGGACAAATTTATGTGACTACAGAACCAATTTACTAATAATTCAATTGTTTACTAATAATGCAATAAATAAATTCTAATTGTTTACTAATAATTCAAATTCACAATTAAAAATATGAAATAAGTATCCGTTCTGATTGATGAATTCAAGGAATACAATATCAAAAATCATCAATGACAACTATAATATTGCAAATTGAAATTGTAATATGACTCAAGAACTGTAGTATAATTATAAATACTTATAAACTGACTGCTAATTCACTTCAGTGACTCAGTTTGAGGCTTCTATATCCCAAATGGACTCAAGATCTAGAAACTGACTAGTACTAATAGGTTTATCTTCATTCTGAGTCTGGTATTCAAAAATTTCTTTGTCTTCATGCTGACTCTAAGTCTGTGATCCATATTTTGTCTCAACATTAGCACTAGCAGTAGCACCACCAAATTTTAAAGTGTTGCACAACCCTCATCTTTCATGTATGGAATTCCAGATTGCCAGTGTCTTATCATATGGAAAATCTCTAACATTATATTGAGTTACAAAAAACCTCAAGCAAGTTTCCAAATTTTTGTCTAATTTGTTTTTGATTTTTTATTTCAAAAGCCCTAATGCTCTGAAAACTCTCTCATCTTCCACTAACCCCAATATCATTGTTTGACTTAAATCAACAAGTTTCAAATATTCTGGTATTGCAATACGCAATGCTTCACTTTGATCTATCCTTTTCCAAAGCCTTTTGATTGATCCAGGTTCAAATGGACTCTCCAAGTTAACCAACTGATGTTTCATAAGCAATACAAAATGTTTACATTGTTTTTTAAGTTGATCTGAATTTAAAATTCCTTCTATTGGTTGTCCATTGCAATATACATCTTTTGAAAATGTCAATATCAATTCCTCTAGTTTTTAATGAAACATCTTTGCGTCATTTGGATTATCTCCAATTGAATGCCAAAATTGAGGATACACACAACCCATGGATTCAAGTATTTCTTCTCGAGGGAATCTTTCAGGAATCTCAGTTGAAAGTTCATATGCAATAGACTTCAAACTATCACTAACAGATTTAACAATTTTGTCAAAATCTTCTTTTTTAACTAGTAGTGCTTTGCCTCGCTTGCCCATCTTGGATTGGTGCATTGGTATCTAAAATCCTTTTACAAAGACACATAACTCATTTTTTGTATTGAAATGTAAAAAAATTCAGCATGATTCAAATCTGTAATTATCTGCCACCTAAAAAAATTTGGGCTTCGCCCTATTAGATCTGAATATAGACCATCCAGGTTCAAGCATGTCATTTTACACAGAGTGCTATACTCATTGATATGCATAGTTCTATTTTGGGATTTCTTAACAAGTTTTTTCATTGAATCTAGCATGGGGATAAGACTAGCTAAAGTTAACAGAGTCTCTATATCACTTAACTTATGTAAGAGATCATGAGATTTGTCTATTGTGAGGCATTGCTCATACATTAGTCTGATCAAGGATTGATATTCTGTTAGAAATCGTTTCGTTGGTCCATGCAAGGAGATCTATCTGGTCTCAACATCCCTGAGAAGCTTGTTTCCTGTTGTTACTCCCTTAGCAAAAATCTCAAAATTTTGCAAAACGTTTAGGACTTCGGCAAAAGTATGAGTGGATCTCGTGGACCAAATCTTCAACTTTGACACTATAGGAAAATTGCTTATAATTCTATATGCTAAATTCATTCGATGGGCTATGCAATGAATGCCAACCATGTATGGTGCAATACTAGTTTGTAATCTTGCACAAAGACCGCCCTTTGACCTTGCATTACTGCCACTCCATCAGCTCCAACACACACCAACTTCTTGGTAATTGTCAATTTATCCATACCAGCAATTTCATTCAAAGCTTTCTTAACTTGCAAATATAAAATTTTTGTTGTTGAATTGCCCCTCATTTTACGAACATAGAGTAGATGAGCTTGATAGATATGTTCTTTTATGGTATACACATGCATACAAACCCAATTAGTGTTATCTACCACCGTAGCTTCATCTATGGATAATGAAATGAAATTTGACTCTTTTACACTCTATTGTAAATTTTGCTTTTCCACCTTAGGAAGATAGTTTGCCATTTCCCATCCAGCGTTTATTGACCAATGTGACATAGGATAGTGAGGAACATTCAAAAATGATAATAAATTACTAAATTATGGGAAATATTTCATAGGATGCCCTCTCGACAGAATATGAAAAATAACACTCATCTAAATAGTATTTGCCAGGTTTGCATCTTTCGTTGCATGCTCAATCCTAGCCTTGATTGTATTTCCAAATCCACTATTACCAATTAGTGTCATTTTGTGGTTATGCTCTTCATATTCCACGGCATACTTAACATGAAGACATTATTCCTTTGATTTCCATCTTACTACTTGTCTTTCCTTTCCATCTATGATTTGTTTTTCATAAACCTTACCAATATGCTTTTCTATGGTGTCAAGCTTTAGCTGCATCTTCTTCTCTCTTTTAGTTTTCGAGCTGTAAATATTACACCTGCATTATGTTGGTTGTTCATCATTGTTTGGGACTGGTTCAATGAATGGGTACTTTTCTACCCAATCAATCTTAAAACTCCTTTTCATCTCCCACTCTCGGCCCAGTTTTACTTTCCTTTTTCTTTTCTTCCTACCAACATCATCTTCAATACTAGCATTTGCATCTAAGTGAATTATCTCATTGTGTGTATCCCTTAGAACATCTTCTACCATGTCGGTATTGTCATCCTCATTTGATGCATTTAACTCAATGACAATCCCACCTTGTGGTTGTGGTAAGCTACTGTGAATGGCTTCTGCAATTGTAGAAGTTGATGGACCAGAAACTTTGTCAATTCCAAAGAAAGGCTTTATGGTAGTATCTTTAAGTTTAAGTTTTGGGCATTTTGATGGCCTCCCAATCCCTTCAGTTTCACCGCCCTAAGGAGTCTTACCCTTGTCTGGTATCCCAATCCCTTCACCACCCTGAGGAGTCTAGTCTCACCCTTGTGTGACATCTCAATCCCTTCACCACCTTGAGGAGTCTCACCCATGTCTGACTGTGACATCTTGAGTCTTGACCTCTCACTACAAATTAAAATGTAAAACTAATACTATCAAGTATGAAGAAATGATTACTCACCTTTATGCCTTCTCAATTCTCTGAATCAGGAATCAGGAATGCTTGGGCCTATGTTGTAGGATTGTAACTCTGGCCCTCCGCCCTACAATGAACTTTGACGTTCCAACTCAATTTGTGGAATGCAAATCGAGAGCTCCCAAATTTACTAATCAGACATGAACAAATTTTAAGAAAGAGTGTATTTATATCAATCCATTATTGCATTTTTGGTGAATTGTGGCGTGCAATGAACATTTAATTTAAGCGGGGCAAAATGGGTCCTTGAATGCTTATAATGTTTTAATTGATATTGGCGAATTTGGCCAATGCATACAATGAATATTTAATTTAGCATTGGCGAATTAGGTCCTGGGTATGTAGTCATTTTACTATTGTTGGTGAATAATGGAGGTGATCTAATACCCACGTCTGAGTGATTTCGGGTGAATATTATGGGCATGCATGTTGAATGGTGTGTGGTCAATGGTGAAGCCAGAATATAGTGTACCGTTAACCTCAAAATTTTGGGCGATTTGACCATGATGTTTCCCCAGACTATTCACCATTTCCTAAAAAAAAATACAAAAAAATATGCAAAATTCGCCAATTGGCAAAGATTCGCCACTAAAAAACTCTCTGGTTTGCACAAGTTCAGCATTGTGGTTGTTAACTTGCCTTTTGCAAAATTATTAGTTGAAGCAAAAATTGTCTTTGAGGTGTTTGATGATTGAATATGTGCCCTAGACTTCTCTTTTTGTTTATAAGTAGTTCAAAATGTCCATGAATAGGGTTTTTATCATATATCAGGATAAAATATGCATTATTTTGTGATCTTTCATTGAACTGCAAGTACTTTGGCTTTCTTGTTGAAGACCAAACACATATTTGAATGTTTAGCCATTTGGCCAACCATTTAATACAAAATAGATTCCCCCAGAGGCCATTCTCATTATGGTTTGGCATTCAGACTACAAAGAATCACATATGCTGCAAATACATGTCAACATCAGTTACTCCATGTAATTCATACAAAGCTCATGATTGTATGAATATAAAGCTTTTGGGTCATTCTTTCCTAGGTAATTTATGAAATGGTCAGTAGTTCCATTGCGTAGCTCTATAAAAGTGAATTGCATATGTAAAAACAATTGGAAAGAGTGTTCTCAACTTGGAGAAGGAGATTCAAGGCAATCAGGGTGTGGAGCTGGAGGAGGAAAAAGATAAAGGACAAGATTATTCATCTCGCCCAAGCAAGAGAACGAGAACAAATCTAAAGAGAAAGGCTAAAAGACCTCCTCAAGACCTTCAAAATATTAAGATGGTTGTGCTGAATACGAATCAGCTTGAGGTGGAGGTTGCAGATATCGTGAAGAATTTGACTTAGTCTCCTCTGCTATTTTTTGAGCTTTTTGCTATCTTTTGGTTTTTTGCTGAATTTTGGCTGACATTTTCATGGTTATCTTTAGGGCAGATTTTTGATATGTGATTGTACTGTTTAACGCTTATCTTGGTTTAAGACTTGTTGTTAAAGGGTTTTGGGTCCCTTCAAAACTTGTTTTTACCATAACAAAAAACCATTGGAAAGAGTCAAAAAGACAATCGCCTATGTTATATAAAAATTCTTTCATCCTAAACATGTTATCATTTTCCAATACTATGTCAATTGTCTAATCCAAGAAGTCCACGTGAACGAGTTTATAGTTCTCTGTGTCTATAATGTTTTGTAATGATTATGTTGATTCCAACTTGCATTTCATCTAGTGCATAATGTAAAAACAATTGAACAATGACCAATACAATTTCAATAGTAATAATCTGATGGTAAAATTGATCCCAATTATCCCAACTTGTCTAGAAATTTTCTCACTACCAATTTAGTTATAATATTTTGATGGTAAAATTGATGCTAGTTGTCCCAACCTGTCCAGAAATTTCCTCACTACCATCCTGGAATATGGAAAAAAATCTCCTCATCACAATTGTGGAATATGGAAATTAGTTCTACAACGCATGATGCTTACAACATGATATAAAATTAATGTGGCCAATGTACCAAGAGAAAAAGTATCTCCTACTTTATAAATTCGAGAGTTACTTTTTAATATTTATAAGGTTTGCTTTGGCATGTTTATGTTGTTCTATTTACAAAATCAAGTAACTAATTATTATATCCCAAAAGTGAAAATGTATGCTTGTTCTTTATTGAAATCTAATTTCTTACATCTATAGCAGTCGTTGTCATTCTACACATATATTTAGAACCAAACTCTATACAACTGATAGATACAACTACCATACCATTGCAATATTCACCCAAATTGTGTAATATAAAGTTCTCTTGGTATCCTAAATCGGTGACATTACAAAGTAAAGGTAATATGTCACACTAAAATCAATTTGTTAAAAGGAGGGCTTATGAGTGCAGGTTCATTAGACTCTAGCAAGTAAAATCATGTTCTTTCTCCAAAGTAAGAATTGGCAACATAAACCCGATGAAAAAAGAAAGAAGGACTCCAAGGACAATAAAACTACAAGCATAGGCAAAACACTAGGCCAAGATTTTGAAATACTCGCAATTGTGTTCATTAGCCCCATAGAAGTAAACTAAGGTAATTTTAAAGTCAATACCTTTAATTTATATTATTCGTTCACACAGCTAGAAAGGGTAGTGGGTAGTAGTAATGGCTCATACCAAAAGATCCTTGTGTTTAATGTAATTCGTTGAACAATTCTTTTCCAAGGTTTTGTTGTGTAAATTGCATTGAGTCAATATTCTTTACTTGGTTCTTGAATAGAAGGTTTTTAATGTTTAAGGGTCAAATATAGATTCGAAGATATAATTGATCTAGTTATTTTAATTGTTAACAATTTTGATCTTCTGCTATTTATTATGATGTTGAATTTTTTGTTTTCTCAATTCTTCTCTTCTTTGAACATAAAATTTAAAGAAATTGCTACTAAAGCGACTGTGTACTTGGCTTGAACGTCATTATAAATTTTGTACATTGTTGATTATTTGCAAGAACTTTCCCTTAAGTTGTAAATTTAATTAGACCAATCATATTGTAAGTAAAATAAATGTTATTTTTCCAAATTACCCATTCTAATTAAATAAGTGTAATTAGTAAGCAAACAAGTAATCTAGATAACAAAGTTGGGACTCATAAATGCATTAAATATTTACAAACTAAATATGAAAGACTGGGGCGTTTAGCTCTTGAACAAATAACAACATAACAACTTGCATTAGGCTGACTCATAACATCTAATAGAAAGTGATGGGAAAGTTGGAATTTGAATTTTAATATTGTAATTTTGAGTCCTTCAACATGATGTGTTTTTTATGACACCTTGAACACAAAATAAATTACTAAGTATTCTATCCTCTCTTGAACAAGGAAACCTCATATGTTAAACTTCGTGATCAAATAAGGCAATGCCAAGGTTTACAATGTGAGCAATTAACTTCATATTGTGGATAGACTCAATGAATATGATGTGATATCACTGGTAATCACAAAGGAACTTACACAATCATTCTAGAACTTTATTAATTTCTTTTCCTTAGAATTATGTGTGATTTTGCAATAAGGCTCTCCAACTAACTCTACAAAAGATCTTTTGAAATAAAATGAAAAAGGGATAAAGTTTAGGGCTCTAATCTATCTCTAACAATGCAAGAAACTATTGATGACTTAGTGAAACTAAACCAAGCTTTGTTTTGCTATGAGAAACAATTACACAAATATGATGCAATCTTCAAAGGAAATGTAAATGATTTTCAAATAGCTCATACACATCAAAACCATAAACAATGCAAATTAATGAGCATAAATCAATTGAAGTTAAGCTTTCAATAGAGTTCAAACCAACCACGCATTGCAACTTGCAATCAAAAAATCACAAATGGTATGGACAAATAGGTTTCACTATTAATCAGCAACAACATCTTTAATTCAACTAATTAACTCCATTAAGATTGATCTTAAAATTAACTTGAGAAGAACAAAACCATGCTAACATTCAAAGCAACACATAGATTCACCAAGCACGATCCATGCCTTGCTCGACTTCAACCAAGGTCATGTACCTAAACCAAATTCCCAAGCCCGAAGTAAGACAATAACCCAAACCAATATCCATACCTGGTTAGGACTAGTCAAACATAGGTGAAGGTTTCTAAAACATGTTAATAGAGGTTTAAAGTAGATGAAATAAAAGATCAAACTTGATTTTATATGATAAGTATCCAAACAATGTAACCCCACATTTAAATCCCTAGGTGATGATATGTTTAACTCTAACAAAAAGGATGCAACAAAAAAATGATCCAGCATTGTGCAGATTCCAAATCAAAAAACTCATTGAAAACATGGCAAAGTGAGATACCTCAAGATTCTGCACAAATGGCATCCTACTACCAAACTATGCTAATAATAACAAGTGTTGCAGGGTAGCAAAGTTCCTACCAAAGACTAGAACAGTCATGATTATTTGAATAACAGTCATAATAATCTAATGATGTGCCTTAAAGGAAAAGAAAAATAACATGTTTCAAGCATTCAATATCTTGTGTGTACTATATAGAAAGTATTCAAATACTAAATTTAAAGTCAAAAAGTAAGTAACAGTTCACAAACCTCAATGATAATGGAGCTATTGTAATATTAAATATTTTAACAAAATGCAATCTAATAAAATTGTACATTGGAGATATGTAAGCATTAGCAACAATCACAAATCATGCTTTCTCCTCACCTCAAAGGTCATAATAACCATAAATCTCTAGTAGGTCATAATAACCATAAATCTCTAGTATAAGTGATGTCAAGGTATTAAATTCTAGACAATAGTCTGTCAACCATTTTAAGCACTAAAATAAAGACTTTCTAAGTGTGGCTTGACACTCATAGCAGAGAAATGATATGAAACATTTGTACGTGCCCAAATTGGAACACATTCATTTACATTTGATCATGTTGTTACTACTTATCAAATTGCCATTAGTTTCATATCCAAAGTCATACTATATTCTAGCTGGTTAGTATTATCGAATCATGCAGCCGGTACACACAGAGAAGTCAATATGAAAAGTCTAGTCGATTATTGAAGAAAGCAGTCATAGAACATAGTATTCACTGAGCTGTTTACCGAGTAAAGTTTCATGGCTACCAAGTGGTAAAGTTAACTCACTGAGTTGATATTCACCGAGTGCAACGTCTTACTAGATACATTGAACCTAGACATGCACATGAAAACGTGTTACAAGATCGAGGCACATCTAACCATTTTTGCATTGGAAATTGCACTATGAGATTGTGTATGATTACAAGGCCAATCTAACCTATGAGATATTTTGTTTAGTTATTCATTCGAAGAATCTTTTTGTAAGATCGAAGCAATGAATCAGATCACTGCTATAAGAGATCTATATATACAACATGATTCTAGGGTTAGAAGAATAAGACACATAATATGGTAAGAGATGCAATGAGATAGCAGTGTGTATGCATGAAGGAAGACTGTTACAGAGACACAGAAAGGTCACTAAGAAGGTTATCAGTGAACAGTCGAAGAATAAAGTAAACAGAAGGGTTTACTGAGTTTCATTATGGGTTACCAAGGTATGCTACAAGCTAGGTAATCTTATTCAAAGCACATAGAATCTACTTTATCATTTCAGATGTAAAGTTGCAGATATTCGTAATGATTATATTGTTATATTTTGAAGTTGTAAGAGAAACCTTTAATAGGGTAAAAGACTCTAACCAAGTCTATAAATTGTAAATCCTTTAACCAGGTGCTACACTTATATAGTGTTGTAAAAATCCTTTAGTAAGGTAGATCTAACTGATCTTAATACTCCTAACAGGGTAAGCTATTAGAAATAGCTAAATGTAGCTCTAACCAAGCATTCTTTATTATTGCAGTAGTGAAGTTGTGGGTGCCATCCCCACCGCAGTTTTTCTCTCTAACCAAGAGTTTCTGCGTGACCAAAATATATGTGTTATGGAGTGAATCATGTATGAATGTTATCTATTGATTATAGTTTTATTTTATGTCACTGTACTATTCTGTTTATGCATAACAGTAAGGTTATTACAAAAGAAAAGTTTTGGAGTACTGATTCACCCCTCCCCTCTTAGTACATTAGCTTTCTATATTGGGCCTAACAATTGGTATCAGAGCTTGAATCTTGGAAAAGGGTTTAACCACCTGAAGAGAAAGATCTTAGCAATGGAAGGCTACAAACAATCTCGAAGGAGTGTACATCTTCAAGAAGAGCTGGATAATGTAAATCAAGTGATTGCAGACATGCAGAGGCAAATGTAAAAATCTCTGAAAGTAAGGAGAAGATTATCTGATGACTTGCAGGGTTCTCAAGCGCTAGTGGAACAAATCGAGACATCATTTGAGAACAGTATATCTCAAGAAACTGAAGAAATGATTGGAATGTTGAAAGAAAAGAACAAAGCATTGGCTGATCAACTAAAAGCAATGAAAAGAGAACATGAACATTTCAGTACACAAATGACTGAAAATCTAGATGCATTAAGGAGAGCTGAGGATAAAGCAAGAGATCTACAAAGAGAGAAACAACAACTTGAAGCTCTAGTATCTGATAAGGATGATGAAATCATGAGGTTAACTGGTATTCAACAAAATACGACAGATCAACTAGGTTATACTCATCATGAAGCAATTTTGAAGAATGATGAAAATCAATCATTGAAACTTGAAGTATCAAGGTTGACTGGTGAACTTGAAATAGAAAAGAAATCCAAAGAATCATTGGAGAAGAGTTAAGAAGCATCAAAGATGTTGGATGAGCAACTGAATACAAGAAGACTTTACAAAGATGGAGGACTTAGTTACAATGGAAAAGACTATACCGAGAAAGGAATTCATACTACCGAGAGAGGAGAATCATCAAAACAAGCTGGAAAAAGGAATAACATCAAAAGGAAGAAGTCTATTTGCTGCTACTATGGAAATCAAGGTCATACTACCAACATATGTTAGATCAGAAAAGGTAAGCAACCAAATATCTCTAAGTCCAATGGATATTGTTATAATTGCAATAAATATGGTCACATACCTAATCAATGTAGAACAAAGTCTGTTAATAACCATCAGAAGGCAAAATTCAACGGGTTTTGTAAAAACTACAATAGATATGGACATAGGACCGAGAGATGCTGGTTTAAGCGAAAGAACTACATGAAGTATCCACACCGAGCAAACACTGGAGGTTACCAAACTCACACAGATTCTTATCGACAATATGCAACAGTACCATGGGACTACAATACGAGGATATGGTGTGAATGTTGTGGAAGATATGGACATATAAGTGCCAACTATTTTATAAGGTTTGGAATGAACAATCGGAGATCATGGAGAAATCCCAGTATGGCATGTTTTCATTGTCACAAAGATGGACATTTAGCTAGAGATTGCAGAGATCAACCAAGAAGAGACACTGAGGAGATAAAAGAAAAATTCAAGATGATTTGGAAAAAGAAAGAAATTATGTCTGATGAAGAAAGCACCTTACCTACCGAGTTAGGTGCACCTATTTCAAATTAGTCAAGAAAAGGTATGAAGGGACTGCATTCTTTAAAAGTTAAATCATAACAGTTCCTATTTTATTATGAACAAGAATTCAAATTCCACATAGTTAAGATGCAATTAGTCAGTTTACATACTATATAGGAAACCTGTCGAGTTGGTGTATATAAGAAACCTGTCAAGTCAGTTAACAAAGCAAAGTTGGGTACTCGGTGAAAACAAAAAATGAAGTGAATTGGTAAAAGGTGAATCGAGTGCATTTAATACCATGACCTAACTTGCACGAAGCCCAATAAGGTATTTTTGAGTACTTAAAAGTGTTTTCATGGTCATTTTCATTAACCCAAGTTTTTGAGAAGCAGAGCAGAGTGAATCAAAGCGACCAAATTTCAATCAGAGCGAATTTTCAAGGTATTTACATCAATCTATTCACACTGTTTAGCTGGTTTCTGATCTAGTCAAATTGCTAGTATCTACCGAGTGTAAAGAGTAAGCTACTTGTAAACCCTAAGGATAACCTATCAAATTTTTACTCGAGATCTACCATGGCACCCAAGATCCAAGACCCTGTAGTTGTCCAAAATGTGGAGAAGCCATCTCTGAAGTATTCCCTAACTCCTTAAGTCGCCTCAGAACCGGATGATAAAACTGCATTTTCACTCATCCCAGATTGATTCTTATTGGTAGAAGATGTCAGAATCTCTACCAAGTGCCATGTTGAGGAACTCGGTCATGTAGAGATTAGTGACACATATGATGAACTATGCACTGATGGCAAACTGGATAGTAAATTTGAGCATATCAGAATCAAGGGATTAACTGAAGCCCTAGTCTATCCTCGTGTGTTCAAACCCCAATGGGGTAAGTTTGTATTGAGCAGAGTACATGACAATTTCATGTGGCTACAAGAGCAACCATTCAAAATCACAAAGGAAGTCATTCACTTGATCATCGAATATCCCATCTATGATCATGCTCATGCATAGAAAATGATATCACAAAAGAAACTAATCAGTCTAACCGGAGTAGAATCTGATTACCGAGGACTGAAATTGAATAATGTCACTGATGTTGAATTGAAATTTGCAATCAGAGTCATTGTTTACTATTTCTTCCAATCTGCAAGGGAAAATAGTGTACCATGTGCTGCAGTGGACCTGGCCTACAAAATAGTAAAGAAGGGAATGAAAGTAGACTTGTGTGAAGTACTACTAAAGAACTTATTTGAGAACCTGAACACAATAAGGAAGCCGAAGAAGAACAACTTGGCAAACACACTCAAGTTCGGTTCACTACTTGTCTGTATGTTTTTCTATTTTGAAAAGTTCTTTCCCTCAGTCGGTAAAGTAGTATGGGAGCTACATCGACCTATCACCCATTAGATCAATTATTACATCAAGAAGTTAGGAGATAAATTTAATGATGTCATGGATGATTACTTTGGCAAATTCCAAGAGAAAATGCACAACAGGTACAGGATCCCACCATAGCTGGTTGAAAAATACAAGGACAATATTTGTTTTGAAGTCGACACTGATTATTGCTATGTAAATGTTGTTGAACCGAGGATTCAGTCGTTGCAACCAATGGGTTATGAAATTGATCATGACATCACACAACAACAAATTGATGCCTACTTATCATTGCCAAGGCATGCAACTGAACTAAGGTATGGAACTTGTGAAGAGGTAAAGGAGAAAGTAAAAATGAGCATTGTAGTTCCTAAGCCTACAAGGAAAGCAACAAAGATGATAAAAGCTTTATCTGAGAAATTCAGAGAAGAATCCTCATCTACACCTGTCAAAGGCAATCTTGCCATTACCGAGGAAGAATCAAAAGCACAGGAGGCTGCAATAACATTGAGCACAGAGTTGCCAAAGGGAAAAGTTCTAAAAAGAAAGAAACAGGACATTTCAAAGGCCCTACTGACTCCACCAACAAAGAGACCCAACACCAGAGCATCAGCTGCATCACCGAGCAAGAAACAAAAGACTATTGCCACTCCTAAGGTAACAAAGACTTACAAGAAATCTACTCAGAGACTCATTTTGGCAAAAGAGTCGAGTGATATAGAGTCTGATGATGCTAACAAATTCCTGATTGTGAAGAGCAAAAAGGCAAACATTCACAGTGTTGAAAACTTTTGTGCCAATCTTAAGGAATACGGTGGGTTTGTAGGATTCAGATATGTTAAGTATGAGTCTAGGAACAATGATGAGAAATGACAGATTGAAGAAGCTGCCATATGTACACTTCTGAAGTTTTGGTTAGCACCATTGGAACTAGCAAAGTCACTTCCAAGTGAACTCTACTCACATATTGATAATAGATGGAAATATGCAATGGATTCAGAGAGACAAATAAGAGAAAGAAGTCTTGTCCACTTATTTCCTGACATGTCCATAGCTGAAATCAAGGAGCATTTGTCCACATACAATTCAAAATTTCTTGTGAAACAAAGAGCCTTAAAATTGATGAATGGGCTATATATTGATGTGGAGAATGAGACTAAGGCCAAGTGGCAGGAGATCTTAAAAAAAAAGGATGTCGGTGAACAATCTCAAATTGAAATTGTTGATGTCACCGAGCAAGATCTAGATGTCACCGAGCAAGGTCCAAACCCAGTTGACACAATACAAATTGATGAAGGTGTAATGGATGAAGCCGCACCGGAGCAAGAAATGATTGAAGGCACCACTTATGCAAAACTTGTGTCTAGTGAAACGGTCTTAGAACAAGTTCAGCCTTATCCGCCGGTGAAGCCAATAGTACCAACCAAAGCCCCCAAGGACACCGAACAAGTTACTAAAGGTAACAAATCTGAAGCTACAATAGACACAACAAAAGATCAATCATCTCAGGGACAGACAAGCACAACAAATATTACAATAGAGACCCCTAGCACCGAGCCATCCAAAGACACTGCAACTACTATAGGAACAGTGCAAAGTGTTGCATCTACTGAGCAACCTACCGAGGGACAACATGCCTCACAAGAACTTGTCTTAGTGCCCCAGACAAAAGGAAAAGAGAAAAAGGTGAGAAAGCATGGTTTTAAATTTGACTTATCTAAACTGATTGTGTTGCCCAATGTTGACATATCCAAATTAAAAGGGCAAGTACTCACTGAATTTGGTGAACTATGCAAAGCAAAGGCCGAATAGGAGAAACAACTGGCAATACAGAAAAAGAACAAGGTACTTCAAAAGGTTAGGACATTGCTCATAGAAATGCTACCATTAGCAATAGTGTCAACCAATGCAGCCATCCATATTTAGTTGGATGAACTCTTTAATCAGATTGAAACATCCGGAGTTGATGCATCCGAATACCTAAGCAAGCTGAAGGATAAAGAGCTCACAACAAAAATGATAGAGGAAGTCCAAAAATCAATTGCTATTGGCAAGGTAAAACTTGTCAAATTCATTGCTAAGTTGACCCCTCAACTCAAGCACATTCTTTATTTATTCCAGAAATTGTGTACATTTTCTTTATTTATTAAAGACATAAAAAATAAAACTGATGCAATTGAGAAAGAGATCACCGATCTCTCCTCCAAGTTGACCACTGAGCCTATTTCAGTTCAGACTTTTTACAAAAAGCTACAACAGCTCATGGCTCAATAGTTAGAACCGAGGAATGAAGAGCATAAAATTAGGATGGATATAATGACCCTTCAAACATTATTCCTTCCTCATCTCTCACCAGTCCAAGAGCAGCTTAATCAAGCTACAAGCTTATCAACTACACAAGAGGGAAGCACTCTTGATGGCTTGATATCACTCTTATCTGATATTCAAGCACAAAACTCATTAATGGAAAGTCTCAAGGACTCACTCTCAGTCACCCTCACTGACGCCCGGACCAAGTATAAGACTATTTTTGATCAGTTACCGCCTCCGGATGCAAATTAAGTTTTTAATGTTTGTCAAAAAGGGGGAGTAATATTATGTTTCTACATAGGGGAGGAAAGCCCAGCAAAGGGGAGTAATTCTACACTTGGAGAATAGTACAGTTTTGATAACACAATTTTGAGTATTGTATACAAGGGGAGTCTACCAAGTAGAATATGCAGAATATACAGAGCACACAAGTACAATATAGAACCGAACCGAACATGCAAAATTCAGAGTTATGTATAGGATAATGATAAGGGGAGTATATCTACATATACTATTGACTATTGTACATATTGTCAAGTATAGTCATTTTGTCAAGTATATATATTTTTTGAGTTATGACTTTGTAAGTAGTTTTCGTCAAACATCTCAACTAATGTCAAAAGGGGAGATTGTTACTACTTATCAAATTTCCATTAGTTTCATATCCAAAGTCATACTATATTCTAGTCGGTTAGTATTGTCAAATCATGTAGTCGGTACACACAAAGAAGTCAGTATGAATAGTCTAGTCGGTTACTGAAGAAAGCAGTCACATAACACAGTATTCACCGAGTTGTTTACTGAGTAAAGTTTCATGGCTACTGAGTGGTAAAGTTAACTCACTGAGTTGATATTCACAGAGTGAAACATCTTACTAGATACATTGAACCTGGACATGCACATGAAAACGTGTTACAAGATCGAGGCACATCTAACTGTTTTTGCATTGGAAATTGCACTATGAGATTGTGTATGATTACAAGGCCAATCTAACCTATGAGATATTTTGTTTAGTTATTCATTCGAAGAATCTTTTTGTAAGATCGAAGCAATGAATCAGATCACCGCTGTAAGAGATCTATATATACAGCATGATTCTAGGGTTAGAAGAGTAAGACACATAATATGGTAAGAGATGCAATGAGATAGCAATGTGTATGCATGAAGGAAGACTGTTATAGAGACACAGAGAGGTCACCGAGAAGGTTATCAGTGAACAGTCGAAGAACAGAGTAAACATAAGGGTTTACCGAGTTTCATTATGGGTTACCAAGGTATGCTACAAGCTAGGTAATCTTATTCAGAGCACATAGAATCTACTTTAGCATTTCAGATGTAAAGTTGCAGATATTCGTAATGATTATTGTAGACACCTAAAAATGGTCAACGCTTGCAGGATCATACTTTAACATTTGCGCATTGCCTCATTTTAGGTTTTTGCATCGCATTAACATTTCTCCTATGTCACGCACTTGGTTTTTATCATTTGCGAGCATCGAGTCATTCTTCTACATTCTTCATTCATCTCGCTCTCAAATTTGGTCTTGTCGACAACACTATCCAGTCATGATTTTGATCGATCTTATCCTATCGCATCAATGTGCGTTCTCATTTGTCATCATTTTGGACATCGTCAATCCTAATTAGGGTTTTGTCCTCTATCAACCTTGTCATCATGAGATCAATTTGTCATCAATTCTTATCATTTTGCGATCGATTTGTCATTGATCGTTGTCATGTTCAATCTTGTCATCTTGTGATTGATTTGTCATCGATCGTGGTCATTTTCAACCTTGTCGTCTTGCAATCTATTTTGTCATCGATTCTTGTCTTCTTGTCAATCTTGTCATTTTGCGATCGATTTGTCATTGATTTTTGTTTGTCTCAATTATGTCAATTTGGATCAATTAGTCATTGTTCCTCGTCAATT
This sequence comes from Cryptomeria japonica, assembly GCF_030272615.1. NCBI lineage: Eukaryota > Viridiplantae > Streptophyta > Pinopsida > Cupressales > Cupressaceae > Cryptomeria > Cryptomeria japonica. Next base: position 25,317,566 of record NC_081415.1, on the reverse strand, counting down.
GGCGCATTTATCAATCAAATCATTTATCACATTGGTTCTTTGTTAATCCGAATCATGATCAACATCAATTATCTCTCATCAAGACCTAATTGTCATTCTTGCATTGTTAATTCATCTTCTAGGGTTTCATGATTTAATCATTTAACCTTGTTTGTCATTTCTCTCTCTAGGATTAATAAATTAATTATTTATCCTAAGTCTTCTCATCACAATTAAATGTTCATTTAATTGGCTAATTATTCCTCTTTTTGTGAATTAATTAATAAATGACAAATTATTAATTAATTTACCTATTTCCTAATTTTCATCAATTTTCTAATTTTCTATTTTTTTAATTCCTAATTTCAATTCTCTCCTATTTTTCTCCTAATTTCATGGGAATGACATAGAAATTTGTCATAATTTGTCATAATTTACAATCAATCAATTCTTGACATAGAAATTTGTCATAAATTGTCTTGAATTATCAATCAATCAAATTTTGCATAGAAAGTGCATAATTTGTCATAAATTGTCATAATTGACATTTTTGATTTGCAATTTCTATTTGAATTGAGTCATGCTAATTTGATCCATCTCTCCAATTTATCTATAAATTGGATGAATTTCTTCAATCTAATCCCTAATCACATTATCTATCTAATAATCACTTGTTTTGAATTATTTTGTCGAATCAATCATGCTTCGAGTACTCTTGAGCAATCATCTTGTCTACTTGCTTTCATATCATGATCATGCACTAGTAGGTGAGATCCACAACAAAGCTATTTGGAGAAGAAAGAAGGACAATGGAGCCGCATGAAGGAGACATTCGAATCTGCATCTGGTTTGCTTAGTTTCTTTAGTTTTGAATGTTTCATTTTCATGTCTTTATTGAGTGTATTTAGGATTGATCATTGCATTTGAGCTTTCATGATTGAGCTAATGATTAATATTACTTGCTTTGATGATTTCCTATTTCCTAGCTACAATTATATTGTAATATTTTGAAGTTGTAAGAGAAACCTTTAACAGGGTAAAAGACTCTAACCAAGTCTATAAATTGTAAATCCTTTAACCAGGTGCTACACTTATATAGTGTTGTAAAAATCCTTTAGTAAGGTAGATCTAACTGATCTTAATACTCCTAACAGGGTAAGCTATCAGAAATAGCTAAATGTAGCTCTAACCGAGCATTCTTTTTTATTGCAATAGTGAAGTTGTGGGTGCCATCCCCACTGCAGTTTTTCTCTCTAACCAAGAGTTTCTGCGTGACCAAAATATATGTGTTATGGAGTGAATCATGTATGAATGTTATCTATTGATTATAGTTTTATTTTATGTTACTGCACTATTCTGTTTATGCATAACAGTAAGGTTATTACAAAAGAAAAGTTTTGGAGTACTGATTCACCCCTCCCCTCTCAGTACATTAGCTTTCTATATTGGGCCTAACACATGTATATGGTAGCATAGTATCACCTTCGTCAGCCATTTTTAAAGAATGTGTTGCTCCACTTGTTGATGGTTTATTCCAAGGATACAATGCTATAGTTATAGCATATGGGCAGGTCCGCACTAGAAGTGGATATGCTTTGTTATGTGTGTTTTTGGGAAAAATTTATTGCTTGGTTAAAGTAGATGCATAGATCTACTGTTTAATACAAAAATGATATGCAGAGCTTTATTTTTTATTTGAGATTCTTCTTTGCTTAAGTTCTTGTACAAAGGCACCTTTTAATAAACTCTTTCATGATGATGCAAACTAGTTTAGACAAAAGGAGTAACTCCTAAAGTTATGGAGTCAATATTTAAGAAAGTTTTAGAATTGAAGCACCACGTCTAAAGGAGTAACTCCTAAAGTTATGGGGCCAATATTTAAGACCAATTGTGTTGTTGAAGGTTTCATTTATTGAGGTTTGTTTGTTGCTTCTTAATCTTTTGACTTAAAAGACTCGTGCCAATCAAGTCGAGGCTTTTTTCTTCCATACTAAGAAGTGCCATGTCAAATATCCATTTCAAAGGTTTGGCCTTTATACCACTTAAACATAAGGACTATTAGTCTATTTGTCCACATAATGTTGAATTTCCTCTATTATTGAGGATGAGAGAATAGGATTCTTGCTTGCTGTCAATTAGGTATTTCTTTTAATTACTTATAAATAAACCTGCCACTGTATTCCCATGTAATTTTGTCTTAACAATTTTGTACATTTGATTCATTTATTGAAAGGAGTTGATATGTAAATGAAGACGATTTCCATAAGTTGATTTGTGAGTGGTACTTATAATTTAGCTATCTTTGGTGAAATTATAAGTTGATTTGTGAGTGGTACTTATAAATCTAGTACCAATACTGGTGATCTTTAAATTATGTTATCAGATGTCAATTATGATTGGATTGCTTATGGACACCCCAATACAATTTAGCCAGCAATGTTCTATGGGAAAATACCATTTTGTAAAAGACCTATCACTCCTATGTTGGATAGTGTTGTTAGTAAATATTATTTATAAAAACTGTAATCTGGAATATGGAATCATTTGACGTTTTCCAATTGTTAATTGAACATTTTCAATATGTGAGAAAGAACTTGGTTGCCAAATTCTCCATACACATACACTACCAAAATCCTTGAATGTACTTTAAGAACCTGAGGTGAAGGATATAAGAGGCAATATAGATTGCAATATAGATTGTAGAAGATATAGTTTGCTTAAATTTTCTATGAATGGTGACAAGAACAATCAATTTCATTGAAATACTCAAACTCCTTTAGAGAAAAGTGGCTTTGGAAACTTTGAATTTGTAGGGATGTGAACGAATTGTAGAAGATATAGTTTTCAATGCCATAACGGATGTGTTGAAATTAAATTCATGGCTTGAAGAGATTGGTTTGAGTAGAACTTCTCATCAAACCTTTGGAAAAGATGATCATGATCACCAACACTATTGACACAATTACATCTTGGCAAGTCCCATTTACTTGGTGCTGCAAGTTTGAGTGAGCATGATTAAAAAAATGCCAAAAATCTCATAGTATGAATGATATTTGCTAATGTTACAGGTCTATAAAATAAGTTTGGGTTTTTTTTCCCCTTACAATTACAAGATTTTTATCTTTTTAATGTGTTCATTGCTGCATGTGCTACATGCATTGTGATTTAAATATGTATGTATATGGCACTCATTTGTGTGGCATATTTATCCCACATACATAGTGACATAATGACACCAAAAATTATGCGTCGTGTCACCTATGGACTAGGGACACTTGTACCACATTTGTGAGTGATTTGTGTAAACCTTCTATACTAAAATATAACTTTTCCTACCAAAGACAGAAGTAAAAAAATAAGTACACGATCAGTATAGTTGTTGGTTATTATTCTTGTAAGAACTTGATAGTTATTATCAAAAACTCAACTTCCTCATTAGACCAACACAGTAACATTAAAGTTAGTGTTGGCCATCAATCTGCATAACTTAAATTATATTTTTGTGTTTCTTCATCATTTACATAAATATTTAGTTGAAATTCAACTGAACCTTTTTGCCTTGGGGCATTCTTATCTATTAACAACCCAATAAATGTAATGCACCTAAGTTAATTGAAACTAATCCCTCTCCCTGAATCATCTACTCATTTTATAGATAGAATGACAGCCTTCTGAGAACCAGAAGCAATTTTGTAGTTCAAAACACCTGAATACTCCTGATGCACTAATTCCTGGAAAATGATCACTAAAGAGATCCTAGCATGCACTAAAACCAAAAATTATAATCCTGAATCCTGAATCCAGATTATTTGATACCGTATGAATCATTTCAATAACTAGAAATCACTCCCAATGCATCTCATATTATTATGTCAAAATTTTCAGACTACATCATGACTTCACTACAAAGTTAAAAACTTTACGCCATCCAAAAATCAAGTTTATCCAACAAGAAAAAAGTATAGCCAAAAAAAAGTGCAAGTGTGTTTTTCCCATATCGACTAAGCACCATGCACTCTTTAAGGGTAAAAGCAAATTTTGACAGCAATCTATGATTGGAGAGATTGTACAAAATCTTAACTTTCTCTCAAAAAGAGAAAGCAACTTCACTGCTTCCTCCCAAGTTTTTGCAACAATACTCTATAGTTGAATTTTTTGATAAAACTAAAATATTTATTTTCAACTTAAAAGGAAATGTGACTTGCTGATTCTTGACCCATGTAGGACATATCAAGCCAAAAGCAAAACAATTATTCTAAATAAACACACATATTTAAATTCTTGATCAAACTATAAATTCCCTGCCCTGTTTTGATCAAATACACAGTCTTCAGGGCAAAAAAAACTTTGCTTTCTAACAAGAAAAATTGATAAATTTATTAAAAAATATAGACCTGTAAAGTCAATAGAATTTCTAGGCATGCAAACATTCCAAATAAGAAGCATAACAACTTTTTAAAACAATCACAAAAATTTAAAGTACAAAAATGGTGCAATGCTTTCAGACAATATAAGTAGTCTTAAATAAGAACGTCAAACGTTGTGAATCCAATTTTAGCTAAATTCATACTTTTTACACAGAAACCGCAACTAGTTAGAGTTTCTTGGAAAAACTAAAATATTTGTTGTCAAAAGTAAGACACATAAATCCACGCATTGAATAACTTTTTCAACAAGGAAGTGAATTAATTGTTCCAACAAACATAAGTGCTCACATTTGGTCATAATACAAAACCCTCCAGTGGTTTTGACCCATAAAAGTACTCTGGAATTTTTATCTAAACTTTGGTTTTGAGTCCAATTCACCCTATTTTCCCGACCAAAAAAATGAAAATTGAAATATTTAATTAAGACTCCACATATAATATTTGTTATCAAGAAACATAATCACACATGGAAAGATCAAAACAATCTTTCCAAGGAAGCACAAACACTCACATCTAAGTAAAAATACAAAACTATTGTAGTGTTTCCAGACCAAATAAGCAGCCTCTAGACCAAAACAACACCTTCCAGTCAGATTTTAAGTCTAATTTTACCCAAAACCATAGAGTCCTTACCTATTCAAACTTTGTCCGCCAAACAAAAATAATTCATTTTCGGAGAACACAATGTCCCACATTTATGGATCTCTCAAGCAAGAATCAAAACTAAATGCTCCACACAAGCACAAATATTCAATTTGCTAACAAGGCAACATAATCCTGCAGCGTTTCAGACCAAAATATTGTATCACTTATATAGCCTAGTTCACTCTACATTATAAAACAAGCCCAATGTTTGAAAACTTCAATGGCCATTGCCCTTTAAAAATTAAAAAATTGTGAAAATCAGAACGATGCTTCACTTGGGCATCCGAGTTTAATACATAATATGCAACAGATCTCCAAAAGAGAACCAAATGCTGCCATTAAAAAGCTTAAGGGCAATCTGTAAAATATTGAATAACACCTAATCGCTCTACTTTCCTCTCAAATCTCGTAAGTAAATCTTTCCAAAAAGATTTAAAAAAACACTCACGCTAACATTATAAACCCTAACCATAAAACCCTAAAAAATAAAACCCCAACCCCAAAGGCACTAAGAGCCCTTACCTTAATGAGCTAGGACCATGTAATTGATGCATTGACAACCAGTGCATATGGATTATTCAATAACAAACTATATAACACATAAATAATCTAATGAAATCCTTTAACACACGAGTTACTATGCTCAAAACTCATAGATACTAGCCATACACTAGTATAACCAGGAAAATCATACATCATACATTATGGTTAAAACAATATGCATATAAAATAAATGTCCACATGAAAATCAACCTTGACCAATCTTTATTATAGTGGTACTATAAGAGAGCACATGCACATAATTCAGGAGGGCTTAGTGCATTGCCGAGCATGAGAGGTCACATTTTACAACTAAAATAGGAAAAACAGACACACACGCGGAGACAAACACGAACACATAAATACTTAATATGACTCGAGGAGTTTTTCATCCATTGAGGATAGCCTGAGCTTTCGCCTCGTCTTCTACGGTCAAGGGACGAGCTTTGATATATCCCCTCAAATTTGCTTTGATCTTCAGATTAAGACGGACAGCGTTTTCAGTTTCTCCATTGAGGATGTCATCGGCTTTTTTCTCTTCTTCCGGAGTCAAGGGATGTTGTTTCATTTATTCCTTCCACTTTCCTCTGATTTCATCTTCTGTCATGTTGTCAACGTCACAGCCCCAATCTCTTTTCAGAACTTGCTTGATCCTTCCAAAAGCTAAGCCCCTCAACTTATCGATAACCCCCAATGTTGCATCGGCAATGTGATTTTTCAGATTGGCGTCTGCAAGGCTGATTCTTAAGAAATTTTGCAATAGCTTTCGCAATGTCATGGACCGCATCAACCGCACTTTCCCAAAGACTTTGCACTTCAAGTATGATCCACTTTGCAAGAGCCGTTATGCCAGAAACCACATTCGTCCATATTTTCTCAGCTTCTTCAGGGATGGTTGACTTAAAGAAATCGGCAAGATCGCTGAAAATACCATTACTTGTATGTGCTTCAACACTTCTTGCACTCAACTCAAAATAAGGAAATAAAGCTTGACCATGCTCCATATCTATGCTCTGCAAAGAAATTCAAATTGAAATTGTAGCTTACTGAATTGGGTAGTGCTTTATATCGACACAACCTTATGACACAACCTTATATATGTGTTCATGGTGTCCAAACATTCTCTTCATCGTGGAAAAAATAAAAAATTATTGGAATCTCTAGTTTCTTACACTATGTGCTCATGGTGTCCAAACATTCTCTTCATGGTGGACAAAAGCAAAAATTATTGGATTCTCTAGTTTCTTTCACTATGTGCTCATGGTGTCCAAACATTCTCTTCATGGTGGACAAAAGCAAAAATTATCGGATTCTCTAGTTTCTTTCACTATGTGCTCATGGTGTCGAAACATTCTCTTCATGGTGGACAAAAAATAAAATTATTGGATTCTCTAGTTTCTTTCACTATGTGCTCATGGTGTCCAAACATTCTCTTCATCGTGGACAAAATAAAAAATTATTGGAATCTCTAGTTTCTTAAACTATGTGCTCATGGTGTCGAAACATTCTCTTCATGGTGGACAAAAGCAAAAATTATTGGATTCTTTAGTTTCTTTCACTATGTGCTCATGGCTTCATGGTGGACAAAAACAAAAATTATTGGATTCTCTAGTTTCTTTCACTATGTGCTCATGGTGTCCAAACATTCTCTTCATGGTGGACAAAAGCAAAAAATATTGGAATCTCTAGTTTCTTACACTATGTGCTCATGGTGTCGAACCATTCTCTTCATGATGGACAAAAGCAAAAATTATTGGATTCTCTAGTTTCTTTCACTATGTGCTCATGGTGTCGAAAAATTCTCTTCATGGTGGACAAAAGCAAAAATGATTGGATTCTCTAGTTTCTTTCACTATGTGCTCATGGTGTCCAAACATTCTCTTCATCGTGGACAAAATAAAAAATTATTGGAATCTCTAGTTTCTTTCACTATGTGCTCATGGTGTCCAAACATTCTCTTCATTGCAGACAAAATAAAAAATTATTGGAATCTCTAGTTTCTTTCACTATGTGCTCATGGTGTCCAAACATTCTCTTCATCGTGGACAAAATAAAAAATTATTGGAATCTCTAGTTTCTTTCACTATGTGCTCATGGTGTCGAAACATTCTCTTCATGGTGGACAAAAGAAAAAATTATTGGATTCTCTAGTTTCTTTCACTATGTGCTCATGGTGTCCAAACATTCTCTTCATCGTGGACAAAATAAAAAATTATTGGAATCTCTAGTTTCTTACACTGTGCTCATGGTGTCGAAATATTCTCTTCATGGCGGACAAAAGCAAAAATTATTGGAATCTCTAGTTTCTTTCACTATGTGCTCATGGTGTTGAAACATTCTTTTCATTGTGGACAAAATAAAAAATTATTGGAATCTCTAGTTTCTTACATGATGTGCTCATGGTGTCGAAACATTCTCTTCATGGTGGACAAAAGCAAAAATTATTGGATTCTCTAGTTTCTTTCACTATGTGCTCATGGTGTCGAAACATTCTCTTCATGGTGGACAAAAGCAAAAATTATTGGATTTGCTAGTTTCTTTCACTATGTGCTCATGGTGTCGAAACATTCTCTTCATGGTGGACAAAAACAAAAATTATTGGCTTCTCTAGTTTCTTTCACTATGTGCTCATGGTGTCCAAACATTCTCTTCATCGTGGACAAAATCAAAAATGATTGGAATCTCTAGTTTCTTACACTATGTGCTCATGGTGTCGAAACATTCTCTTCATCGTGGACAAAATAAAAAATTATTGGAATCTCTAGTTTCTTACACTATGTGCTCATGGTGTCCAAACATTCTCTTGATGGTGGACAAAAGAAAAAATTATTGGATTCTCTAGTTTCTTTCACTATGTGCTCATGGTGTCAAAACATTCTCTTCATGGTGGACAAAAACAAAAAATTATTGGATTCTCTAGTTTCTTTCACTATGTGCTCATGGTGTCCAAACATTCTCTTCATCGTGGACAAAATAAAAAATTATTGGAATCTCTAGTTTCTTACACTATGTGCTCATGGTGTCGAAACATTCTCTTCATGGTGGACAAAAGCAAAAATTATTGGATTCTCTAGTTTCTTTCACTATGTGCTCATGGTGTCCAAACATTCTCTTCATTGTGTCCTTACAACATGTGAATTTTTATTGCCAAAAGCATGCACACACAAATTTTGTATTTTTATTAAAACATAATAAAATAAAATTAAAAGTATTTCCATATATTTCATGTTTCTCATCTCAAATAACAAAACTCATTTATACATATTAAAAACAATCTAATTATTAAATAATTTTATTAATACATATCGATTTTATAAAAATACATATTTAAAAATAATTTAATATTCTTGAGATTCTAAAACTATTTTTAAAGTGAATCTATGGGAAAAATAATGAAAACTAAATAGTGTAGACACCTAAAATTGTCTTTTAATTAAATAAATATTTATTATTTATTTAATTAATTTTCTCTTAATTTCTTTTATTAATTAAATAAATATTTTAGTTTATTTAATTAGTTCATTAGCCTCTTCCTCTATTACCTAGCGCTTGCACTTGAATGAAGTGCAATGGTGAAGCCGATAGTAATTTATATAATTTATTTATCTTTATAATTTTAATATAGATTTTTTTTTAATTAATATTATTACATGAAAATTTAAACATATAATATAAGAATGAGTTAAGAATTAGAAAAATATATGATTTTCATAATAGATCATAGAATATGTTTAAAAATTTGAAATTAGATTTATCGCATAGTCAAAATCTTAAAATCATTTCAAACACATTGTCCATCAACCTTCCCTTGAAGAAGATTTGTGGATAGATTTTCCTCTTATGTGAAATGAAAGGGTAATGGCAAGCCGAAAGGTACCTGTGAGAATTCTATAAGATTAGATTAATTTTATTTTTTTCAACACAAGCCATCTACCCACAAGGTCAATGTTTTATGTAGAAAATGTTAAATACAACATCTCAAACATGGCAGTATTCCTAAAAGGTACTCATCATTTAATGGCTATTGTTTTCAATGCAATTATTTTGGACATAAAGTTGTAGATTGCAAGTACAATGTAAATCAAAATATTCAATGCTTTACATGTGGAAGTTTTGGACACAAGGCTAACAATTGCAATAATCAGGTCATGAGTAGAGGCTATAGAAAATTTGTGAAAGGAGTAAATGGATCACTTATGAATAAGCCCTTTCAGGGTTATTGTCACATATGACATAAATTTGGTCACAAAGCTAATGAATGTATATCTAAAATAAACTTAGTGAATTCAAGACAAAGGAATAAAAGATGTTACAATCGTAACAAGTATGGATATTTTGCACCACATACAACCATATAACCTCAACCCTATACCCTCAACCCTAAACCATGTAACATCGACCCTAGAAACCCTATCCGTCAACCCTAGGCCTTAAGGTCTATATGATAAACCCTCAACCTTCAACCCTTTCAATAAAACCTAGGCCCAATAAGCTATACACTAAACCCTCAACCTTTTTCCTCAAACCTAGGCCATAGAGGCTATATGCTAAACCCCCAACCCTATATATCCAATCCTATACCCTATACCCTCAATCCTAAACCCTATACACTATGCCCTATACCCTCAAGCCTAAACCGTATAGAGATGTTATAGGCTCAAAAGCCTATGGGCTAAACCCTCAACTCTATACCCTCAACCCTAAACACCCAACTCTATATCCTTAATGATAAACATATCCCTTAAACTGGGCCTTAGAGGCTATATGATAAATCCTCAACCATATGCATTTCAATTCCAAAGCATTTACCTAATTCTAAAAATTGATCCACCTAGTAAATTTTCCAATCTAGAAATGACATCATTTGATAGCATTTTTTAATACCAAAAAGTGAACCGGTGATTAATTAAATAGTATGCAATTTGAAAATTATGTATATTGGATTGTAGATGGAAATTCAACCAATTGCGAGATCTAATGATGTGAAGTTTCTTTATTTGAATGTAGTTTAAATTAGTTTCAGCAATAGAGCATGTTTAATTAGATTCAAAATTGTTAAAAAAGTCTTCATATTAGAGGATATCATATATTAGTTCCAAATAAATATACAGTTCTTAGTATCTAGCAAAGGCAAGACAACAAATTTAATAGAATAGAATAGAAGGTTTTTAATGTATACAAGGTCAAATATAGTTTAGGAGATAATTGATCTAGTTTTTAATTGTCAGCAATGTTGAACTTTTGCTATTTATTTTGATGTTGAATTTTTTGTGTTGTCAATCATATCCTCTTTGAACCTGAATTTTATAAGAAAATTCCTACTAGAGTAATAGTGTACTTAGTTTGAATGTCATTATAGATTTTGTATGTTGTTGATTATTTGCAAGAGCTTTCTCTAAGTTGTAAATTTAACTAGACCAATCATATTGTAAGGAAAATAAATGGTTTTTATTAAATTATCCATTCTAATTATTAAAGTGCAACCAGCAAGTAAACAAGTGTTAGGACTGCTAATTGCATTAAATATTTAAAAACAAAATATGAAAGATTGGGGCATTTAGCTCTTGAAATTATGATGGAAGAATGATATTGAATCGATTTGTCATTGCTACAAATTAATGTGGCAAAATTAAAAAAAATCTAAGAAACCTCTTCTGTTCAATCTTAGGTGATCTAAGGATATTAAATCTTAAATGATGTGGACTTGATTTAAGGTTTGGAATTGAATTTTAGTGCATGGGATCAATTTATTTGAATGTATGCTTGAAAACTTGTCCACCATTACCTCCTCTAGATGAACTTGTCAAGGTAGTGTCTAAGGACAATGTTTAGGAGTTTATTGTCTTCATAATTGAACTTATCAATGTGGTGTCAAAACCCTTTATTGGGTCAATTAAAACAAATGGAAATAATAAATACAACATACATAGGTATGTAGATGGCCTATCATAATGATGTAATGAATATGGTTCTTTAATGTCCTATAGAAATTAAAATGTGTTCTAATGATTTTCTCCTTGTAATCACATGAATTAATTGCATAACATAGCAACATGCATTAGGCTGCCTCATAACAACTAGTAGAAAGTGGTGGGAAAGTTGGAATTTGAATTTTGAGTCCTTCCCACATGCCATGGGAGTGAACTAGATCAATCCCATGCCACCTGGAGATGAACAAGGAGGCTAAAATAGTAATCTTGAGTGAATAAGTAATTTATGGAAATGTGAATTGGTGGTGCAATAATGATGAATTAATAGCAAATGTATGAGAATAGGTGTAAATGAAGATGGATAGACATTGGTCGAGATAAACCAAGCACAAGAGTATGCCACTTGTTGATGTATTATTATACTTAAGACACTTCACGAAGGTGGGCAAAAAACTAAAAGAGAAATGATAATAGTATGTAAATTTCATGAGGGGCGGCTCCCTCATATGATATCATTTTAGATTCACAATACTTCTAATCAGTAAGTGTTAGGTCCCAGAGACAACTGAGAGGGGGGGGGGGGAGGGGGGGGGGGGGGGTGAATCAGTTGTCAAATAAATTCAAACCAAAAACAACTTAACCAACTTAATGCTTAATACCAGTAAACTAGTTTAATATGTCGGTAGACAGTTTTAACAGTTAATTGCTATACCGGTAAGGATTAGTGCATGAAACATAAAGATAAAGTCATCCATGACACATAACACCAATATTTGTACGTGGAAACCCTATAAGGGGAAAAACCACGGTGGGAAACCTTACCCATAATGAGATGATACTACTGCAGATAGTAAGTGTACATAAATGGGGTCTGCACATGCAGAAAGGCCAAGTGCCTAGAGCTCACTGCTCAATCACAAAATGGGAGTCACATTGACTACAGTTGGATGGTTAAATCCAATAAGAATGTACTACACAAAATAGCATCTTCATATGCTGGATTCAGTACTAGTGTAGTTCTGATTATCTTCACAAAAACCCTCCTTTCAATCTTCAAATGATGTCTGCGTGTATAGATCTGCTTATTCTCACATATACCTTCACACAATCCTTTTTCGCATTCCACACTTGATCTTACATTTATACCATAACCTAAGACCAATTTTAGTAGGTTGGCTCTACAAGATATTACAATAAAAACATTTTACAAACAATCTAATATCCGATGCAATAACCGATTCAACATGTCAGTTTAATGCATTTACAATAATAATTAATCATCTCCATAGCATGTCGTGTTGATCTGGAAAAGATAAACTTGTTGGTGTAACCCTGGACCTATTTGTCGGTAACAACAAATATGCAAATATGAATATACCAAAAAACAATTCTCCAAGACAAGATGTCCACACGATGTCTTCGACATTACCAAGTGTTTTCCATATCATTCCAAGTGCCAGTGATCATTATATCTTGTCGGTGTACCAGATACTGGTGACTGTGCACGAGTCACTTGCTTGCCGGTGAATATTGCTGATTCTCCAAAGTGCTAGAGTTGATAAGTGTTTAGTAGGTGTTGAAATCAATGACAAAACCATACCAAAATACCAACAGTAAGTACCAAAAGACAAACAAGAAAATATAGAAAGAAAATAAATAAATTATATTGTGAATATAAGAACACAACAATTCCTAAAGAGAAAAGAAATCACGAAAGCACATAGACTTTCAATCCAATAAATAACTAATTGAACATAAGAACAATCAACTTCATGAAAAATATGACATGAGAACAACAATTCCTCTTAAATATTAAAAGAAAATTAAACCTCGAATACTCCAACAATCCCCATACGTACAAGCAAAAATTTCTTTTATAACTATTCCCCCGACCCTGTAATTGTTTGTTGAAATTATTTCTTTATTTAATTTGGAAAGACTCCCCGAATTTCCCTTCAGTTTTTATGTATGCCTCCTCTATGGACAGATTGAGAATGTGAAAGAAAGTTGTGCACTTAAATTTTTTTGGTCCAATAAAGCTCCATGACAAACATGACCAGTCCTATCAACATGCTTTCATTAGTTGTGTATAATGAGAGCAACAGATGGCTGAGGGTAAAAATGTTTCACAATAAAATGATAAGAAAAACACTTTTTGTCTATGGCCGCCTAAAACTTTTTTCCCGTTGACGTTTTCAAACATTCTCGACATAAAACTTTGTTTTAAATCATCAACTCTGGAGAAAGGAATGAGAGCAAAATCATCAACATTTTCACAAAAGCCCTCAACCTTGGTCCAAGTAATATCAAATGAAAACTCAATGGTGAATGGAACTTGTGTGCAAAGTGTCAAAATATCATTCCCTCTTGCCTTTTAGGCATTAAATTTCATTTTAAAAATCATGGTAGCAGATCTTAGTGCAGGTTAAAAGACAATGCAAATTACAAAAGTAAATGATATTGTTTTAAAAAAGGATATATTAATTCATCTTGTTTTCTTTGTTATGAGTGCCTCATCAAAATCTACAAAATAATACATATAATGAGTAGCTAATGCCTCGATAATTAAAAACAAATACAAATTATGAGTTTAATCAAATGAACTATTATAGTCTTTGGAATGTATATCCACACACAAAGCCAATAAATAGTTGGGAATCATTAACTCACTTTCAAGCCCAAAAATTTGACAAAGGGTATAGTAGGTTTCCTTGAAATAATTCTCGAACAAGCCCACATGAAAAGGAGGTTGCATATCTGTAGTAAGATTTCTCTCTCTAACAAAAACATGACCTGAAGGCTACGAGCTTTCTTTTGTATGCTCCATATAATTTATTAAAAAAATCAATAATTAGTCCTCAACCATGCACAACATTGCATTCTTATTGAGCCTAAACACAAAGTTTATCAGATTGCTATTAATAGTCATCAATTTCCTTCCATCTTTGCTCATCATGACCCTCAATTTAGGATCATAAGCCCTAGCTATGACTCTTACTAGGTAAACATTTACAAAGACATTGGACACCACTAACCCTCCAAGGTTATAACTTCAAATATTTCAAACAAGGATCTTTGATTTTTCCTTGTTATAGCACCTTCTAAATAGTTGAAAACCAATTGCTGGTATGATAAGATCCTGACAACCAACACAATCATCCACAAAGAAATCATAAATAGTTCCACCCCATCTGGTTTTCTGAGTTGCCTCTAAAGATCCAAGCCATTGGGCAATAATGTGATCATGGAGATTTCTCTTAGTGTCCTTGGATGCTTCGGCCACTTCGTAGGGTAGGATTTGGATGATTAGGGTTTTAGGGTTTTGATGGATTGGCGAAAAAGAACTTGATCAATGACAATTGCTATTAAATTAAACCCTAGGAAATTTAAATCACCATACAATTATTCAATAGATATTATAAACTATAATTTAAAATAAAATTAGGGCAAAGAATATGGTAATTCGCTCACTGGTTTTAATTTTTCTAGAACCCTAAATTTAAGACAAAGCACAATATAACAACACAAGTTCTCGTACACGATCACTTCAACAAGTTTCAGGAGCTCAGGAGGCAAATTCTTCGTAGTTTATTGAAGAATTTAGGTAGAATTTGACAATATTATTAGAAAAATCGCCATTAATGTAGACGTGAATAGCTAGCTAGTGCAATTAGCCATTGGCTTTTGAATTTAAATGTTTAATGTTTTGCCACTTTTTATATGTTCATGAGATGCATCTTTAGAATCACTTTAATCATGTGCAAACATGCAATGAATAGGGATCATTGATTACTTTTAACTTTTTGGTTCATTAGCTTCTTTCACTTGGCATTGGCTTTGCAACCCCATAAACTGCACCCCTCTTTCACCACTTCCCGTGCCACCAAATGCCTGCAAGTTCGAGGGCAGAAACAATACCATATCTGGTACAATTTAAAAAATAAAAATAATTCAATTAAAAACTTTTTAATTTTAATATTTTACATCACTTTTTCTTTGAATTTTTTTTTATTATTATTTTTCAAGATTACATTTTTATTTTTTTTATCTCTACACATTTAATTTAACTTTTTTTATCGTCCGAGGGTTGAAGCCGATTATATTAATAATAGCAGTAAATACATAATGAAGTGTTTTAACCAATATGAAATTATTGCCCTAGGTTAAACCATATTCGATTATGCCAAAAACCAACTAGGGCATAAACCTAAAACCATCAAAATATACAAAGTCTTTCCCAAAACCAGACCATTTGAAAAAGCATTCAAAAACTATTCTATCTAAATTGATAATATGAAAAAACCTATTAACCAAACCCGACCATGAAGCTTGCATATTGAAGAAGATCGAGAAGCAGGTGAAGAAGGTTTTGAAGCAGCCGAGGTGCCCACCAAGTGAACAATCATTGGGGTAAGTGCACAAAGTTGTGTCCACTTAGTGTGGAAGTTTTACACTTAGAAAAAAATGGCAAATCTCACGGAGCGCATGAGAAACGAAATGGGATCCCGTTTCACGTCGGGATCTTGAGCCAAAATTTGAAACGGGATCCCGAGCCTAGATCTAAGAAATGAGATCACATTTCAAAAACAAAATGGGATCCCGTTTCCTTTTTTTTTTTTTAAATTTAATTTTTTTTTAATTTTTTTTTTTATAAAAAATACAAGCTATATATACGTGAAATATAAAATTTATTTATAAGTCACATTTCTCTTTCTCTTTTTTTTTTCCCCCTTTCTATCTCACTTTGTCCCCTCTCTCCCAAAATCTAAAACTATGTCTCTACCTCTCTCTGTCATCCTTAACTCTTTACTCTTTATCTTCGCTATCTCTATACACCTCCCCTTACCCCCTACCTACCTATATTTCTCTATATATACATCTCTACCTCTCTCTTAACGTACCATCTCTCTCTCCCAACCAACTTATCTTTCTCTACATATGTCATAATAGGTCCTACTAAGGGGTCTTATGTCATAATAGGTCCTAGTAAGAGGTATAATGTCTTAATAGGTCCTCTTAAGGGGTCTTATGACATAATAGGACCTATTATGACATAATGGGTTGTATTATGTCATAATAGGACCTATTATGTCACAATGGGACCTATTATGACATAATAGGTCGCATTATGACATTATAGGTCCTATTATGTCACAATAGGTCCTATTATGACATAATACCCCTTAACAAGTTCTAGTAAGAGGTATAAAGTCATAATAGGTCCTCTTAAGGGTTTTTATGACATAATATGACCTATGATGTCATAATAGGACCTATGATGACATAATAGGACCTATTACATCATCATAGATCTTATTATATCATTATTAGTCCTATTATGACATAATACCCTTTAACAGGTCCTACTAAGGGGTATAATGTCATAATAGGTCCTCTTAAGGGGTCTTATGACATAATAGGACCTATTATGACATGACATGTCCTCTTAAGGGGTCTTATGACATTATAGGACCTATTATGACATAATAGGTCCTATTATGTGATAATCAATCCTATTGTGTCATAATAGGTCCTACTAAGGCCCACCTTATGTCATAATAGGTCCTATTAAGAGGTACAATGTCATAATAGGTCCTCTCAAGGGGTCTTATGACATAATAGGACCTATTATAACATAATAGGTCCTATTATGTGATAATCAATCCTATTATGTCATAATAGGTCCTACTAAAGGGTCTTATGCCATAATTGGTCATAGTAAGAGGTATAATGCCATAATAGGTCCTCTTAAGGGGTCTTATGACATAATAGGTCGTATTTGTTGGCATATGCACACTCCAATGAGACATTGTAGGTGATTAAAGGTTTTGTCATGACACCGACAAGGCATTACACCAACAATGCATTATACCGGCACTAGCAAGATCAGACTCTACACCGGCACTCAGACCACTGGCACCGGCATAGAGGCCGATAGGAATTTTGATATATTATATTTTATTTATTATTGTAAAATCTTTTGTAAGCCGACTTGGCATCATTGTAAAATGACTCTTATATAAGAGAGATAATTGTAGAACATTTGGAAATGAAAAAAGGTAGATAGAATATCATATTTAGGTGAATTAAGGCAGACCTATTATGCAAAATATAGGTTAAGCTTTTATGTAAAGAATAGAGCAGAAACCGGTACTGGATCTGGCATTATAGATGCTATTGTAAAGCAGTACAAGATATTGGATTTGTATAATCCGTCATTGTAAGTCAGTGAGACTTCCCATTTTGTGTTTGCGTAGTGAGCTCTAGGCAGTTGGCCTTCCTACATGTGCAGGCCCCTCTTGTAGTAGTAATATTCTCTTATTGGCCAGTAAGTGAATATTGTGGGTCACAAATCCCACCGAGGTTTTACCCACATCGGGTTTCCTCGTTAAATCCTTGTGTTATGGTGTGCTTTTCATGTGGTTGCTTTCATTTCTGTTTATTGCATTATTTCTTGCATACCGATACACTGTTATAATATGTTCTACATGTTTTAAGTTAAGAAAATTGAATTACCAGTTAGATACTGATTCACCCCCCCCTCTCAGTATCTGTGGGAATCCTAACAATTGGTATCAGAGCTTGGTCCTCTATTTTCAAAAGCCTAACAACTTGGGGAAGATCTTGAAACTGGTGGAGATGGAAAATCTGATGAAGCAACTTGAAGCAGCTCTTTCAGACTATGATACAGAAAAATTGAAAAATATCAAACTAGAAGATGATCTAAAAGAAGCTCAGGATATCATTCAAGCACTTCAAGAGAATCTTACTATTGCAAGAAATAAGAGAAGAGAACTTTGTGAAAAGATGCAAAATGAGAATGATGAAAAGGAATCACTTAATGATATGATAAACAAGTTGAAACAAGAGAACATGACAACAAAGAATGAGATGTAGGATATGACTATGAGATTTTGTAAAGAAATTGAAGATAGGAAGAAGAATGAAGAAGATTTGACCAGAAGACTAAGTGATGCTACAAATGAGAACACAAGACTTAGCTATGAAAATGATTTATTGAAGACAAATCTGATGCACACTCAAAATGACTCCAATGAACTAATGAAGCAGAAAGAAGTATTAGAAAGAGAACTGGATACTGCAAATCAACATAAAGAAAAATTCAAGAAAAGCTCAGAGGAACTTGGTAACTTGATGAAGAATCAAAAACCTAAAGGTGACACTTTTGGAATTGGCTTTGAAGTTGGTGAAAGCTCTGGTACTGCAAACACACAGGATCATAGCAAATCGGTAAGGCAACCTAATGCTTATAAATTCAATGGAAAATGCTTTAACTATAATAAGTATGGTCATAGAGAAAATGAATGTAGATCTAGAAATTATCAAAATATCAACACACCCACCGGTCAATGTTCAAAATGCAACAAAGTTGGTCACAACTCTGAAAATTGCAGAATGAATGTGAGATGTTATGTTTGTGGAAGATTTGGACATCTATTTAATCAATGTAGAACACAAACCGGCAAAGGTTATGGAAAGGGTATTCAGAAGAATAATGTGACTTGTTATGCATGTAACAAGATTGAACATATTGCAAAATTCTATAGAAGCAAAGGATCACCGGCAAACAACAAAAGTTCTAGCTTGAAAGGAAAAGAAAAGGTTGAAGAGGTAAAACAAGAATTCTCAAAACAATGGATTAGAAAAGTTGATCTAAATGTTGGGAATACTCCTCCACCGGTAGAACCAATCAACACTCCACTGGCAAAACCGAGTATTACTCCACCGGTAGGACAGAGTAGTGCTCCACCGGCAGGAAGTTCTTCATCAAATTGAAGAAAGTTTCTGTGAGGGTTTGGCAATCTAATGACACATGTGCTATTATTCCCTCGGTTAGAGATGAGAAGTTGGAAATTACTTCATTACCGACAGAAAATGTTAAGTGACTACTTAACCGGTATGCATTAAATGTGGTAGATGGCAAATAAACATTATAAATTTGTGGTTTTGGCTCTATTTCACTTCACCAAGATTTCAAACATTCAAAGAGTGTGATATTTGTAGAGCTAAGGGATTTCGAGCAAAGAGGCGAAGCACTTCAAGCAATCAATCCATCCAAAGGCAGAAAAAGGTATTTATCATCATGGCATCCACCTCTGCACTTGAATATATAGCAAACCCTACTGTAGTCAAGGTTATAAAATGCCCTAGGCCCATATTTCAACTAGTTCCCGAGGTAGAAAAGAAAGATGACAATATAGGTGGTTTCTCTCAAATACCAAAAGGAGTTGTTTATGCTGAAGACCCCAGAATTTACATTCACTGTAACATAGAGGAATTAGGAGATGAAGAGATCAAAACAATGTATAAATTTTTCATATGTGATAATTTCAGAAATGTAAAACCAGAACATAAAATCATTGAAACCCTAGGATTTATTGAAATCCTCTGCATTCCTGAATTTCCCAAGGATGTGATTAGGATAGTCTTAAGCAGGGTACATGGTGAATTTTTCTGGTTAGATGCAATTCACAAAATTACAAAGGAAGCCATGAAAGCTTTCACAGGGTTACCTTCCACCGGTAATAGACCAGACAAGACTAAAAAGGTCTCCATTGACCTAGTAATGAACTTAACTGATGCAACATCCGACAGAAGGTCCTTGAGGGTAAATGATGTGACTGATATAAATGTGAGATTTGTTAGCATGATTTTAGGGTATAAAGCTACTCATACAAATAGACTCAACTTAGTTTCAAGTTTATACATTAAGAGTGCTTATGACATGATTACAGACAATGTGAAAATTGACATATGTGAATGGTTAAAAGATGAGTTCATTGACAACTTCGGCAAAATAAAGAAAGATAAGAAAGGAACTTTTAGGTTTGGTAGTCTACTTGTATGCTTGATGCTACACATAACCAAACAGGTTCCCAGTATAGGCTATAAAGAACTTGGATTTGATATATTGGTAGGAAAATAGTTAACAGAACTATTGAATAACATGGGTGAAGACAAGGAAAAGAATATCCATGAATACCTTCAAGCACTTAAGGCCAAAATGAAGAAGAGAATTGGATTATCATAGAAGATTGTTGACAAATACAAGGATGATATATGTTTTGTAATAAAAAAGGATGAGATCTAGATGGAAGCAGTCATCCCAAGAACAATCTGGGTAACAGAGATGGGTTATGAGACTGATGATCATATAATTGAGACTTATGCTAAAACACTTCTTGAAGCACCAAATGAACCAAAGGAAGAAGTATTTGGTAGTGCTGAGACCATAGAAAATCAAATTCAATCTAAAAAGAGAGTGAAAAAGGTTGAGGTAGTTGTGAGAAGAGGTTCTAGACAGGCAAAGGCTATTAAAGAAGATATACTGAAACAAATCAGTATCACTGAGGATGAGTTAGGAACTCTACAGCCTGAGACTCACCTATCACTAGTAGGCACTTCTTCAGAGAGTGACATGCCTGCAGCTTTCAAAAGAGTTGTAAGGAAAAGAGATCCTTCACCGGTAACCACACCCTCACCTAGGAGAACCAAATAGAAATAGCAAGTAGTGAGGTCTCTAGTTAGAAAGACAACACCAAAGAAAAAGTTGACACCAAAGAAGAAGAAGAAGAGAACAAAACAAAACTTGGCCCCTCTTGACATATTGCTAAATGAAATTACAGAGGAAGGGAAACTCAAAAACATAGGAAAGGTCTATGACACTTTGACAACAGATGAAAAAGAACAAGTGGAAAATAGTGTTATTTTGCACATGGACATGTATAAGAAATTTTTGATGGAAGTGATAGATGAAGTACCAGATGAACTGTTCAAAAGACTGGAAGCAAGAAGACAAGTTGTTATAGAGCTTGATAAGAAAATCAAAATTGAAAAGTTACTAGTTGTTTACCCAGTAAACTCACCTAAGGAGATAGATGACTCAATTGCAGAAGCCAACCGGTTAGTATTCTCTATTGCACACCAGCATATTGCTTTAATGGTTGGAAGAGTTAATGAGGTAACTGAAGAAACATAAAATGCATGGGATATATTCCTAGTTGAAAAAGAAAAATAGGAAGAGTACATGAGCCACAAACCTATAAAGGTATATCAGAAGGAGAGAGACAAGGGTAAAGGAAAGGTTGATGGACCTCCGAGCATCAAAGTTAAAGATAACTTATCCCCACCGCCTCAAATTACATCATCGGTAAAAACTATTGAAGATCAACCGGCAGATGAGAGTATGGACATGAAGGATACAAATCCTAATCCTAAGGTACTATACACAGTAGATGTTGATACACAAAAGATCAACATTGTGGTAGATAAAGATACAACTGGTATGACAGACATGGCTAGTGAGCCACCGGTAACTGAGAAAACTAATCAAACACAAGAGAAACCGATAGATGATAACATAGAGCAACAAACAGAGAAACAAGAAGAGCAAAAGGCTCTAGAACAGAAACCGGTACAGTTAAAAGAACAGAGACAACAATAAGAGATAGTAAGAAGTTTATGGAAAGTATAAACTTGATTTTGGGATATCTTTTTCAAATTGTAACCACCCAGTTACAAGGTTGAGACTACAACTCTACTGACATCTTGACAACCTTTGTCATTGATGCCAAAGGGGGAGTAGTAGTATGAGAAAATAACCGGCAAAAGACTTATCTACTCAGGGGGAGTTCTTATATTTTTGGTAACATATTTTTGGAAACATTTTTGGATTACAAGTTTTGGATACATTTTTGAATTTTCTCATGAGTGTTGCCATCAATGCCAAATGGGGAGATTGTTGGCATATGCACACTCCAATGAGACATTGTAGGTGATTGAAGTTTTTGTCATTGATGGCAACCTTACAATCCTATGGCACCGACAAGGCATGACACTGGCAAGGCATTACACCGACAATGCATTACACCGGCACTAGCAAGATTAGACTCTACACCGGCACTCAGACCACCGGCACTGGCATAGAGGCCGATAGGATTTTTGATATATTATATTTTGTTTATTATTGTAAAATATTTTGTAAGCCAACTTGGCATCATTGTAAAATGACTCTTATATAAGAGAGATCATTGTAGAACATTTGGAAATGAAAAAAGGTAGATAGAAGATCATATTTAGGTGAATTAAGGTAGACCTATTATGCGAAATATAGGTTAAGGTTTTATGTAAAGAACAGAGAAGAAACCAGTACTGGATCTGGCATTATAGATGCTATTGTAAAGCAGTACAAGATATTGGATTTGTATAATCCATCATTGTAAGTCAGTGAGACTTCCCATTTTGTGTTTGAGCAGTGAGCTCTAAGCAGTTGGCCTTCCTGCATGTGCAGGCCCCTCTTGTAGCAGTAATATTCTCTTATTGGCCAGTAAGTGAATATTGTGGGTCACAAATCCCACCGAGGTTTTTCCCACACTGGGTTTCCTCGTTAAATCCTTGTGTTATGGTGTGCTTTTCATGTGGTTGCTTTCATTTTTGTTTATTACATTATTTCTTGCATACTAGTACACTATTATTATATGTTCTACATGTTTTAAGTTAAGAAAATTGAATTACCGGTTAGATACTGATTCACCCCCCCTTCTCAATATCTGTGGGAATCCTAATAGTATTATGTCACAATAGGACCTATTATGAAGTAACAGGACCTATTATGTCACAATAGGACCTCCTATGTCACAATAGGACCTATTATGATATAATAGGTCATATTATGACATTATAGGTCCTATTATGTCACAATAGGTCCTGTTATGACATAATACCCCTCAACTCTCTCTAAACATACCATCTCTCTCTTCCAACCAACTTATCTTTCTCTACATACGTCATAATAGGTCCTACTAAGGGGTCTTATGTAATAATAGGTCCTCTTAAGGGGTCTTATGACATAATAGGTTGTATTATGACATAATAAGTCATATTATGTCATTATAGGTCCTATTATGTCGCAATAGATCCTATTATGACATAATACCCCTTAACATGTCCTAGTAAGGGGTATAAAGTCATAATAGGTCCTATTAAGCGGTTTTATGACATAATATGACCTATGATGTCATAATAGGACCTATGATGACATAATAGGACCTATTACATCATCATAGATCCTATTATGTCATAATTGGTCCTTTTATGACATAATCCCCTTTAATAGGTCCTACGAAGGGGCATAGTGTTATAATAGGTCCTCTTAAGGGGTCTTATAACATAATAGGACCAATTATGACATTACAAGTTCTCTTAAGGGGTCTTATGACATTATAGGACCTATATGACATAATAGGTCCTATTATGTGATAATTGATTCTATTATGTCATAATTAGTCCTACTAAGGGGACTTATGTCATAATAGGCCCTAGTAAGAGGTATAATGTCATAATAGGTCCTCTTAAGGGGTATTATGACACAATAGGACCTATTATGACGCAAAACGACCTATTATGACACAAAAGGTCATATGATGACATTATAGGTTGTATTATATCACAATAGGTCATGTTGTGACACAATACCCCTTAACAAGTCCTAATAAGGGGTATAAAGTCATAATAGGTCCTCTTAAGGGCTTTTATGACATAATATGACCTATGATGTCATAATAGGACCTATGATGACATAATATGACCTATTATGTCATCATAGGTCCTATTATGTCATAATCAGTCCTATTATGACATAATACCCTTCAATAGGTCCTACTAAGGGGTATAATGTCATAATACGTCCTCTTAAGGGGTATTATGACATGACATGTCCTCTTAAGGAGTTTTATGACATTATAGGACCTATTATGACATAATAGGTCCTATTATATGATAATCGATTCTATTATGTCATAATAGGTCCTACTAAGGGGTCTTAAGTCATAATAGGTCCTATTAAGAGGTATAATCTCATAATAGGTCCTTTTGAGGGGTCTTATGACATAATAAGACCTATTATGACTTAATAGGTCGTATTATGTCATAATAGGACCTATTATGACACAATAAGACCTATTATGTCACAATAGACACATTAGGACCTATTATGTCACAATGGGACTTATTATGACATAATAGGTTGTATTATGACATTATAGGTCCTATTACATCACAATTTATAAGATCTTCTAAAATCTAGAATCTATATTATAACTCCTAGAGATCTGAAACCACTCTCAAACATCCTGCCAATATATACATGAAATATAACTTAAAGTATAAGAAAGGAAAAAGACAAAGGGAAATGTGACTTAAACTTAAATGTTATATTTCATGTATATATAGTTTGTTTTAAAAAAATAAATGAAAATAAATGAAAAAAATGTATATATAGTTTTTTTTTTTTTTTTAAATTAAAAAAAAAGGAAACGGGATCCCTTCTTTTTTTTGAAATGGGATCCCGTTTGCTAAATGTGTTTTTAATTATTTTAAAAAATGAAACGGGATCTTGTTTCATAAACGAGATCCTGTTTCTAAAAATTTCAAACTTTGGTTCGGTTGTAGCTTTGGTTTTGGCTTGGGAAATGGCTTGGAGAGTCGACCCTTTTGCTTGGATCTGGTTTGACCTGCAACTTGAAGGCCAAATCAATCTTCATATAAAATAATGACTTCAAAAATATATCTGAACACCAAATTTTCATATTTTTTTTAAACAATGAAAACCCATTATAGTAGAGACTGTCTAGATTCGAAATATGTAATTTTTTAAAAAAATGGATCAATATTTTTATTTTAAAAATAATTACTAATGAAAGAGGTCTATAAACTCGAAATAACATGGTTTTTTAGTTTTTTAATAACTTTTTTGTCTCTAAGTTTTTTGAAAAAAAAATTATATGGCATCAAACTAGAGACAATTATATACAGTTTAAAAACAAAAACCAAAAAATGTTAAGTTTAGGTCAAATTATGCTTGTCGTACACAATTTTTTTTCAAAACAATGATTATGCCCAATAAAAATTAACAAAAAAAATATATGCAGAAACAAATTACAAAAATATATTCTCATCAAAGGTGAGTGAGTTATAGATATTATCCCAAAAGTATTTAAAAAAATAATTTCATTTAGGTCAAATTATGTTTGTCGTACACAGGCATGGTATGGTCCTGAAAAGTGACTTTTAAACTATAGGTTTTAGTAATGCCTATTCAAACTTCATTTTTAAGATCTGGGTATTAAAATAAATTACATATTTGGAAAGTAGGCTTCGAGCAGTACATTTTCTATTAATGATTTTTTTCAAGATTCGTTCTTTAGGTGCCTCAAATATTTAGGTCAAACAGGATGAAATTGAAAAAAATAGGAAAAAACTTCCACTTTTTGGCCAAAAAGTGGACACAACTTCTTGCAGGTACCCATTGGAATCCTTTGACCAATCCAAACTGGTTCTGGTGAAGGAAAGCATTCAACCACATCCAAGGGTTATTGACCAATCTTGGCCATGAAAGCTTTCAAATCAATTTCCCATTCCACCACCCTATTCTCAGGAGCAATTTCAGATAGACCATTCAATTCGAAAAAATCCTTAATCCAATTTTCATCAAAGATTTTTGTTAATTGGAATAGAGACCAAAGAAAATGTGCATTTTCCTTAATAATTAATTTCCTTGTTTTAAATGATTTTTCCTCAAAATATAAAATGGGAAACCTTGGAGGAGGTTTTCCATTTTTGATTGTGACATTATAGTCCATCGACAACATGATTGTTAGATTTTCATCTATGTTATGCAAAACACTGCTCAATTCTCCTAACAAGTTTTCCTTAAATACCTTCCTACACAAAGCTTTTGTTTTGTTTTTTGGCAAGCCAAAGTGGAGGAGGGTGGCAACAAACACTGCTGGTGTTTCTAGGTTCATGCTATATTTATGATTAGTCTTGAGAAAATCATCTCCCAGAATGCATTTCACTACTCTAACTATGACGAAATGAGATGCGTTCATCACCTCCTTCATCCTTTTATCTTTGATAAATATACATATATAAATGATTTATTAAAATTTTCATAATATAATATTTAATTAAATTAGTTTAAGATATATATTAAATGAATATTTTATTAATATTATTATTTAACTTTTAAAAATATATATACAAGCAACTAATATAAATTTACACACACAAATATGTGTATATGTGTATATATGTATGTATATGTATATATATATGTATACATATGTGTCTTTATACATATAGATATATATACATATATAAATGTATATATACATATATATGTATATATATGCATGTGTATGTATGTATATATATGTATGTATGTATATATATACATATTTGTATATATGTATGTATATACATACTGTAGTCACACAAATCTGTCCAGCTTAATTAAATAAATATTCGCTATTTATTTGATTAAAAATCCACTAGCCATCAGTTAATTAAATAAATATTTAATTAATTCATCCTCAAACATTCTTCTATTAATTAAATAAATTATTCAATTTATTTTAATTAATTCATTAAATCAAATTCAAATCAATTAAATAAATAAATTAAATAAAACATTTATTTAAATCATTATCCCCACCCCACTTGCATTTTCCTACAAATGCAACTTGCACACATTTATTGAAATAAATGAATTTTTATTTTAATAAAATCCTATTTTCCCTCACCCACCAAATCCACTTGCAAAATCTAATCCCCTTCTAGATTCTTCTAACCCCTTCCTAATTAGCCTAATCCATCCCTTAATTATTGTCACATTCCTAAGCAAAATGGAGTCACTTCTCAAAGACTCCAAAGTCTTTGAAAAGCATTTAATGCTTTGTGTGTTCAACAAATTAACCCCCAAAGTCTTCCAAGACCACTAATGGCTCTTACATGACCATTTATGGCTCTTACATAACCATTTATGGTTATTTCAAACTTGTCCCCCCAAACATTTATTGTTTTGACCATATTCATCCATTTCACATTTGCACAAGAGTTTATCCATTGGATAAAAGCTTTATTCTTTGAATAAAGAGTTTATTCATTCAACCAACC
The DNA here is from genome assembly GCF_030272615.1 of Cryptomeria japonica. Classification (NCBI taxonomy): domain Eukaryota; kingdom Viridiplantae; phylum Streptophyta; class Pinopsida; order Cupressales; family Cupressaceae; genus Cryptomeria; species Cryptomeria japonica. The sequence continues at coordinate 25,290,070 of NC_081415.1, read as the reverse complement.
TTGATTTTAGCTCCCAAGGTCATATCAAGCATTTAATGTTTATTCCCTCCCCTCTCAACCTATCTCACATTGACACTTGTCATCCTGGGATTGGGTTGAAAGCCCTCACATGGATTTGAAATCATTCAATCCTGACCCTTGTTGAGATTACTCAATCTCAACCATCCATTGCTCCATTTTTCCTATAAATAGAGCCCATTTCTTCATAATCCAGATACTGAAAACTTGTATGCATTTAAGCTATAGGCATTTTAAGAGAGCATTTTAGCATAGCAAACTCATGTATTGTCATTTTGGTTAAAATAAATCATTTTAGCATCAATAGCTTAATATTAGCTTTTTATTTTACATTTGGAGCACAATACTACAATCTCAATCCTCCATAAGCATCCATAGTGCAAAAAGCTACTGAGAGCTACACTATTTTGGAATTTGGAGAGGAGAGGAACAAGGGAGGAGCAACTATGAGCATCTTGATTAGCTATTTTATTCTACGTTTATATGCTTTTTATTTCATGCTTAATATCTCTCTTGATATGCCTGTTTAGGATAATCTTTTGTTGCTAACACTAATGTTTGTTTCTTGTGCTCTTGTGTGTGTTACCAAAAACAGATTTTTTAATCCTTTTTGCAGAGCATCATTTGGTGAACCCGACGTGAATCCAAGAACCTAAAAAAAAAAAAAAAAATTTTTTAACCCAACTAACATGTCTGATTGTTGAAAGTGTCACACAGGTTGTGCTTTGGTGCTATTGCACACGTTCTAGCGCTATTGACATTTATGTTTTAATGCTATTGTTCTTACAATAGCGCTATTGTCCAAATTTCAGCGCTTTTGGCACTGTTTTAGTGCGTTGGTCATTCTTCTGGCGCTATTGATAATCTTTAAGCACTTTTGCCTCTCTGTCGTTTTCATTCTTTCAATGCTTTTGTGTTAAATAGCGCCTCTGTTCAAACGCAGACTAGCGCTATTGTAACAGAATGTCGTAAAAATTGCCTTGTAACCAAAAAAGTGAAAATTCTAGGCTTGTGGAAGCCCCCCCTTGGACATAGATTTTACTAACAAATTGTGGTTTGTGCAGGTTAAAACTCATCATTAAAAATCACAAATTTTCCTTTGGTGCTTTTAAAAACTTGAAAACAAACATTTACTTCCATTGCAAGTTAGGATCACTTGTCTTTTGGTGCTTAAAATCAACAAACAAATTTGATTTCCTTGCATCAAACTAAAAAGATTTACAATCCACACTTTCAATTTTGGTGCACATAAAATACACAATCCATTTGTTTTGATTTTTGCAAACAAATTTTACTTCAAGCAAATGTGTTTTTCATTAAGTTGACCAGGATTTCCAAATTCTAGATTACAAAACACATTGCCTTTGAAGTTAAAACGAACACCATGGCTATTGGAGCAACATCTCCAAATAGTTATATCACATTTGCAAATGGTGGATTAAAAAGAACAAGTGTCTTTCGTGCTTGGCACACTTGTGCAAAAAGTCAGTTGAGTGGTCCTACCTCTAACACACACTATCCTCTCCCTTGGCTTTCATGGTCCTAGGTGCAAGAGAAAAGTGTTAGTAACACTTAAATTTTTTATCTTTTTAAGAGAGGCCTGCCAAGAGACACATCACTCTTGGGAATGACCTCGTGCGGTAAATCCTTCGAGCCGCTATAGAAATCAGGTGAGAGCGAAAGCTATAGCCTTGGGTATAGTTGTTCTTATAGTGTAACTGGCCGAAAGGACAAATGGGCCCCACCACCAGTTACAAGGCTCTTAAGTGAGTCACTGCAAAATGAACTTATGTCCAAAAACATTGAACATGACTAAACACCTTTAAGTAGTAGCCCACCCATTCTATTGATTGAGGATATTTGCGATATAATTTAGTGCAAGAGCATAGATGGTTTTGCTCCCAAGATACTCACCATACATATTTTCTTGAGTAGAAACATAGCTTTTTGAAAAGTCACTTGTGGCTTGATGAAAGTGGTGACTCCCCCATCATAGGGATCATCTATTTGTTATTCTCGTGCAAGACTTAGTATATCACATCCTTACCTGCCACGGCGGGATTCATAAGGTATGTAGTACCAAAGTCGAAGAAATATCAAGATGTGGGCTAAATTTATCACAACTGGCCATTTGACCTTAGGGATAAAAAGTGTTTGAAGTGTGTTCATTTTAAAGACCAAGTGAAAATTGAGCCGACTTCAGGCTTTGGAAATACACCTTAAAATACATCTAAAGGAAGGGTCATATACAAGTCGAAGTATTGGGTTGATCTAGATCCATACTCATTTGTGCCTTTGAGGCTACAATCTTGTGTTTGTGTGTTTGCTTTGTTTTCTTGTCAAAGAAACATCAAAAGAAAATCACTTTAAAAAAAAAAGTATTCATCCAACCAAACATTTTCAAAACAACCAAACACATCAAAAACAAAGTGCAAAACAACAAAGAGTCAAATTTTATGACCATTCTTCACATCCTGCGAAAGAAGAAGGGTCATCAGAATATCAGCTTGAAAAGAAGACCATTAAGCTCAAAGGCTTTGATCAAAAGGAGGAAATTCTTCTATATCAATAGACAAATCTTTGTCTCACATAGAGTCTTTCTACATCACATGCGTCTCTACCTTCAAGGAAAACCAAACGAATTTGATTCAGAATCATTGAACCGTAGAGCTTTTATGCAATATAGAGCTCTGAGTTATCGCAAAAACCAAGGAGGTAAGATTAATCCCAACTTTTTCCCAAACATATGTATCACATACAACATAGCTTGAGAAATACCATCGACACTCGAAAGAGAAGAGGTAGAGTTTGTCCCATTTGTGACACAAAGTTTTTATTGAAGTTGAAAACATTTCATCCATCATCTTATTCATACATCATCACTTCATCATCAATTCATTCCAAACTCTCAAAACATTAAGAGGTTCTTGTCCCAAAGTTCTCTTTTAGATATTGCTTGAATCAAACACATCACACCACTTTTTAGATTGTTTCTACATCTAGGATAAGCTCATCCTAAGAGACACATCTACGCAGGTTAAAACTAGTTCATGAGTGAATCCTCTCATTACTAGGTAGTTAAATCTGTAAACACATCTCAGATTTCTCTACACCTTATCACATCCAACCTTATCAAAAACAAGCAAGCAATTCAAAGAAGGAATTTCGGTTACATCTACCTTAAAAGTGCTAGAGATCTACATACAACACCATTCACCAACCATCAAATCTCTCATTTCATCAAAAAACTCATCATCATTTTCACACAACTTCAACAAAAGCTTGTAAGCAAAATGGCCCAAACCCGATCACAATCAAGGCAACGAGAAATAGAAATGGAAGAAGAAGAAGAGGAAAATCTCAATGAATTCCAAGAAGCACTTGGAGGAAATGCGAATGACAAAAACCCAAGTACTCCTACTCCTACAACAATAGAAAGGGCCCAGTATAACCCTCTCTTCAACAAACTATTTGATGAAATACTCAGGAGCAATGCTGATGCTCACTTCTTAAGACTTGCTCAAGAAGGAGCAAAACTCCCCTCTAACTTTGATCTAGCCCAATTAAGACAAGCATCAGAAAGACAAAGTCACCATGAAGAGGAAAGAGGTAGAGATCCCATCAGATATAACATTCCTCGAGGTAACCCACCACCTCCTCCTCCAAATGAAATGGAGATGTTGCGGCAACAAGTTGAGAATCTCACCCAACAACTTCATAGTGGTGTCAAGACTAACCAATTCTCACTCAATGACATCTGTCCCTATCCTTTTGATAGGAATCTTTATATGCCACCCTTTCCACGAGGATTTGAAACACCCAAATTTGAAAAATATAGAGGAAAGGGAGATCCCCGTGATCATGTCAGAGAATTTCATTCCGCTTGTCTTGAAGTGGCATATGAAGACACATACCTCATGCGCCTTTTTCCCCAAAGCTTGGGAGGAACAACCACATCATGGTTTTCCCGACTATCAGGTGGCATTAGAACATTTGAGGAACTCATCCAGAAGTTCCTTGCTCATTACTCTCATAACATTGAACGCGACATTACCATGGCTGATCTGTGCAACACTAAACAAAAACCAAGTGAACTATTCTCAGTATTCCTGCAACGATGGCGTCAAATGTCTAGCAGACGTTCTCTTCAGTTACCTGAATGAGAACTAGTGGAAATATTCATTTCCAACTTAAACGAAGAAATGGAATTTCACCTGGATGTCAAAGACACAGACTCTTTTAATGATATGATCACCAAGGGTTTGAAATGTGAAAGGGCACTCATCAAGAAAGGACTCATCAAAATCTTTAATGAACCAAAGGATGGTCCTCATCCACACTTCAATAGTGATAAACCCAGCTTCTGGAACAAAAACAAGAATATCATCAACGATGGGGTTGTGGATGCCCGGACTATCCAAAATGCACAACCTGTGGTTCGGTTTGCAAGACAAAATCCTCCACCTCAGAATAACACAAATGTTCCTGCTAATCAAGGTCGCATCACATCTCAAGATGAACCTAGACCTCATCAGCAAAAACAAAAATGAGCATACACTCCCTTAGGGGAACCCATTGAAACAGTATTGCGACAACTCATTTCTCAAAATTTGGTCACTCTACCTAAACTATCAAACTATGAGCCTCAGGTCAAACCAGCATGGTGGAGAGATATTGAACACTGTGAATTCCATCAAGGAAGAGAACATAAGACAAGTAATTGTCATCGATTGAAAGATCTTATTCAGGATCTTATTGACCGAGGAGAAATTGAAATAGAAGGACATGACCCAAAAACAACAAATAATGATCATCTAATGTTCAAAAATTACTTCCATCACAAGATCAAAGGGGTCCTTCCACTTCCAGGCGAGGCACTGATACCATAGATTATCCGCAGGCTATGTATAATTACACTGTAAATCATCTGTATGATGCTAGTGAACAAGTTGCAACAATAACCTTCAAAAATCCCAACTCGAATTGCAATGTTGTTACACGTCACGGTAAGGTTACCATAAAGGCAGCTCCACAAGGCACCACCTCCATCCCAAAGCAGCACAATCTTGTGGAACAATTAGATAAAATGCCTGCGCTTATATCCATTATAGAGCTATTGTGCCTATCACCCTCTCATAAAACTATCTTGGATCAAGCACTCCAAGAGGCATCAATCCCTGCAAACTTGAATACAGACCAATTTCAAGCCATGGTTGGAAGTCTAAAGTTATCACCTTGTCTCACTTTTTCCGAAAGTGACAACTTTTCCTTCCAGCAACCTCATAACGCTTCGCTACACATTGAAGGCTTTATCAACCAACATAGGATCAAGCGAGTCTTGATTGATAATGGAGCAGGCCTAAATATTTGTACACTACAGTTGGTCACAGCATTGGGATATGTGGTAGAATCAGTGGATCCTCGTAAGAAGATCACAATCAAAGCCTATGACGATGCAGAGCGGTCATCCAAAGGAGCTATGGTACTACCAATCCGAGTGGGCCCTATGGTAAAGCACATCATTTGTCAGGTTCTGGACCTTCCTCTGCCATATAATCTATTGTTAGGAAGACCTTGGATACATGCTATGCAAGCCGTTCCATCTACCTACCATCAATGTATCAAGTTCCCACATAATGGTGTAGAGATCACAATCCTGGGCGATGCAAATCCCTTTGCGTACTGTCATAATATCAACCATCAACCAGAGATTACTGTTCCTAATAATAGAGAAGCCATTTCCTCCACATCATATATAAGTCTCGCCTCTCTTGCCAGTTCGAACACCACTATACCCAAGCAAGAAAAGCTTGAGATGAAGATAGCAGAGGAAGGTCCTGGGGAATACAACTTGAGTCAACTCTTTTGTGTGGGACAAATGCCCACTTCTCCTAGAACCTTCAAAAATCCCAACTCAAATTGCAACTATAACCTTCAAAAATCCCAACTCAAATTGCAATGTTGTTACACGTCGCGGCAAAGTTACCATAAAGGCAGCTCCACAAGGCACCACCTCCATCCCAAAGCAGTATGGAACAATTAGACAAAACCCCTGCGCTTATATCCATTTTAGAGCTTTTGCGTCTATCGCCATCTCATAAAACTATCTTGGATCAAGCACTCCAAGAGGTGTCAGTCCCTGCAAACCTGAATATAGACCAATTTCAAGCAATGGTTGGAAGTCTAAAGTCATCACCTTGTCTCACTTTTTCCAAAAGTGACAACTCTTCCTTTCAGCAACCTCATAACGCTTCGCTACACATTGAAGGCTTTATCAACCAACACAGGATCAAGCGAGTCTTGATCGATAATGGAGCAGGCCTGAACATTTGTACACTACAGTTGGTCACAGCATTGGGCTATGCGGTAGAATCAGTGGATCCTCGTAAGAAGATCACAATCAAAGCTTATGATGATGCAGAGCGTTCATCCAAAGGAGCTGTGGTACTACCAATCCACGTGGGCCCTGTGGTAAAGCACATCATCTGTCAGGTTCTAGACCTTCCTCTGCCATACAATCTATTATTAGGGAGACCTTGGATACATGCCATGCAAGCCGTTCCATCTACCTACCATCAATGTATCAAGTTCCCACATAACAGTGTAGAGATCACAATTATGGGCGATGCAAACCCCTTTGCATTTTGCCATAATATCAGCCATCAACTAGAGATTACCATTCCCAATAATAGAGAAGCCATTTCCTCCACATCCTATATAAGTCCCGCCTCTCTTGCCAGTTCAAACACCACTATACCAAAGCAAGAAAAGCTTAAGATGAAACTAGCAGAGGAAGTTTTTGGGGAATACAACTTGAGTCAACTCTTTTGTGTGGGACAAATGCCCACTTCTCCTCAAACACATGGTAAACCACAGCAGGTACTCCAGCAACCACTAATCATGCCAGCATGTGCTTTGACACCTTTCATCCTTGGAAAGAATCAAGAGGAAGAAACCCAAGATGAGGACCTAGCGGAATGGATCTATAAAGATCCCATCACCACTGATATACCGCAAGTTAAGCTTCCTACGGATTAGTACGGTAAAGGTCTCCTCATTATGCAAAGAATGGGGTATGATGGTCAGAGTGCTTTGGGATATTGGAAACAAGGACGACATGAACCCCTGCTGCCAGAATTAAAGCCCAAAGGTAATACAGGCCTAGGCTTTGAAAAAAAGATTTTTCCTAAATTAAAATTCAAAGGAAAGCCCAACAAACCTTTATGTCATCCTATTCCAAAGAGGACACCTTTCATTATCAAAGCAACATCAAAAACCATCACAACTGCCCCACTAAGGCTCAAAATCCCAACACAACCAATCATCCCACCAATCGAACCAGTAATCCCATCAGCAGCACCATTAGCAACAGCAACTGTATCAGAACCTGCAGTAGCAACTATGGCACCAGTAGTTCCAGCACAAACCACTAAGTCAATAATACCGATACTCCCCGTATCAGATTCCTTGATCCCCATCAAACTTCTTGCAGCACTGATCACTACAAAGGTACATCAACCAATCACACCTGCAGTATTTAACTCCAAGGACATCCCAGTGTGGTATAGTAATCGGATGCTGGAAAGTGACTCAGAGACTGACTCACATGAATGGGAATTTGATTCTGTGCATCTTAATACTTCAGATGAGGAAGACACATCACCACCTCCACCACACAAAGACATCCTTGTTTATGGAGAAGCACAGATAAAGACCATTTGGGTTCCTGAACTGGAAACATCTTCCACAGACCCTACGTCTCATCCTACGCCTGATTCTGATAGGGAGAGTACCATCAATGACCTTCACCATAATGTCTTAACCCTCACTGATACATCTAACGCACTTAACCTAATCGATGAAGTAATGCCCATTATCCACCCTAAACTCATTGAATGGAACCAACCAAATTCCCCATGCCTTGACCTCTTCCAAAATGATGAGGCCATCATTGAATTTTTGGAATTAAGGGATAACCTACCAAGTGGGGATCACAAAGCTGGATTCGCCATTGAACTTAATAGCACAACATACTTCGGGGTGGATGCCAAACCTTTCAGCTGCAAAAATATAACAATAAAACATGGATCTTCCAGTGAAAACCACACTGTGGCACTATTTGATCTGACAAAAGTAAAAAGAAAGAGCGTATCCAATGGTGAAAACCTCTCTGAGGTGCCTGAGGATGAAGGGTTTGACATTCTCCCTGATAGTACACAACAGGAATGCTCAATGATTCTCATTGAGGAAACCAAAGAATACAATGTGGGGACTCCTAAAAATCCTCATCTCATACATCTAGCATCTCTTCTCACTCTAGAAGAACAACCTAAGTTTATAGAGTTCTTCCAGAAGCGTCAGATCAACTTTGCATGGTCATATGCAGACATGCCTGGGCTTGATCCTGATTTAGTCATGCATCACCTTACAGTAGCAGAAGGAGGCAAACCTATCAAGCAAAAGCTTCGTAAGATGCATCCTCAGATTGCAGTACTAGTCAAAACAAAACTCAAGAAACTCCTAGATGTTGGTTTCATTAGACCAATTGATTATACAGAATGGATCTCCAATATTGTGCCTATCGGCAAACCAAAAGGGGGCATCCGCATTTGTACTGACTTCAGAGATCTGAATAAGGCCTATCCTAAGGATGACTTCCCCCTTCCAAATATCGACATCATAGTGGATTTGACAGTGGGACATGCCATGCTTTCACTTATGGATGGCTTTTCAGGATACAATCAGATAAAGATCGCACCAGAAGATCAACATAAGACAACCTTCACCTGTCCATGGGGCACATATTGCTGGAATGTGATGCCTTTCGGTCTCAAGAATGCAGGAGCAACCTATCAAAGAGCAATGACCACCATCTTCCATGACATGATGCATACTATGATGGAAGATTATGTGGATGACTTACTAGCAAAATCACTCACCAGAGAAGGTCATCTCCACATCTTAGATAAAATCTTTGATAGACTGGAACAATACCATGTTCGACTCAACCCAAAGAAATGTGTCTTTGGAGTAACCTCCGAGAAGCTTCTAGGATACATTGTCTCAAGCAAAGGCATTGAGGTCGATCTAGAAAAGGTTAAGGCAATCATGGATATGCCACCACCAAAGAATATCAGTCAGCTAAGGACATTACAAGGGCGACTTCAATCCATCCGAAGATTCATTGCACAATTGGTTGATAAGTGTCACCCATTCACACACCTATTACACAAGAACATCTGCTTTCAGTGGGATGCTCGATGCCAGCAAGCATTTCAGATGCTTAAAGACTATCTCATGAATCCACCATTGCTGATGCCACCAGATCCAAGTAGACCATTGTTACTCTATATCTCAGCAACAAGTATAGCATTGGGTGTACTATTGGCACAACATAATGTAGAAGGAAAAGAGTGTGTTGTTTACTACATCTCTTGCACACTAGTGGGCTATGAACTCAATTATACACCTATTGAGCGAGCTTGCCTAGCAATAATCTTAGCAGCCACTAAACTGAGGCACTATCTATTAACACACAAAGTACAACTCATTGCAAAGATTGATCCACTCAAGTATTTACTTAGCAAAGCAGCATTGACAGGTTGCTTGGCCAAATGGGTGATGATTCTAAGTGAATTTGACATCGAGTATGTAGACTGTAAAGCTATCAAAGGTCAAGTTATTGCAGATCAGTTGGCCGATGCACCACTCATAGGCGATCATCCTCTCATTTCCAATTTTCTAGATGAAGAGATATTCATGATCACAATAGCACAACCATGGAAACTATACTTTGATGGTTCATACACTAGGCATGGCTCGAGGGCAGGCATTCTGTTTATCACACCCCAAGGTGACAGCATCCTAAAGTCTTACAGGCTCACATTTCCATGCACCAACAACATCATAGAGTATGAGGCCTTGATCATAGGACTCAGGTTAGCCGTACAATGGAAATTACAAGAACTACAAGTATATGGTGACTCACAACTGGTCATTCGACAAGCAACAGATGAATATCAGACCAAAGATGATAAACTCATGCCATATAAGCAAATGGTGGACAATCTAAAGGCATCATTTACTAAAATTACCTTTGAGCAGATACCAAGAGATCAGAATCAAGCTGCTAATGCTATGGCTACCATCGTATCTCTCCTAGATCTTCCACAAAATTCAACACGCTACGAGTTCTTGGTAGAACAGCTTTGGATTCCCGCTTATGATATCCTCGAATCCAAAATGATATGTCACCTTGTTAGTTCTAAATCCCCATGGTATGGTGAATTTTACACCTATCTCCACGATCACACCCTTCCTCCCAACCAATCCAATAACCAACGTAAAACCTTCATTTGCCAAACTGCTCGATATACCATTATTGCTAAAACCTTATACCACCGCAGTCTTGATGGTACTCTCCTTCGATGTCTGGAACAAGATGAGATAATAAAGGCTTTGGAAGAAGTCCATGAAGGCATTTGCGGGACTCACTCAAGTGGTCCGTCACTAGCCAAGAAACTCCTGTGCAATGGATACTATTGGCCATCTATGGAAAAAGATTCCTACTACTTTGTCAGAAAATGCAAGAAATGTCAAGTTCATGGCGACCTGATACATGCACCAGCATAGGAACTACAACCAATCACAACACCATGGCCTTTTTGTCAATGGGGTCTTGACCTTGTGGGTAAAATCCATCCCTCTTCATCCAATGGCCACAAATTCATTATTACCACCACTGAATATTTCACAAAGTGGATCGAAGCTGTTCCACTTACCCAAGTCACCGGCAAGCAGATCGCCTCATTCATCCTCAACTACATCATCTGCCGGTATGGTGTGCCCATGTCCATCATCACAGATAACAGTCTTCCTTTCAAAAATCAGGATGTTTGTAAACTTTGTGAAAAATTTCATATCCAACACCGCTTTTCCACTCCCTATTACCCACAAGGCAATGGTCAGGCTGAAGCATTGAATAAAAACATATTAAGGATCCTAAAGAAGACAGTCAATGATGCTGGCTGTGATTGGCATGTTCAACTAAATCCAGCATTATGGGCATATCGAACTAGCATTCAAACCCCTACAGGTGCAACTCCTTATTCATTTGTCTATGGTGCAGAAGCTATCTTGCCTATTGAGGTCGAGATACCATCATTGCGGGTTTCCTTGCACAATCTCATTGATGATGAAACATACAGAGTATCCCGTCTTCAGGACTTAGAATTACTTGATGAGAAGTGACAAGCTGCATACAATCACCTCAAAGCCTATCAGCAGTGCATGAGCAGAAGCTATAATCACCGAGTTATACCTCGTACATTTGAGGTAGGTGATCTTATTCTATGAGAAAATCCTCGCAACCAACCAAACAGAGAACATCAGGGCAAGTTTGAATCAAACTGGTTGGGCCCATATGTTGTCACTGCCATGTTCGGGTCTGGGGCATATCAGTTGGCTACATCAGAAGGAGAACCACTTGCAGATCCAATCAATAGCATGCACCTAAAACGGTTTTATACCTAAAAGTGTATAGAGCATCAGGCTCCCCTACATACCAGAAAATACCAAAAACATCTAGATAAATGACCTGAAGAAACTACAAAAAAACACCAAAAAGAGTAAGAAAAAAATCATGCATCCAAATGGTGAACAACCACTCCGGTGGCACCTTGGGTAAGTATGATGGTGAAAACCTGGCAAACAGGCACCACTCATAAAGGCTATGGCTCCATTGTCTTTCAGACTTGTTGCGATCACATCTACGTCATACATACATCAATCCGTCCAAAACCATGGCTTGTTATTCATCTGCAATTATGATAGTACTCCATACATCTTGCATCCCGCTTTTTCATAGTCATGTCTAAAACTGGGGGCAATGCCTTTAACCTATTGATGGAAGTGGATTCTACATTGTCTTATAATTCATTAAGTTCTTCATTCAAGCAATCATCAAAATACCAAAAAAAATTCAAAAACGTCTCACAACATACCAAAAACATTGGAAAATGTCTCAACAAAATCCAAAAACATTGACAAAACCATTGAAAAATCACACAAAAACATGGCAACACCTTGTACATACCCATCCATGTAGGTGACAAAACAAACATTGACATAATACTCACATGATGACCATTTATCAATCGAACCACACAATCAACATCAACATTCAAGAAACTGTCTTCAACAAGGATGCATCCTTCCTTACCAAAAACAAAGACAAAAGTGACATTTTCTTTGACAAGAAAATTATGTTAAGCTATCAAATACTTGGTTGGTTTGTGAGTACAATCATTCATTTATCTGTATCGGGATCTTTCAACATTGTTTTGTATCGTTCGCACATTATTTCCAATGAAGTATTGGGGCATGTACTAATGGTGTCTACGTGGGAAGTTCACCAAGCCACGTGATCTTATGCAAAATGCAGTCATAGATCACTACGGCTTGCTGACTACAGCATATACCTCGACCATATGGGCATGTACCATTACCAAGGATCCATATTCTATATTCTTTATGTATATACTATTTGTTTGTAGGTACCATGCTCATTCTTTGGTTCCTCCTCATCCAAATTGGATAAAGGTTTTTATCTCTTAGTCCGGTATGCACTTGTCTTAGGATATGATCAGCCTAAGATCAAGGAGGACGATCCAAGTCATGCATGCACAGAGATAATCCTTGTCTGTTCTGCAAGCAATACTCTGGTCGACTTGACCCTTATATCAAGTCGTTTGTATTAACTTGCTATATAAAATCCATGTAAGGAATACTTAGGTCATCTTGAATCATTATGTCAAGATGCTTGTATTCTCTTCCAACATTTTACAGCTCAATGATGAAAATAGAGCACTATGGATCGTCATTTCATCTCATCTATTTATATATTGCATTCCGTTGCATATCACCCATCCATTCACTCATTCATATATAGGATTTTTATGCAAAAAGTGACCATTAAAACTGGTCTTGGATACAATCACGACCGAGTACTTTGATACATCATAAATGCATCATGCAAAGTCTCAAAAACCTTGCATTCCTCATGGTCATATCATCATCGCATTTAGTTGCATCTTGCATTAAGTACATTCATGTCATTTTTAACTTAACATTGCATATAGTTCATTTTGGACATTAGTTTTCATTAAAACATTTGCATCATTGCATCAATCATAAATAATTAGATTCATTTGTGGGATTAAATTGTCTTTGATTATATTAAGTCATTTACTAGGCATTCATATAGTGTCGATTATCCATCATCATTTTATCATCCTTTATCATTTATTATTGCATACATTCATTTAGTGAAAAAGTGCATTCATTCATCAATTAACTAAGTATCTTATTATACTCATTTTAGGATTCATTCGCATTGCATTCATTTATCCTCTTTTTAATTGCATTAAGGTGCAGTTATTAAAACATTAGTTATAGTATCATCACATTATCATTTGTACTTAAATCATATTTACGTATTTAGAATCATAAATCCATTTGTTTCCAAACATTGGTTCATACCATTTTATATATATCCATTATACATATATGTGCATTCATTTAAACATTATCCTATAAACATTTGTACTTTACATTTTGTTTATCCATATTACATTCATCTAAAAACATCTAGATGCATATCCATACATAACATCATTCATTCAACCATTACATTAACATCATCGCATAAATTATCATTGCATAGAAAACAACACCATCCTGTTCATAATCATCATAAGCATACATCATCATCATGACATCACATATATAAAGCATTATGTCAAAAATTAAACAAATCATACATATATAAACCTGCATTCATATGTCAGTATCCAACATCATAAATCATCATAAAAACATGCATATAAGAAACATCTCATCAAATGTATACATATACACATATCCATCTAAGCAATAACTCATCATCCTGCATAAACATCCATACATAATCAACTGCATATCATCAAAATATGGGATCTCCTCATATATAGCATCTCATATATCAGAGTACAATGAAGTCTACAAAATCGGCTACCAAGAGCCATCCAAGATACAGTCCAAAAAATAGACAATGGTACAATACATCTATGCAAAAATGCTTTCTCAAATGCCACTTTGGCTAGATGTTGTCCCAACACCTCCACTTGCTCCACCACTGGTACCTGCACCACTTGATCCATCTCTCCATGGAGGCCTCATCGAACCACCACTCCCTCCTGCATCCCCTGATCTCTCCCTCCTCAAAGGACCCATCACACCCCCACTGCTCTGCACCCTCTACGGTCGCTCTGATCTTGCCTGCCGCATCTGTGAATAGCTAAGAGCTCGCTGACTGACTGGCACCACCTGCTCATATAAACCCCACCAGTAGTCTATCTTCGCCTGCGCTCGTCACATCTCCCTCATCACCTCCCCCGTAGGCCCTTGTGCTCCTACTCCAATCCGCACTCTCTCCTGCAGCTCCACCAATCTCTCCACTGCACTATCCCTCTCCCGTAGCACCACCGACAGCTTTGACTCTCGTGCAAATAGCTGCACATCCCTCGCTGCCACCTCCGCCTCCAAATCCTCTATCCGCGTCTGCAAGCGTACTATCATGTGATCCCATAGATCTCTAGTGGCTCCCTCCTCGGTATCCATAGCTGCCTCCCCTGCACCACCCTCTCTAGCAGTCCCCTCCCCTCTGTCCATCGGGATCTCTCTCTCCATCCCCCTCCCACTCAGATGAACTCCTCCTGGTATCAATGGTCCCTGTGATATCTGTAGAGGCAGTCCACCTCTCCCTCTCCGCTGACTCCGCATCCCCAATCCTCCACCACCTCCTCCACCTCCCCCATCTCCTCCTCAACCTCCCCCATCTCCTCCACCACCTCCTCCACCTCCTCCACCTCCTACTCCTCCTCCTCGACCTCCTGCCCTCCTCCGTCTCCATCCCCTCTCATCCTCAAAAGCTGGGATCGGCTCTGCTAGATCCGATATCCGTGGGATCGGGTGCGCTACTCGGTACTACGTATACTCATCTGTCACCCCTGCATCAACGACCCTCGATCGTATGTCCCATGGTCTCGCTTGCAGCATCCGGAACTCTGCCAGTGCCTGATCATACGGTAGCACTGGACCCCATGCATACCTCTCCCAAATAACTCGCGCATACTCTCCTGATCCACTGGGCAATCCCTACTGCCGTCCAAACTGCCTCATCACTCTCCCAGGCACCTGTCTCTCCACATGGTATGCGATCCTCCCAATGAGGAATCGGGTCATAAAAACATACGGTAGTGCCTCTGCATCATCATCCCATGGCTCACACTCCAAGTATGGCTGCCATATAACTGCATCCAGATCGTCCAGCGCCCGCCGCCACCACTCTAACTTCCCTAGGTGGGGCTGACTCATCATGCCGCTATACATAAACATGTACGGCTGATCTACTGCACAGAATCTAAGACTCACCGGTCGAGTCACTGGTAGGTGCTCCCACGCCCAAATATGTAGCAGCGTCATGCCCACTGCTAAGGAACCCCTCCCCTGGTAAACCACCTCATGGAGCTCCTGGTACATGTGCGCCAGCACGCACAGCCCCCACGCAAATCGGGTCCCCTCGGTCATCATCATCTCGATAACCTCTCCCCATCTGACGGCCAAACCATGTGATCGCTTGTCCGGACACAACAGACCTCCCACAATACCTGATAACACTGCTGGTAGTGGCTCATATAAAGCAACTATATCCTCCCAAGCAATCGAGCCATCATCAATAAATACATCCTCATCAAAAATCCTCTGCACTGCCACAGTCCCCCAGGATCTATCATATGTGACCAGCTCCCCTCGAATCAAAATTCGTAGGATGCACCACACATCCTCCAAGGTCACTGTCATCTCCCCCTGTGCTAAATGGAAGGTGCACGTCTTGCTGTGCCACCGCTTTGCTAGTGCTGTGATCAATCCGTGATTCATATGAATCACGGGCATGTGCATCACCTCATATAACCCAGTCGCGGCAATGCAGTCTATCTCCACCTGTGTCAATCGATCTCGCAACCCCTGTGTCGTAGGATGTTGCTCACGTAACTGCAACACGCGCAGCTCCTCCTACACATGGACATTCATCAATCACCATCAGTTGTTTTATTTTCAAACTTTCTTAAGTTTACACCTAGACTATCAATAGATACTTTGATCAAGTATCTTCGGGTCTCAACAGGTAAGCAATCATGGCCACCTAGACTTCAACGGGCATTTATCCTAACAAATGACCTAAGTCTCATCAGGCTGCTATGGTTCAAAACAACTCCCACGTCACCTCGCCATCCATCCATCATTGACATCGGGAGATTTTCTTCCTCCAACCTGGGGCATCTTTTATCCTAAGACAAAAGCATTATTATACCGACAAAAGTGCTAGTTTCCAAACAATAGCGCTACAACCCTAGCAAAAGCGCTCAATTAGCTATTCCATAGCGCTAAAACTACAAAAGCGCTAAAACCCCTATACAGTAGTGCTAATCCAGATCAATAGCGCTCAAACCAGACTTCAATAGCGCTTATTAATCAACAGCGCTAAAACTTGCATACAATAGCGCTCCTACAGAGAAAAAGTGCTCAAACAATGAGGCAATAGGGCCATTGCGGTGCAGTAGCGCTAGTTCATGGAGAAAAAGCACCAAAACCGTAGTTCTAGCACTTTTGCTCCGACTTGACTTGGACTCAGCTAAAAACCTATCAAAAATGCATAAAAATTAACTTTTCGAATTTGCGTACCGCTGGTCCATAGTCGTCTGGGCGCTGGAACCGTCGAACTCGCTCGAATCTGTGCTCAATGATCGGAATCGGCATCCTGACTGCTACTCGCTCCTCCAAAATGTCCCTATCAGAACTCTGATTTCCAAATGGTCGCGGTCACAAATGATCCTGTTTTCATCCCTTTCACCCCATTTATACCCTTTGCCGTCACCGTAACTTCTCTCCGCTCACCGCCGTGGTCCCCGTGAACTTCTCGTGCCCTCCATTTCTCCATTTTATCCCCGATTTCTTCTCTTTTTCACTAGAATAACTAACTCCTTCTCTTCTACCACCCTGCCAATTTTCATTCTTTTTCGAGAGATCGCCCGATTTTTTGAAATTTTTCGGCCCATCTCTCGAGGGGGCATACCACCCATTAAATTTACATTTTATGGGGCATTTCTTCACACCAGTTTTTCTTTCTTTGAAATGACGCGATAAACCGCACCGTCTCAAAGAGGGGTGAATGTAGTCACACAAATCTGTCCAGTTTAATTAAATAAATATTCGCTATTTATTTGATTAAAAATCCACTAGCCATCAGTTAATTAAATAAATATTTAATTAATTCATCCCCAAACATTCTTCTATTAATTAAATAAATTATTCAATTTATTTTAATTAATTCATTAAATCAAATTCAAATCAATTAAATAAATAAATTAAATAAAACATTTATTTAAATCATTATTCCCACCCCACTTGCATTTTCCTACAAATGCAACTTGCACACATTTATTGAAATAAATGAATTTTTATTTTAATAAAATCCTATTTTCCCTGACCCACCAAATCCACTTGCAAAATCTAATCCCCTTCTAGATTCTTCTAACCCCTTCCTAATTAGCCTAATCCATCCCTTAATTATTGTCACATTCCTAAGCAAAATGGAGTCACTTCTCAAAGACTCCAAAGTCTTTGAAAAACATTTAATGCTTTGTGTGTTCAACAAATTAACCCCCAAAGTCTTCCAAGACCACTAATGGCTCTTACATGACCATTTATGGCTCTTACATAACCATTTATGGTTATTTCAAACTTGTCCCCCCAAACATTTATTGTTTTGACCATATTCATCCATTTCACATTTGCACAAGAGTTTATCCATTGGATAAAAGCTTTATTCTTTGATTAAAGAGTTTATTCATTCAACCAACCTTGACTTTAGCTCCCAAGGTCATATCAAGCATTTAATGCTTATTCCGTCCCCTCTCAACCTATCTCACATTAACACTTGTCATCCTGGGATTGGGTTGAAAGCCCTCACATGGATTTGAAATCATTCAATCCTGACCCTTGTTGAGATTACTCAATCTCAACCATCTATTGCTCCATTTTTCCTATAAATAGAGCCCATTTCTTCATAATCCAGATCCTGAAAACTTGTATGCATTTAAGCTATAGGCATTTTAAGAGAGCATTTTAGTATAGCAAACTCATGTATTGTCATTTTGGTTAAAATAAATCATTTTAGCATCAATAGCTTAATATTAGCTTTTTATTTTACATTTGGAGCACAATACTACAATCTCAATCCTCCATAAACATCCATAGTGCAAAAAGCTACTGAGAGCTACACTATTTTGGAACTTGGAGAGGAGAGGAACAAGGGAGGAGCAACTATGAGCATCTTGATTAGCTATTTTATTCTACGTTTATATGCTTTCTATTTCATGCTTAATATCTCTCTTGATATGCCTGTTTAGGATAATCTTTTGTTGCTAACACTAACGTTTGTTTCTTGTGCTCTTGTGTGTGTTACCAAAAACAGATTTTTTAATCCTTTTTGTAGAGAATCACATACCTATATATGTACCCAACCCAAACTGCAAAGACTATTATCTAGAATTTTAAATTTAAGAGTTACCAACTTTCTAGGTGGATTTCTAGGTAGCCCTTTGTTTGTAAGAACTAACTGTTAGCATCAACCAAGGAGTAAAAATGAGGGGGGGGGGTGAATCAATTTTCATTAGATTAAAGAAATTAAGCATAATCTCATATTTGATTAACTGTAGCTGTAGACACCTAAAATTGTCATGTCTAGTTAAATAAATATTTTTATTTATTTAATTATTTAAGCCTAATTCTTCTATTAATTAAATTATTTATTTAATTAATTCATTTATCCTATTCTAGCCTCTTTCCTCATTTAAATAAATACATTTATTTATTTAAATTGTCCTTATCCTAAATTAAATAAATATTTTATTTTTTTAATTGATCCCATTTCCCCTATTAATTAAATAAATATTTATTTATTAATTAATTCATTATCCTTTTCTACCCATGACACATGTCATTCATCTCTTAATTCCTAAACTACCTACCCCCTTTATCATTTTATTATTTCATCTACCTACCCTTTAATCCTAGCCGATCATCTATTTTTACACCTCTTAATCTTATCCCTTCATTTTTTAAAGTGTCTTCTATATAAAGAGATGCTTCTTCCATTATCAATCCTAATCATCTAATGAGGATTCTAATCAACCCTAATTGGATACCTAAATCAATCCTATGCAATCAAGCCTTTTTGCAACCAAGCTATCAACCACATTTTCGTTCTTTGTTGAGCTCTTGTGCACACACAAAATCTGAGAGCAAATAATCAAGCAAGATCAATGGAGATAGGAAGAATGGAGATTCAAACCCTAGTGGACATGTGATGGTATAATCTTTTTTATTTTGTTGATTTGCATTGTCTTAGGTAATCTTCATTGTTTATGGTGGATTTCTTTCACTATTAGGCTAGGGCTTTGTGGTTGAATCTATCTTAGTCTTTCAATATTGTTGTTTCATTATCCACTTTTCACCATATACATTTTGGCACGCCTGATGGGACATGGATTTTTGTTACATCTATGTTTTTTTTGTAGGTTTTTCTAATCCTATATTGTTGTTTTGTAAAATGATTTGGAGAATAACCTTGCGCAACTAGGCTTTTGGACACAAGATCAAGATCTTGGAGAGATTTGATTGGATCTCACAAACGGCTTATAATTTTTGCACCGAATGGTTTTTTCAAGTTGGGGACAGTATCAAGAGATCTCAATCCAAAATTCAAAATTTTTGGAGCATATTTAAATTTTTTATAAAAAAATTATGAATTTTAATAAAAATTTAATTTTGAGAGAAAATAAGTTATTTTTATTTTATTTTCTTACATTTCTGGAAATTTATGAAAATTCTATAGGGGGTTTCTATTTTGTGATTTAAATTTTGATGCAAAATATTTCATAAAATAACAGATCTTTAAAAATTAGGATTTTGCATTATTTTTATCAAATCTCATAAATAGCTTGGAATTGTTGCATAGTTTTTTTTTTGCAAGTCAATAACAGTATCAAAAGTGCTTCATAGAAAATCTAAATTTTTTAGAGCATATTTTATTTTTCTATGAATTTTCATAAAAAAATAATTTTGAGAGAAAATGAGCGAATTTTTCAGATTTTTTTACATTTTTGGAAATTTCTTAGAATTATACACTAGATCTATTATTTTTTATTTTAATTTTAAGGCAAACTATTTTCTAAAAAATCAAATCTTTAAAAATTAGGGCTTTGCATTATTTTAATCATATCTCATAAACTGATAATAATTTTTGTAGGAATGTTTTTATGCGGGTTTGAAATGCTATCAGGAGTTTCCAGTAAAAAATTCAGATTTTTTGGATAAAATTTGCATTTTCTATTAATTTTTTATGATTTTTCATAAAAAAATAATTTTTGGAGAAAATTAGATTTTTTTTTGGATTTTCTTACATTTCTAGAAATGTCTTGAAATTTTACAAGTGACCTATTTTTTATGATGCAAAAGATCTCGTGAAAAATAAGATCTTTGAATCTATCAAAAAACGTCTTGTCGAAGGCCCCTATTTCACAAAGTCTTTTGGATCTAAAATTTATCTAACTTGTGTTCTTACAGGAGGGGTATTATTTTAAAATTACGAATAATCTTGGTGCAGGAACTTTGGCAATGATTTGATTTTAAAATTGCTTTCTTTGTCTTCTTAGTCTAGCAAACACTTCAATTGGTGCACTAAAATTGAACCAGTGTCTTTCGTGTTTTGAGCATTAGGTTGTTTTGTGTTTATCTTTAGAGGGTCTGCCTCGCCATGTGGTCACTAGGACTATTAGTGAGGAGGGAACGACCCAAGTGAGTATGGCTAAAACCCATGCATTCCAACTCATTATAATAAATAAGTCTCTTGGGATGAAAATTTCAGAGGTTGGAGCTATCTGAGATTTATCTCATATCAAGCACTTTGTAGGTACCTTGAGGTCTAAGTCATGCTTGCGTGACTACTAAAGTGTTTGATAATTTATTGGGCTATAGGCCTCAGTCGTGCTTGGGTGACTTCAAAGGATAGTCTCCTAACGAAAACCCTTACTAGCACCTTTTTGTTTTAGAAAGACCAAAAACCTTCTAGTTGTTGGCGTAGGAGGTCGAACCTCTAAAGTGGCTCACATTCTTATGGTTATTAGTAGAGATACAAAGTTCACCATGGGGAGTTTTCATGGGGACTGGTGATTGGCTTCCCCAGAGAAGTGAGTGGCGAGGGTGGAGCTAGTGGGGTCAAGCACCTAAGTATCCACTATGAATTGCGTAGCTCAGGGTAACCCCCCACGTGAGATTCAACAACTATTGTCCTGACCAACCCTAGGATTTGTGCTTGCATGATCAAAACACTCAAATATTTTCAAACAAAACAAAGAAACATTATTTCTACCATGTTTTCAAGTGTATGCAAAAATATTTCGCATTATACTTCACATTTAGAAACATTTTGGATCCTTAAGACAAAACACCTTCAAACGTTGAGTCTTCATTGTTATTGTGTCTTCTTGCCACTAAAAGTCAAAACATTAAGATTTGTTCACATTCAACAACTTCACAATTGGACAAAATTACAAAACATTTTCAAAATCATGTTTGGTTTTACTTAAACTACATCTGTGTTCAGAACTAAGAAATTACAAAAGATTTGTCAAGAGAAAAAGGACTTAAGTTTTTAGATCTAAAGAGCTTATAAGGCTACTTCCTATAGGGTTTCATTCTTCAATCAACCTATCTTGGTCACACATAGTTGAAATCATTTTCCTTCACTTGCATTGCCCTCATACATATTCTCCAAATTTGAGTCAAAAGGTTACTTTGCTTGTCCTCATCAAACTTTTCAAAAATACTATAACACAACACTAGGTGAGTCCTGCATCAAGATCCATCATGTTAGGGTCTCATTTGGTCTTCTTGAGTCAAGGTCAACTTACCTCATCAAGAGATCCATAATCTCTTTGGAAGCCACACCTTTATCTCAAATATACATACCTAGAGTCAAGGTCAACTTACCTCATCAAGAGATCCATCATCTCTTTGGAAGCCACACCTTACTCTCCTACTTTGGTCTTACACTCTTGGACATTGCAAGTTTACCCTAGATTCATCTACACTTCATACATCTTGTTGGCAATTGACACTCATTGGATTCATATGTTGTAGTTGATGGCAACAAGATTCTATTGAAGTCATATATTGGCATTTGGAGACATATACCGGTAGATACTGGCATTAGAGTAATCAGGGTCATCACCGACACCGACACCGACATCCAACACTTTAGTGAAGTCGACATCAGTTTGGGATCCGAAATGTTTTATTTGTAAAATCATTTTATAATTATTGTATAGGGCCGACATTGAATATCTTTTGTATTGTAAGCTGACATAGGGCATATTGTTTGTAAAGGGTATATAAGTCAGTCCGTTAGGTCATTTTGAGATATGACAAGGTAGTAGAATAAGGTGACGCGAAGGATATGTATGTAGGTCATTTTGTATGTGAAAGTAATATCATACTATGATCAATAGATGGTTTGTAAAGCATTCTTGGAGGAAAGGATATATCGGTAGAAGGGTTCAGGGTTTATGAACAGGTACAGAACAAAGATTTAACCAGAACTCTTTTTGGCATTGCAGATGGATTTTGTGAGTTCACTATTACTATTTTATCTCCGCAGAAGCTTGTAGTCAGTGAGACTCTTTTGTGTTGAGAAGTGTGCGCTAGGTAGTGTGCCTTCTTGCATGTATAGGCCCCCATGCTATGTAATATCTTTCATATGGTCAGTGAATTGATATTGTGGGTCACAAATCCCACCGTGGTTTTTCCTCTTTGAGGTTTTCCATGTATAAATTCAGTGTGTTATGGTGTTCATTCATGTGGTTGGTTTATTTACTTCATATTATATGTTTCTTCATTTACCAGTTTATATGTGTATGTTATAATAAGGTAAAATCTTATATTACTGACATATCACTGATTCACCCCCCCTCTCAGTGTTCTTGGATTCCAACTCATCTCTTGGTCTTCCATAATCTTTGCATTTCCATACTACCTTTCATTTTAGTCAAGACTTTAGTCCATGGTTGAAACCCATTCACAAAGGTCTAAAAGGGAAGCCAGAGAAGCTTTAAGGTTTGTAAACATGAGTACCTATGAGTTTGATGAAGATGAATTATACAACCCATTTGAACACCGCAATAATATACTAGACAATGACAACAATGACAATAACAATGGAAATGATAATGACAATAACAATGCATCTGTGGATTCTGCAGAAGTTGAGGAAACTATCATGGATCCCTATTTTAATAGATTGGTTCAAGAAATCATGAAAAGAGATAGACAATATTTCTTACAAGTCATGGCACAAAGTGTAACAAGACTACCTCATGATTTTGATATGTCACATATTATGGAGGATATCCAAATTAGGCAAATCAAGTTAACACAAGACAAAGGAGGCCCAATAGTGGTGGTAAGAAAGAGGGTCTCGTGCTTGAGTCACCTTCATCCCTATTTCAAAAACTTGATATTTCAAACACATACACTCATTCTCATGCCAGTTATGATAGAACCTCTCATGAACAACCCCACAACTACCCTTTTCCATAGAGAAGAACTACCACCACACATGCCCATGATGATATCCAAGATAATACCAATGCATACAATTACACTCCATCAAATATTCAAAATCATGACACAAGGAGACCTCATGTCAGTTTTGGGGGCAATCTCCAAGATCACTCTTATGACACCTCCTATCCCCATGGTCATGACATGTATCAACCTAGACCTAGTTCTCTTCACTATAATACCATACCAAGTGGTCCATATCCAAGCTTTAATTATATCCCTCCTCCATATGAACATATATATGATCAATACCATCCATATATGCATTATATCCCTCCTCCTCCGCCTAGTGGCTTAGGCATGGGACTAGCTCAAAGAGAAAAGACACCACCTAAGAATGACTTGCAACAACAGATAAAGGACTTACAAAAGAAAATGACGGACATGAATACACCAAAGCAACAATACACAATGAGAGACATATGTCCTTACCCATTTTATAGAAGCATTCCAATGCCTCCATTCCCTCTGCATTTTGCAACACCAAAGTTTGATAAGTACAAAGGCAAAGGGGATCCTAAGGCACACATAAGATAGTTTTTCATAGCTTACATTGAGGTAGCAGCAGAAGAAACATACTTGATGAGATTGTTTCCACAAAGCTTAGGTGAACAAGCTATGGAATGGTTCTCCCAACTTCCGCCTGGTATCAAGTCATGGGGTGACTTAGTAGAGGCATTTATCCAACATTTTTCATACAATATAGAGACAAATATATCAATGGCCACTTTTTGCAATAATAAATAGAAAGATGGGGAATCTTTTTCATCAATCTTACAAAGATGGAGGAACTTAGCCAACAGATGCTCTTGTGAAATTCCACAAAAACAAATGGTGGAGATGTTTACACAGAATGTCAACAAAGAAATTGGTTATGACTTGAGGAAAGCCTATTTGTCCACTTTCAAGGAAGTCATTGATAGAGGCTTAGCAATAAAGAAGGTCTTAATTGAGCAAGGTATTATCAAGACATTCAAAGAAAATAAAGAAGATTTTAAAGGAAAGGACAAGCCATGATTTTGGAACAAGAACAAGAACACAGTAAATGATGGCATTGTGGATGCTAACATGGTGAGACCAAAAATCACTCTTTCAGAACCAAGTTCTTCTAGAAACAACCAAGTAAATACTCAGGGAACTTCAAAACCACAAAGGAAATACACTCCATTGGGAGAACCACTTGAGTCATCTTTTAAGAAGCTAGTGCCAAATAAGATAATAACAATTCTAGATAATCCTCCATATGAATCAAAAGTCAAACCAAATTGGTGGAATGATGATGAGTACTACGAATATCACAAGAGAAAGGGACATAAATAGGTAATTGCCATTGCTTGAAGAATATCATACATGATCTCATTGACAAAGGTGACATAGAAGTGGATGGACATACCTCAAATGAAGAGCATGCGATGTTTAAGGAGTGATTTCCTAAACATGACAAGGGAAAAGCAAAAACTACCGATAATCAAGCCAATTATACCAAGATGCCCTATGACTATGATTCTACCATTAATCACATTTCAATGGACAATAATGTTTCTACTATCATCATAAAGGACAAAACTCCTGAAGGTCCTATCCAAAGGAGTAAATTTGTTTAGAAAGGCATTGCACTATCTTCTTCATACTCCAAAAATGAAACCTCTGAATGTAATGTCACAACCCGTCGAGGTAAAGTCACCTTGCAAGGCATTCCATCCAATCCCACAAACTCTTCATCCATAAAGAATGAGTATGACCTTGTAGATCAGCTAGGGAAGACACCCGCCCTCATTTCCATCCTTAAGCTTTTATGCATATCTCTCGCACATAAGGCCATCCTTGATAGGACCTTGATAGAAACCTTTGCACCCATTGATCTAAGCGTGGACCAGTTTCAAGAAATGGTGGGATACCTTTCTGTTTTGCATACCCTTACATTTACAGAAGTTGATGACGTATTTGTAACCCAACCTCATACTGTACCTCTACCTATTGAAGCCCTTATCTATAAAAACTGCATCAAACGAGTCTTGAAACATGGAGGATCAAGTTTGGACATTTGTACATTGAGCATTATTAAACAAATGGGATATTCTGAAAAGGTTGTGAATTCTATGCATTCTATCACCATCAAGGCATATGATGACGAAGACCATTCATCCAAGGGCATAGTCACCTTATCTCTCAAGGTAGGGCTAGTTACAAAGGATGTGGTTTGTCAAGTCCTTGATCTATATCTCACATACAACATACTCCTAGGACGCCTATGGATACATGAAATGAGAGTTGTTCCCTCAATATATCATCAGTGTATCAAATTTCCACACAATGGAGTTGAAGTGACCATTAATGGTGAACCAAGGGAAATTTCTTACTGCAAGGTTAGATTGTTAATTCGAATCAAAGCACAAAAGACACAAAACATTCAAATAAAAAACATGAAAAATAATCTTTTATACCTTGCTAAGAGAGTTCTCGTGTTCCTCTGATTTGGACTCTTGTTGAAGCCAAGAATGTGCCCCTTCCTAGCTTGATTAGATTGGTCCAATGTGGATAATGTGGTTGAATCTCCAATATTGTGCACAATGGATGGAAGATGGATGGATGAGGAGGGATGAATTGATGAACAAGGAGGTATGAATTGGCTAAGTGTGGGTGAGTGCAAATTTTGACATAATATGGGTATGAGGATGATTTCTTGAACTCAAAATAGAAGCATAGACTTAGTTTACTTGGAGATGAGAAACAAGGGGATGGAGTCCTCAATTTATAGGAGGAGAAGAGGAGAAATGGAGGGTTAGGATTGACCCAAGATGAAGGGTCGGGATTCCTTGTGAGCCCACACATGGCCCAAGAGGAGGTGACAAGACAAGTGTGGAGACCAAGAGATATGCCTTAAAGACATTTCTTGTCTCCACACTCCTCAAGGATCATTGGGAAGACTTCCCAATGTGCCTAGGGAAGAGAAAGGAATGAAATATTCCTTGAGGGATGGGGATGAGGAATTAAAAATTCTTCAAAAAGGATGATCATGGCAATTGGAGGAATAAAGAGGAATGAAAAATTCTTTGGAGGACAGGATGCCTAGAGGAATGTGAGATTTTGAAAATCTCACATTCACCTAGGAAAAGAGCATTTAAGGAAGGTGGTTGGATGGAAGGGACAAGGAGTTGAGTTTGTGGCTAATCATTGTAGACGTATAAAAATGACCATATTCCTAAATGAATATTTTATGTTCATTTCTCTATTTAATTAAATCCAATTTAATTAAATTACCGGCATCCTCTATTTAATTAAGTAAATTAATCAATTTATTTAAATTAAATTCACTGTACCATTTAATGAATAAATCATTTTATTCAATTAAATCTCTTCTATCCACTTTTAATTAAATTCAAATTTAATTAAATAGTTTATCCTAAATTGAATAAATCTAATTTATTTAATTTCCCCAAAATACAACCAAATTTAATTAAATTAACTTTATTAAATACTATTATCCCTCCATCCACTTGCATTTTCCTACATCTCCCACTTGCTTCCTAAACCCCTTCCTAATTTCTTCTAGACCTTTCTAATCGCTTCTAAATTAGCCTAACCCATCTTCTAAACTTTGTCACATCCCTAAACAAAGGGAAGTCACTTCTGAAATCCTCAAAGTTTTTGATAACCATTAAAGGCTTCAAGTCCTCAACCACTTAATTCCCCAAAGTCTTCATAACCATTAATGGTTAACTCAAACCCTCTTACATGGTTAAAGAATTTCTTTTAACTCAACCTCCATGTAACCCAAGGGTCTCATCAAGCATTCATTGCTTTGACCATGGTTATTCCTTAAACATTTGCACAAGGGTTTATCCTTGGATTAAACTCTTAATCCAATAGGTAAGCCTAACTTAAGCTTAACCCTTACCCTCTAGATAACCATAAGGTCTTCTCAGGCATTTAATGCCTCCAACCCCTTCTCTCAACCCAACCCTATGTTGACACTTGTCACCATTTCATTGGTGCCAATTGCAAACATGCATTCCCAACTTTCAAATTCAACCCTTGATTAAACCTTTTAATCCTGGCCATCCATTGCCCTATTTTTGCTATAAATAGAGCTCTCATTCCTCCATTTTGATATCAATCCAAGTTTGTAGTATCATACTTATGCTCAAATACATTCAAGCTTTCATTTCATATATGCTCATCATTTAGCCTCTCTTTTAACTAGGAATTAGTCTAAATATGCATGTTTAGAATACTTTCTTTATCATTTAGCTCAATAATAGACTAATATATCATGTTAGGATAGTATTTATACTAACCTTGTCATCTTATAATCTAGTTTATTGCATTTCTAGAATCATGCATAGCTTAGGATGCATTTCATTCTAAAATCTATCAACGCATCCCCTGTTCTTACATTTGCCATCCCTAAACCATTTTGCTCAGTGATCTGAGAGCAAAAACATTGGTTTGAGGGACATTGTGAGATAGAGAACCATGGGACCAACCTTGGGAAGCTGAGTGATACTTTATTACTCCATAGCTTGCACCAAGAAGTCCTATGTGTGTGTGTGGATAAGTCTTTTGGAACATTTTTCACATATTAAGTTCTATCGACCCGCTTTTCCCACATACAATCATGATGACTAGGCACTAGCAATTCATTAGGAAAGGGATTAGAAGAATGATTAGGTGGGATTAGGGTAGATAAGATTTGTAGGAGGATTTGACTAGGAGAGAGAATGAGTGGAGGGATTTAAAAATTAGAAGAATAATGATAAGTGAGTTTTAGGGAGCTTCTAGAATAATTCATTAGGTTAATGATGGATTAGGAAAAAGGTGATTTGTAGGAATCACCTAGATTAATTAATTAATTAAAAGGAGGAATTTGAAGAGACTTAATATTAGGGATTTTTAGAAGAATAAAGGTGGATTGATTTATTAAATAATCAATCAACAAACTATAGTGACAACATTAATTATATTTAATTAATATTGAGAAGGAGTAGGAATTGGCACAATTAATAAATTAATTATACAAAGAACTTTAAATAATTAAAATAAATATTTTTAAGTGTCTACATTTTTCCCCTCTTTTACGCAGCAGAAAATTTGGCGATGGGTAAAAGATAGCAGAAAAAAGAAAAAGATGCCCCAGCGTGGAACATGGGTGGTGTATGCCCCCTCGAGAATTTTATTTTTTTTGAATTTGTTTTGTAAAAAAATGATGAAAAATTCTCGAAATGAAGAAGGAAAAATAAGGGGGCAAGAAATGAACGAAAAAGAAAGATAGAGCAAATGAAGAAAAATAGAAGAGGAAATAGAAGGAGGGAGAGCGCGAAGGGATGGGCCCACAAGGGGGTCCATATAAGCCACAAAGGGCCCAATGAGGAGTCATTGTTACACATAAGCTTTGGAGCAAATCAGAGCATACAAGGAGAGAAGGAGAGATGGATCGCATTCCTACACGTGAGCATTGCGCTAAGAGTATCCGAAGGTACGAGAGACCCACAAGCTATGGACCACCGGTATGTATGACTATCCACTTTTGTGAATTTTCAGGTTTAGGGTAGAATTAGTGCTTAATTTAGGGCCAAACTTTAGCGAGGCAGACGCATTGATCATCGTTTCAGCATGCACACCTATAGGGTAGCCTGAGTGCTCACAAGAAAGAGGAGAAAAGTAGGGGTTTGGGGGAAGTCTCTGGTGTTTAGAGCGTGCAGTCACGCTACTGTGCGGGTGCTCGTGGTGGAGGAGTCTTAGAGTTAGGTTTAGGGCTAGGTTCAAGGTTAGGAAAAGGTGGTATGATGCGAGTAGTCATGCTAGGGTAGGTTAGGGTATGGTCAGGTGGGGGGAAAAAGTCATCCTGCATGAGCAGTCTCTCTAGTCTACTCCAGGGTCCCTAAGGGGGGTATGCTAGCGTGTGCGCCTATTGAATGGCGCGAGCGCCACAGTTTTGGCGTGAGCACTGAGTGAAATAGAACGTGCACTAGGGATGGGAAGGAATGGAAATAAGATTTAGAATTTTGAGGTGGGTGAAGGCATGGGTGTACCAGGGGGCAGAACAGGACTCAGGGATGTGGAATGATGAATTGAATTGTTGGATGCAGGCTGAGTTGGGGCTGTTGGCATCAAGGGAGCATTGGCCTGCTACCATGAGATTATATCGATAGTTGTGGTCAAATGAGTTGGAGATCTTAGCTGTTGTGGGGTTGCATTTTGTGGGTAGGTGGCCGAGGATTCGAGCTCATACTGCGATGATGATGACTTTAGTTGAAAGGTGGGATAGTAGATACAACACCTTTCATCTACCTAACGGTGAGCTGATGGTGACTCTTCTAGATTTATGGAGGATCTTGAAGATCCCCATTTGTGGCGTCATCCCAAAGTATCATTTAGATGCAATAGATTTTTACCTACGGGAGATTTATGAGTATGAAGCCCTGTCAATGCTGGATAGGAGCGGGATGCATTTGGGTAGGGTGATGGGTATCCGGCATATACCTCATGTGGTACTTGTGATTAGTAGATTTTTTACAGGACAGATTCTATCGGATCTTGGAGGGCATGGGTTTTCAGTTGGATGGAGCAGGTGCCTTTATTTCATGGTACATGATTGCATGCAGTATGCCTAGGGAGCCACAATGTTGGCTCATTTATATCACGATATGCATCTAGTGGTGTACATGGAGTATGCTAGCTTATCTGCATGAGTGACACTTCTCAATATCTGGGCTTGGGAGTATATTGCAATTACTCGACCACTAGGTGTACAGGACAGGCAGGGTCGTCAGCCATATATAGATAGGTATAGGGGCCTACTATATTATACCCAGATAGGATCCATATGGTTTTGGTGCTGCATTTTTTATGAGCTTATGCAATTTACATGGCAGTCATTTTTGGGTTGTGAGACATGGAGGGGGGATTGGCAGCTACACTGGGCTGGAGTGGAGATGTGGATGCTCAGTAGGTTTGTATATATCATGGAGTATTATGCCCCTTACAGAGTAGGGAGATAGTTTGGCCTAGTCCAGAACATAGTCAGAGACATACCATTGTATCCTCAGATGACACAAGAGGTGAAATTTTGGGGCCCGACAACGAGTACATTGAAGGGCGGGACCAGTTTTCAAATAATATCATACTTGGTTTGGGATGAGAAGCTCAAGGCAGGAGAGGATCCAGGGATGACAGGAGGATATAGAAGATAGTGGGAGGGACATTTTCCAGTGTGCCTTACCATTCCTGGGGTTCTGGACGATGATGAGCTGCAACCAACAGTAGATCAAATAGTCAGCAGAGAGGATGACAAACCAGGTGAGAGGGTTGTGGTTGCAATAGGGAGGGGTGCTAGCAGACAATAGAGGAGGGTTAGGGTGGTATGGAGGAGAGATCTTGAGCTGGGAGAGGGAGAGGCAGGAGCAGTACCAACAGGAGAGGCTACAGAGGGAGGGGTTGGTGGGGAGAGGAGGTTTTACCCATGGATATTCCTGAGGCATAGGTGGAGGGCAGGAGAGAAGTATCACAGGCTAATCTTGATAGAGTTCAGTGGGAGAGAGACGTGACCTGAGCGAGGCTTCACTCCCTTGAGGATGAGATATAGAGAGAGAGAGCTAGGAGGGAGATCTCAAGGCAGAGATGGAGTGGTTGCAGTGGGAGATAGAGGATGTTCTCTGTAAGCAGGATGATGAGTTAGAGGAGTTGCAGGGTCGAGCGCAGAGGGTAGAGGAAGATGTGACATGACTGCAAGGGGAGAGGGATTCATCCCATCAAATGTTGGTCCCTGCAGAGCTTGGGCAGATGTATTCTAACATGATGCAGCAGAGGGATAGGGCAGAGAGGGAAATTTAGGAGGAAAACTACTATAGGGGCTATACCATGGAGTAGTACCTATGGCATGGTGAGCAGCCTCGTACATTGAGAGTATGAGATCCCATAGGACACAGAGTCAGTGGCCCACACAAAGCCAACAGATAGGTGGATCGGTTGGTTTTAGGCCACCTAGAGGAGGGGGAGCAAGAGGATCAGGGAGAGGAGGTGTGGAGGAGGGGGCTGGAGAGATAGGAGGGGAGAGCTAGCTCCATTTTGTCTTATTTATTATATTTTGACCCTTCGGGGTGATCATTGTATTATGATAGACATATTCATCTTTTTGAGCTTATATGTATATATATGATTTGCGGCGGCGGATGATGTATGTACTTTATTATGATGGACTCTATTTATTATTTTTTGATGTGATGCATGGATGATAATTATGGATATATTATGTTGGCCTATTTGTGATGCAGGGTGGATGCTTATATATGTATGCTTATGATATGTTGCTGACATGTTTATGGATGCAAGATGAGTGATCATGTTTTTGATGTGCATATATGTTGTATATGAAGATGTATGATGAATATGCAATGCAATAGTATATGCAGATGCAAATGTATATGCAAATGATTTATGATGAATGATTAATTAGCCTAGATGCAATCTATATGAGGAATGATGATAAATGTAATGCCACTTACACAGATATTGCAATGTAAATCATCAATTCTATGCAAATGATGTGATCTAAATGAATGATGAAATGAATGCGTAATGTAATGTAATCTAAGTGAATGAATTAATACCATCTAATATGGATAATGCAACTTAAATGACATATGCAATGAAATCTAAATGCAATCTATGTGGTAAATGCTTGTGAAAAATGATAATCTAAGTGAGTAGAGTAATGAAATGAATAGGTAATGTAATCTAAATGGATAGACAATGCAATCTATATGAATAATGCCACCTAAGTGGATAAAATGAATGGATAATGCAATGAGGTAATATGTCGGTAGTAATACAATGATCTTAGATAGAAAATAGAAGAATATGGAATAGTAGGGGGGGAATTGGGGACTCAATGAGGTTTTTAGATTAGGACTTTATGGAATGAAGGTGAGAGTTGTTCACAAAAGATGTGGAGAGCCAACCTAGTTTGATATTTCCCTAGGTAAACCACACCACTGATTATAGGAGCTAGGATGCCACTAGAAACCCAAGGCGTGGACTGACTCATAGTCAAATGGGAATTCCTTACACACAACTATGCAAGTGTTGAGGAACACGAATACAAAGTTGTGGGTACATGCAAGGAAACCCTCAAACACACTGATACCTCTTGTGCACGAGAAGGTAAATGCTGATAAACACTAGTACCAGGTCATCGGTTCATACAAGAGAGATCCAAAACATGCCATGCTATGAAAGTATGCCCCAATATGCACCTATTGTAAACATACCTAGATATGGAAGATCCGGGTAGTCGTAGATAGATGCAGTCATAGGGAAAAAGATCCAAGTCTAATTGAAAATCCAAGAAATCAAACAAGTCACTCATTCATGACCAACTAACGCATCTTGCCAAGAGTAGGTTTAGGATGGAGGATTAAACTGTCAGGTGAGGGAAGGATTCAGCCCTAGGGAAAAGGATAGAGTGGGTGGATTTTGGATTAGGCAAGCGATCAGATGACCTTGAAGATTAACTTTTAGACTTGGGACTGACCTCAAGACTTGATGGAGCTCACACAGAAGCACAAAAGCTCAGTTTGATGGGATACTCTTTATTCATCATTTAGGTGAAGACTCATCATCATATGCGTGATTTATTCCAAGGTGGGAGGGGGTGGATGTCGCGATGGGCGAATTGGATAGTGAGGATGATGGAGTACTGACCTGATAGACAATGGATCTAGATTACTTACCTTGGCGCCTGCATGCAGGTTTTTACCAAGGTACTTACCCATAGCACTAGAAAGTGGTTTTCACTAATGGACAAATTGATTTTTTTTTCTTCTTTTTTTGGGGGGGTGTCACAAGGTGCCTCTTTACCAGGTTTTCACTAGAGTGATGATCTTTTTTTAGGATCTTTTTCTCATTTTTTTTGTATTTTTCATGATTTTTTTGATTTTTTGAATTTTTTTGACAATTGATGACTTTTTGAGGACTAGGCATAGAATATTTTTAGGTGCATGATATTCATTGGATCATCCAAAGGATCTCCTTCAAGAGTAGCCAACTGATAGGCCCCTGATCCATATTTTGTTGTGATTACATATGGTCCAAGCCAATTAGGCTCAAACTTGCCTTTCTTTTCTCTTTCTTGAAGGTTTTTCTGATTTTCCATGAGGGCGAGATCACCAATTTCAAATTCTTGGGTTTTGACCTTCTTGTGGTAACTCATGTGTAGGTGATTCTGATATACCTAGAGATGGTTCAATGCCTTGAGATACCTTTCATCCAACAGTTCTAGCTCTTGTAGTTTGGCAATTTTGTATTCTTCCTCTGGTAGGATATTCTGCAGCGACACCCTTAGAGAGGGAATCTCGATCTTAAGAAGGAGGATGAATTCAGAGCCAAAGACAAGGGAATAGGGGGTGGCTCCTATGCGTGTGCGGATCAAAGTGCGATAGGCCCACAAAGTAGGGTGGAGTTGGAGGTACCAACCAAAACCAACTTCATTGACTGTCTTTTTGAGGATTTTGATTGGAGTTTTGTTAGAAGCCTCATCTTGACCGTTACTTTGTGGGTAATATGGGGTGGAGAAGCAATGTTGGATGTCAAATTTATGGAAAAGTTCTTTAACATCCTAGTTTTTAAATTGTCTTATGTTATATGTAATGATAACTTTTGGGATCCCATATCGATAGATCAAGTAGTTCAGGATGAATTTGGATATCTTCTTACCAATGGTGAAGGTAAGAGGGATGGCCTCTACCCACTTGGTGAAATATTAGGTAACAGTGATAATGAATTTATGCCCATTGGATGATGTAGGGTGTATTTTCCC
Organism: Cryptomeria japonica; assembly: GCF_030272615.1. NCBI lineage: Eukaryota > Viridiplantae > Streptophyta > Pinopsida > Cupressales > Cupressaceae > Cryptomeria > Cryptomeria japonica. The sequence goes on along the minus strand of NC_081415.1, from coordinate 25,255,455 downwards.
AATGAGATCAAGCCCCCCCTATGAGAAGCACCAGGGTTTAATGAACTATTGCAATTCTTGTGATGGCACATTGATCTTGTCGCCATGTTGCTAGAAAGGGATGCATTTTTTCACATAGTTATATGTATCTACCTCCATTTTAGGCCAATAATATCCTTTTCTCAAGATCTTTTTAGCCAAGGTGAGCCCACTTGAGTGTGCCCCATAGATTCCTTCATTCACTTCATGTAGTCCCCATTCAACCTCTTGTTTATCTAAACACCTTAGGAGGGAACCATCGAAATGCCTTTTGAATAAGGTGACTCCAAGGATAGTGTAGTGAGCACATATGTGGATGAAGGTTTGTTGTTGGGTTTTGGTAAGGTGTGGGGGAATGGTGTTATCTTTTAGGAAAGAAAAGGTCTCTTGATACTAGGGGGATTCAAGATTCTGGTAGATCGTATGCCGGTATGAATAATTGCTCGACCAAGAACTCACACTTTTGACTATGTGCTGGCATCTTAAGGAGGAAGCCAATGGTGGCCATTGCATCTGAAACTCTATTGTTTGTTCATGGGATTTGATCAAACTTGATTGTTGTGAAATGCTACTTAAGGTATTCAACAATGCTATGATAGGGAAGAAGTTTGTCATCTTTTGTTTGATATTCATCATTGAGTTGTTTTATGATAATTTGGGAATCACCGTAGACTTGTAATTCCCCTATCTTCCATTGGATAGCCAAGCGTAGTCCAGTAATGAGTGCCTCATATTTTGTGATGTTGTTGGTACACGCAAAAGCTATCTTGTATGACTTTGGAATGCAATCTCCTTGAGGTGTGATCAATAGTATTCCTGCCTCGATCCATTTTGGGTGAAAGAGCTATCAAAGTACAACTGCCATGTGGAGGATGTGGTGACAGTCATTATGGATTCATTTGGTAGTTTTGTAAGGATCGGATGGTCACCTGGAAGTGGAGCATCAGCCAGTTGGTCTGCTATAACATTTCCCTTGATTGATTTTTTGTCTACATATTCAATGTCAAACTTGCTTAACATCAAGGCCCATTTAGTAGTTCTGCCAGTGAGGGTAGCTTTTGACAAGAGATATTTAAGAGGGTCAATCTTAGCAATCAGTTTTGTTTTGTTGTTTAGCATCTAGTGTCGGGTTTTTTTTGTACTAAATACCAGTGCCAAGCATGCTCTTTCAATGGGGGTATAATTGAGTTCATACCCCACTAGTGTTCGACTGATGTAGTATATGACATGTTCCTTTCCTTGATCATCTATTTGTGCCAATAATGCCCCCAATGCCACTGTAGTAGCACATATGTACAAAATAAGAGGCTTTCCGGCAGTAAGAGGCATAAGAACTAGAGGTGATGCCAAATATTCTTTGAGTTTTTCAAAGGCCTTTTGACACAAGCAGTCCCATTTGAATTTAGTGTCTTTGCGTAACAGGTGTGCAAATGGATGTCATTTATCTACAAGCTGCAAAATGAAGTACCTAATAGATTGGAGTTTCCCCTGGAGGCTGCACAATTGTTTGAGGGTCTTTGGGGGAGGCATTTACATGATGGCTTTCACCTTTGCAGGATCAACCTCGATGCCTCTACAAGAAACAATAAAACCTAGTAGTTTTCCTGATGTGACACCAAAAACACACTTCTTAGGATTGAGGTGCAGCTTGTATTTTTCCAATCTTTCAAAGATCTATCTTAAGATAGGGATGTACTCCTATCTTGTCTTTGATTTTCTTAGAAGATCATCCATATAGTCCTCCATAATGTTGTGCAAGAGGTCATGAAAAATTGTTGTCATTGCACGTTGATATGTGGCTCCAACATTTTTGAGGCCAAAAGGCATGACCCAATAACAGAAAGTCCCCCATGGTGTTGTGAATGCAGTTTTGTGTTGATCTTCTTCCACAATCTTGATTTGACTATATCTAGAAAATCCATCCATAAATGATAGCATCTCATGTCCCGCTATAAGGTCCACAATCATGTCTATGTTGGGTAGCAGGAAATCATCTTTAGGGCAAGTCTTGTTTAGATCTTAGAAATCGATACAGATGCAGATGCCCCTAGAAGGTTTGCTGACAAGTACAATGTTGGATACCCATTCAATGTAGTCTATTGGTTTGATGAATTCTGCATCCAACATCTTTTGGAGTTTTACTTTGACCAGGAGTGCAATATGTAGATGCATTTTGCACAACTTCCATTTTACGGGTTTTGCATCTAGGTGGATAGCAAGATTATGAACCACTGAGTCAGGATCTAGTCCTGGCATGTCAGCATAACACCATGCAAAGTTGATTTTTGTCTCTATGAGGAAATTGATGAAGTCTTGTTTCTCTTGATCTGTGAGGGACTTGGCAATGAGCATGTTTTTTGGAATGTCTTCGGTGCCCATATTGATAATGTTTGTTTCCTCTATTAACAAATTTGACCTGTCCTGTGGAAAATGACCAATGGTAGGGAGGTCAAGTCCCTCATCCTCAAGTGCCTTTTCTAGGTTTTCACTTTCAGATATGCCCTTTGTTTTTATTTTTTGCTCATCCAAAGGTTCCTTAGAGAGGTTTTCACTTAGGGAATCATATTTTTTCTCTTTATTTTATTTTTTGTGACTAAAGGCATTGACCTGACTACAAAAATATCCCTTTTCATGCAGTTGAATCTTGTGTACTCTGTTGCAGTCTTCCATATTTCACATAGTCAGGAGAGTAATGAGAGCATTATCATTGGCGCAGATATCTAAAGTGGATTTGTCTCGTTGGCCCTAGTTTATGAGTTCGGGATGGACTAGATGTAGCTCGTGTGAAATGGGAGGGGTTATGGGAGTGATGGTGTTGATGTGAGTGTCAAAGAAGATGTCATCTTTGTATTCAAAAGGCATTTCATTAAACTCCTCTTTATCAGAGTCTTCGTAAGAGATAGGATTTATGGGTGCTTTTCTTCCTTTCTCCTCTAGTCCCAAGCTGTGACCTTTGTAACCCATTTTTTCGACTATAGCTAATGCTTTTGGATACATTTTTTTAGGTATTTTTGTTGGGTCTTCATATTCTTCCCAGTACAACCATGAAGAGACATTTGTGTCGAGGCTCTCCTCATCAAGTGGGCCCCATTGCTAAAAGGTGGTATCTTTGCATTGTATAACTGGTTTTTTATCTTTTTTGAGTTCTTTTGGTTTGCCAAATGACTTGAGAGATAAGGGGAGGTTTCCTATTAATAAGAAATCCTCCAATTTGTATTCTTTGCAGCCATTATCCAGGATCTTGATTTGTGGGTCTGCTTGGGATGAGGTGGAGGCAACATTTGATGTGTCAAATGGAGGAGTTGGCGAGGGTCTATTTAGTGGGAAATAATATGGATGCTTCCCCTCTAAGAGCTTGCAATATTGAAAATGTTGTGGATCACCTTTCATAGTGATCTCTCTTTCATTGAAGGGGAATTTGATGTATTGATGATAAGTGGAGGGTACGACCTACAAGGAGTGAATCCATGGGTGACTAAGAAGGATATTTTAGGGGAGATCAAGATCTAGGACTTGGCAAGGGGTTCAATTGTGATAGGGCCCACTTGAAGAGGCAAGGTGATCATGCCTTTAGAAACTCTGTGTGCATCATCATATGCTTTTATTGTGATTCTTCCCAATGTATCTACCAGGTCCTCAAAAAGTCCCAATTGTTTTATTAACTTGTATGTACACAAATTGAGTCTGGATCCACCATCTATCAGGATACGTTTGACCTTGTGCTTCTGGATAAGGGCTTCGATGTGCAAAGGTTTATTATGGTCTTCATCTGCAGGAGCATCATTGGAAGTGAACATAAGGTGTTGCTAGGCGGCAAGGTTTCCAATGAGAGCTTAAAATTGGGAAGCATTGATATTATCGGGAATGCAAGACTCAAGGAGGGCTTGTTCCAAAATTTCCTTATGGACAGGGGAAGTCTTGAGAAGTTCTAGGATAGAGATCTATGCGGGGGTCTTCCCAAGTTGTTCAAGGAGGTCATATCAGCGAGTGGAAGACATGGGGGGAGGGTTTGGTGGAGGAGAGTCTCCTTGAATAGTGACTCTGTATTGATGGGTGTTATATTGTAGTCATTCTAAGAGTGGGAAGCGGAAGGTGTAGCACCTTGAATGACTATCCTAGAAGGGTTAGGTCTTCTTTGGGAAGGGGGAGGGTTAGATCCTTGGATAGTTGTGATGTTGACATGGTTGTTTGCAGGCTCAATGCGACCTACTAAAAAGTCAAAGCCTGTTATATGATTAGTGTAGTCATAGTTCACAATGTTAGATGATGAGCCTTTTCCTTTATCATGTTTTGGGAAGGGTTCCTGGTACATTTTGGGTTTGTCATTGTTGTTACCAGGTTTTGAATTTACTACCTCAATCTCACCTCTATCAATGAGATCTTGTATGTAGGTTTTAAGATTCATGCACTTTCGTGTATCATGCCCCTTGATACGATGATACTCACAATATTCATTCTCATTATATCACCTAGGTTTGGGTTGATTGGGGTCAAATGAGTGAGTAATCGGGAAGACCACTGTGCCTGCTTGGATAAGCTTTTGAAACACCACTTCAATGGGCTCGGCAAGGCGAGTGAAATCTCTTGGAGTCCTATTATTGGATCGGGGTGGTTGCCCCTGGATTGAGACATTTTTATGAGGCTTTTGAGATTGATTTTGATTATTTTGATTGTTGAATTGGTGATTTGTGGTGGTGGGCTTTGGAGGAGCGGCCACGGTCTAGACCCGTTTTGCATCAGTCACACCATCATTCACTACGTTCTTGTTTTTGGACCAGAATTTTGGTTTATCATTATGATAAGAGGAAGAATTTTGACTTGATTTTTGGTAATGTTTCAAGGTTCCTTCCTCTAACAAGACACATTCGAGGGCTAGGCCCTTATCAGTCAATTTTTGGAAAGATTTAATAGATTGAGATGTCAGAGGCCTTGATAGTTCGGGCATCAGATTCTTTTGAAATAATTCAATTTGGTGTTGTTCTGGCATGTCCCATTAGAATTTCTTGATGAGATGTCGCCATCTTTGCAAGAAGTTAGCAAAAGTCTCTCCAGGCCTTTGCTTTGTGTTACAAAGGTCCATCATGGAAACATCATTAGCCCTATTGTAGGCATAGTGAGCCACGAACTTCTTTGCTAAGTACAGGAAGGAGGTAATGGAACCTTGAGGTAAGGATGAGAACCATGCAAGAGCATCTCCTGTGAGACTCTTAGGGAAGAGCCTTTGAAGGTATAAGTTGTTATAGGAGACTTCTTGACATAGGATGTGAAACTCACGGACATGGTGTCGGGGGTCCCCTTTGCCCTCATACATTGTGAACTTAGGGATCTCAAACCCTGTTGGGTATGGTGCAATCGATATAGACGGGTCATAAGGACAAGGAAAAAATTCCTCAAACAAGTAAGGTTTCCTTTTGTTAGTCCCTTCCTTCATGTCTTTGATAATGTTTTTCATGTCCTAAATTTCTTTAATGAGTTCTTGTTGTGTATTTTGGACATGATGAATTGTGTTTTCCCCTAGAATCAGATGAGTCATGGAACGTCCACCACCACTAATGTATTGATATGATGAGGAAACGGGGATGTGAGATGTGATTACTGATATCATAGGGACTTGAGTGATAGTCAGTTGTGACCCACAAATTGTTGTGATAGGAGGAAGTGAGGCTTGAATGAAGTTAGTGACATTGTTGATAGGAATAGAGGATTGTGGAATAGAAATGTATGGTCGAGTAGAAGAAGATGGTATAGAGGCATGTTGGAGAATAGACAAGATTAGATTTGATAGTGGCATAGATGTTAAGAAGGAAGAAGGTGGAATGGAGACCATGGGGATAGATGTCATGGACACTATTGATTGGGGTGGAATGATAGGTGGGGGCGTAATTGATTGAGTTTGAATAATGGGTAGGAGAAATATCTCCTTGTGGTTGTTGACCAAGAGTGGATCTATCAAAATCGGGTGGGAGTTATGCTCCATTTTCAAGGAGAGTATTTAGAAGAGCACTAGGATTGTGTCGAATAAATTTCTCCAACATTTCTTGATTATAAGTCTTCTAAGAAAGTTCGCACTTTCGAAGAGAGTTCATCTTGGTCAACCATATTAGGATCTTATGGTTGATTTTGAATGCTAGGTTGCACACTTTGTGTAGGATCTTGTGTAGGGTCTTCATATAGGACACTAATGTCTGGCATACCATATTTTTGTTCAACCATCTTTTTCTTTTGAGATTGAGTTGTGACCATACAAGAATAACCTTAGAAAAGATTGATCAGAGAAGGAAGAAATTTGATGAAAGGACTTAGCAAGGATCTTGGATTTTAGGATTTGAATTTGATGAAATTGGATTTGGTTGATTGGTAGAGTCCTTGGATTAGGACATGGGTTTTATTAGGATTGCACCTTAGTCCTTGGATGAGGATTTTAGGTGGGAAATGTTGATGAAACCACAAGTGAGGTAATGACCAAGTTGGGTAAAATTTAGACCTTGGAATGATGACCAAAGTCTTTCTTCTACTAAGGGTTGACTAATGACCCTAAGAAAAATAAAGACATGAGATAAGAGTCTTGATTGACTCAAAGGATAAGGCAAAGGTACTTGGAGAGGATTCTTCTTCAAGAACAAAGCCAAGTGATTGATTGATTAAGGATGAGATCTAAATGAAACTTCACAAGGCATAAAACCTTAACATGAGGTTAAATTGGATTAAAGGATGATTTGATTTGGATTTGAGAATTGGTTTGATAATTGAAGGGGATTGATTTGTGGTCAATTGATGTGCTAAGTCCTTAGGAAAAGATTGGGGATGATTGATAAAAAAGAGATGGTAGTGATGATTAGAAGAAATTTGATGACTAGGCTATCCTTGGCATGAACATGGCTCAATAGATGATTGGTTCGGATGGCAAGTTGTATGAAGGGATACGACCTCCCTGATTCTGACAATAGTTGGTGTTAAAAAATAGCATGAACCTTGATAGAGGGCACCAACTCTTAATTCATCACTAGCATCAAACTCATTGCTATGACCATGGACGTAATCATGGTAATGATGCAAGAAGGTCCTATGTTTAAGCAAGAGTTTACGGTTTGTGTACCAAAACTTTCAACGTCTAATAAGTTGTTCTTGTGTGAGATTCTTCTTCTTGATAGGTTGGTGGATTGATTTCTTGGGATGCTTATACAACTTGGGTTTATGAAACATGAGACAGACGGAGTTTTGATAGAATTGGGACTTTGTGTGGAAGACTACTAGGATGTGACTTGGGTATGACTATGATTGGAAATGCGACTAGGACTTTGATTTGGATGATTGTTTGTTTTTAGATGTGTTTTGAAAAGTGTTTAAGCATAATGATGTGTTTAGTCTACTCTTGGAAAGTAAGTATCAAGGAAGAAAACACAATAATCAAATTAATTTTAACTCAAAGACACTCATGCTCATATACAACATTCTTAGGGCTAGCAAGGACAATAGTATTTTGATCCCAATTGGTTTCCCAGATATGCTTACCCAGAATGGACACTTAGATGCTTGACCCCACTGGCTCCCCTCCACGAGACTCACTTCTCCAGGGAAGCCAAGCATCAATTCCCATGAAAAATCCTCATGGAAAACTTTGTGTCTCTACTAAGGGTCGTAAAAATATGGGCAGCTTCGGAGGTCCGACCTTCTACACCAATGACTATAAGGTTTTTGGCCACTATGCACAAGGTGTTTAGTATGGCTTCCCATTAGGATCTACCCTTCATAATTGCACATGCGCAATTGAGTCCTATAGCCCAACAAAGCACCAAGAACATAGTAGTCATGCAAGCGTGATTGAGATCTCTAGTATCCTACTAAGCACCCAATGTGAGATTGAACTCTCATATAGCCCCAACCATTGATTCTTTCAATTTCAATGGCCTATGTATTATAGTGATTTGGGAACTCTAGGTCTGAGTGTACTCACTGGGGTTGTTCCCATCTCACTGGCTCAAAGAGAAACTCAGGAGGGCAGACCCACTAAGGGTAAACATGCAATAAACACAAAAAGCTTGGAGGGTCTCGATTTCTGATCGTTAAGATAGACAAGAGCACACTCTCCTACCTTTATGCTTTTCACAAACATGAAAAAAAATGATTCATTTACCCCCTAATTAAGTCTAAGTGCCTAAAAAAAGAAACCACAAAGTTTAGTTGAATCTCCAAGGCAACCTGCAGAAAATCAAATCAATAGTTTTGTGTTTTTAAGTCTTGGACAATCGGATAAAGCTGCAAAACTCAGAAAAGTGTTAGTAGACATAGGTTTGCAAAAACAGCGCACGCGCTGATCTGCAGTCAATTGCGCTGAAGCTGATGCATCTATGTATGCACTAAAGTGGGCCGAAAGTAAAAAAAAGAAACGCAGAAAACAAAACAAAAGGAAATTGTCGATTTATACCTAAGCGGTCGCACTTTTGTGATTTGGTCGTGCTAAAATGCCTAGGCTCGCGCTAAAACAAAAAACCTCCAAAACAAGTAAGCAGTTAGAAAAGAAATTCAAATTTTTAAATTTCAAATCTGAACGGGATTTTGAGAAATGGTCGTGCTAATATAGGTGTCGTCACATTGAAGCGCGAGTGTACGTGCTGAATCAGGTCAGTAAATACAACAGTGTTTTAAAATTCAAAAAATTGAAATTAGGCAGGGACCCAGTAGAGCGCCTATGTTATTCATAGGTCGCTTGCACTGAATCGAGACTACCGAAAAGAAAAGGCTAACTAAAGCAAAACTAACTAAATGTTTTTGATTTTTTAGTACTTTCAGATGTTAATAGTAAAATAAAAAGAAGAATAAGAAAGAGGGAATATTGTTAGACTAAGTAGAAAAATCTTGAGAGCGGTCGCGTTGTTCCCGAAGCACTCGCGTTAATGTGCAGACCTACAGTGGAGAGGTAAAACAAATTTGAATTTCTAGCGCTCGCGCTAATGCGCATGCACATGCGCTGAAAACCCTGTTGCTCACGCTGAACCCAAGTCGATCACGTCGATTTGCAAACGCTCGCACTATTCCAGTACCTACGATATAAAAACTCAGAAAAAGCTTGAAAAACATACAAAAAGATTGAAAAACATACAAAAAGATTGAAAAACATTAAATTTTAGAGATGTGGGTCCCACTGGGTGTGCCAAAATGAACCAAGGAAAATATCTTACTGCAAGTTAGATTGTTAATTCAAATCAAAGCACAAAAGACAGAAAACATTCAAATAACAAAACATGAAAAATAAACTTTTATACCTTGCCAAGAGAGTTCTCTTGTTCCTCTGATTTGGACTCTTGTTGAAGCCAAGAACGTGCCCCTTCCTAGCTTGATTGGATTGGTCCAATGTGGATAATGTGGTTGGCTCTCCAATATTGTGCACAATGGATGGAAGATAGATGGATGAGGAGGGATGACAAGACAAGTGTGGAGACCAAGAGATATGCCTCAAAGGAATTTCTTGTCTCCACACTCCTCAAGGCTTGTTGGGAAGACTTCCCAGTGTGCCTAGGGAAGAGAAAGGAATAAAATATTCCTTGAGGGATGGGGATGAGGAATTAAAAATTCTTCAAAAAGGATGATCATGGGGATTGGAGGAATAAGGAGGAATTAAAAATTCCTTGGAGGATGGGATTCCTAGAGGAATGTGAGAATTTGAAAATGTCACTTTCACCTAGGAAAAGAGCATTTAAGGAGGGTGGTTGGATGGAAGGGACAAGGAGTGGACTTTGTGGCTAATCATGATGATTAGCCACTAGCAACTCATTAGGAGAGGGATTAGAAGAATGATTAGGTGGGATTAGGGTAGATAATATTTGTAGGAGGATTTGAGTAGGAGAGAGAATGAGTGGAGGAAATTAAAAATTAGAAGAATAATGATAAGTGAATTTAGGGAGCTTCTATAAGAATTCATTAGGTTAACGATGTATTAGGAAAAAGGTGATTTGTAGGAATCACCTAGATTAATTAATTAATTGAAATTAATTAATTAAAAGGATGAATTTGAGGAGACTTAATATTAGGGATTTTTAGAAGATTAAAGGTGGATTGATTTATTAAATAAATCAATCAATAGACTATAGTGACAACATTAATTATATTTAATTAATATTGAGAAGAAATAGGAATTGGCACAATTAATAAATTAATTATGCAAAGAACTTAAAATAATTAAAATAATTATTTTTAAGTTTCTACAATTGGTGATCCTAATTCCTTCATATATTGCAACAACCTATGATCAAAATTAAAAATAACAATCCCAGTCAATCGAGAAGCAATTCCATCATCAACATATGTGGATCCAAAATCCTTGAAACCTTCTCCATCAAAACAAGTAGAGCTCAAAGAAAAATTCAAGGTTAAAGACATGGGATGTGGTGAGTATATATTTCATGTTGATCAACTCCCACTATTTTCTAAGACATTTAGTCGACAAGAACAACCTACAAACAACTTGCAATGCCAAGGAATTGGGTATGAACCACCTAATGTTGTGGCTACTAAGTCTGAATGCAAATCTCCTCTAGTGGTGCAAGCAACTCTTGATATCAATAGTCGTAAGAGTGGTTCCAACAAAGAATCTATTGAGCCTATCACCAACCCTCTTGATAACTTATATAGACCTACCATTTCATCCACTCCTAGACTTTGATCAACAAGAATCACAAAAGCCTTTACTAATTGGGGATCAAAAATCAAGCTTTGAAAAGAAAAATCTAAAAGTCAAAAATAAAGAAAATTCCTTTAGTCCATATAAAAATCAAAAGCTATTGGACTCTATAGAAATCAAAGTCAAAGATAAAAATCATATGAAAGAAAAAAAGAAAGAGTTGATCTCCCCTAATGCCAAAATAACTTGGGGCAAAAGTTCTACAATTTTAAGTAAAAAAGCATACTTGTTGATCATAAGTCTGCATCATGTCATGATACCTTCATTTCTTTTTGCAATCATTGATGAATAGTAAATACTCAACAGATACTGAGAGGGGGGGTGAATTAGTATTGCCAAAAATCTCCTTTAAACCACTTTGACTACAAAGACTGAACTAACTGGTAAACAGAATCACCAATCTAAAATAGGGCACTATCGGTAAAACATAGTATGACTGTGAAAGACATAAACCGGTAACACTTAGATCTTCACCATACCTAATATCTCCTTTCCACTTCACCCATATGCATAAACAACCAATACATTAGAAATATAAAGACCACTGGATCAGCATGCATTACCACTTAACAGAAAATACTAATCATCACATGAAAAAGCATCACACATGACACATTGATTTTTCACATGGAAACCCAATTGGGAAAAACCACAGTGGGGATGAATACCCACAAGTTGTTCTTTGAACTCTTTTGAATTCCTCTCTATTAGGAGCCTAAACCGGTTAAGGACTTTACAATAGGTTCTACTAGGAACCGATCCTGCTAGGGATCTCTCGGTTAAGGGATGGCTAAATACCCTGTTAAAGGTTACCTCATGAGAGGATTTGAAGAACTCATTGATTTGAGTCACTCAGTTAAAGGATTTACACAAAACCTATTCAAGCTACCCGGTTAAGGGATTTTCCAACTGCTAAAATGGTTAGAAGTCAACAGGTAATACGATCTGATAACAACACTCAATGCTAAGGCAGATCCACTTTAGTTCCTATGCTTCTGCAATCACACTCTGTAGGTATCAACACACTTCTCCAGTCTGGCAAGAATCAAGTATCTCTTCACTTGGATACACACATAACATTTTCCAACAACTTCACAATGCAAGTCATCATCAACCTTATAGGAAACCGATAGGTCGGTGGCATAAACCCTAAACCCTAAACATTTAGGTTATCAATATAGTCGGTCCAATCCTGATCGTTCAGTCACATTTCATAGAGTAAAATGATCTTGAACAAATCTCAAGATGTTCTCCATCGTTCATTCTTTGCCGCTTTTGGAAGCTAATAACCCATCATGCGCTCTCCACCGTTTACTAAGACTTCGCACATTCCTGAGGTAGATAGGATTAATCTTATTCATGAAAGATCCTCAAGGAAATCCTTCACGTGCATAAGGCTGACGTGGCAACATGATCTAATCTCCATTTCAATGCTAACCCATCACAGGATGTCATTAGTCGAATCACACAGACTTGAAATGCATCAACTGGAAACCCTGAAGCTGAGACTACCAACTGGTAGTCATACCAAATGAAACCCCGATACAAAATTTTCCATATACCGGTTCACATTCCAACATATCGCTTCACTTTTTCACATATACCGGTTCACATCATCATATTGGTTCTCTTGCCAGTTTGCTTACTTCAATATACTAGTTCATACTTCAACATATTGACATCAATGACAACATACAATATCATCATCATGTCATCATACTCTGCACATATGCCAACAATCTCCCCCTTTGGCATTGATGGCAATATACAAAGATATCTCTCCGCTTCACATCTTCTCCTTAATACTGCAGATATCTTCTCTGCTTCACATCTTCTCCCCCTTTGACAACAATGACAAAGTGGAGGCACAGACATCCATGTTCCACTATACTACTCCCCTTGAGGAGTAGCATCCTTCAACACACCAATCTTGAAAAGTTTTCACAATGCAATACCTGACTGATGTGGAGCACATACCTTTAGTTCACCTCTTCAAGGGGAAACACCCCTAATTCACCTCTTAAATAGGTAAATGTAGCCTTCGATAGAGGCTTGGTGAATATGTCTGCTAACTGCTCCTTACTGGACACATGTTCTAATACAACCTCTTTGTTCTAAACTTTCTCCCTGAAGAAATGATACTTGAGCTCGAAGTGCTTGGTTCTAGCATGCAAAACCGGAATCTTGGAACTAATTATTGCACTTGTGTTGTCACAAAAGATACTCACCAGTTTAGATACAAGGACTTTGAAACCACTTAATACATGCTTCATCCAGATTGTCTAAGTGCAGTTTATAAATGCTACTACATATTCTGCTTCTGCTATAGACTGGGAGATACAACTCTACTTCTTACTCATCCATGAGACTAGTCTACCACTAAGAAAGAATGCACCACCTATTGTGCTCTTTCGATCATCCACATTACCAGCCCAATTGACATTTGTAAACACTTTGAGGTTGAAATCATTACTGTATGGATACCATAATCCATACTCTATAGTTCCCTTCAGATATCTAAGAATCTGCTTGACTGCTACCAAGTGGGATTCTCTTGGACTTTTCTAGAAATGTGTAGCAATGCCCATTACATGTGCAATGTCCGGTCTATTGTGTACTACATATTGTAACTTACCAATCATTGATCGGTATTCATTCTCATTCACCAACACTAAGTCATCTTATTTTGACAATTTACAACCGGTCACCATCGATGTACCAACCGGTTTGTTGTCTTCCATGCCAAAGGTCTTAAAGACCTCTTTGACATACTTGGACTGAGTGATAAAGATACCATCTTTCATTATTTGAATCTGTAGTCCAATGAAGAACTTAATCTCTCTGATAAGTGACATCTCAAATTCCTTCTTAATCTCATCTACAAATGCATGGCTCATCTTGTCATCTCCACAAAAAAATATGTCATCAATAAATACTTCACATATCATAATCTGATCTCCTTCTAACTTCAGATAGATATTTATATCTTCACTTGTTCTTTCAAATCCATTCTTCACAAGATGGGAGTGTAAACATTCATAACATGCTCTAGGTGCTTGCTTTAATCCATACAAGGCTTTATGTAGCCTACACACCATATCACTGTCTTATGATAGGGAAAACCCATCTGGTTGTTCTATATACACTTCCTCGTCACGTATTCCATTTAGGAATGTAGATTTTACGTCCATCTGATACACTTTGAATCCCTTGAAGGCTGCATATGCAAGAAGCATTCGAACTCCTTCCAATCTAGCTACTGGAGCAAAGGTTTCTCCATAGTCTTCTCCTTCTGCTTGAGCATATCCCTTACATACTAGTCTGGTTTTGTTTCTTACCACTGTGCCATCTTCATTCAACTTGTTTCTAAGAACCCATTTGGTGCCAATAACATTTTTATGCTCAGGTCTGGGTACCAAAGACCATGTACCATTCTTTTCTATCTGGTCAAGTTCCTTTTCCATAGCCTTGATCCAGTCTTCATCTTTATGTCCCTCTTTAAATGTTTTAGGCTCAAATTCAGAGATCATGCAAGAGTTTTCTCTGACCTTTCTTCTTGTAAGAATTCTTGCATCCTTATCTCCTATGATCTGCTTTGGATCATGATTAAACTTTACATACCTAGGAATGATCTTAACAGATTCCTCTTGCTTTTCTTCTTCATCCTCTTCTTCATCAGCATCAACATCTACTGGTGTAGGAGCACTGTTACTGGTACTTGGTTGTTTTGCAACTGGTTCCTAGAAGGTTACAACCAGTTCATCTACCACTTGCTCACTGTCGGTTTCCTCAGGTTTCTCAAAGGTTTCATCAACTCTAACATTGATACTTTCAACCATTCTCTGAGTCCTATTGTTGAAACACTTGAGAGCTTTGCTCTTGGTGGAATATCCTAGGAATATTCCCTCATCACATTTTGCATCAAACTTGCTCTGGTGTTCACTCCTCTTGATATAACACTTGCTACCAAATACTCTAAAGTAGCTTACTACATGAGTTTTACCAGTCCAATACTCATAAGGTGTTTTATCCTTACCTTTCTTGATGAGTACCCGGTTCATAGTGTAGACTGTAGTGCTCACCACTTCTCTCCAAAAAGTGTGAGCAACCTTTCCTTGAATCAACATTGTTCTGGCTACTTCAACTACAGTTTGGTTGTTCCTTTCTGCTAGGCCATTCTTTTGTGGAGTTCGAGGGGCAGACAATTGCCTCTTGATGCCATTTTCTTCATAGTACTTATTGAACTCACTAGAAGTGAACTCACCTCCTTGGTCGGTTCTAAGGCATTTGATTCTCTTACCACTTTCTTTTTCAACCAGTGCCTTAAAGGCTTTGAAATTTCTAGAAGCTTCAGACTTATCTTTCAAGAATGTGACCCACGTCATTCTTGAGCAATCATCAGTAAGAATCATAAAGTACCTATCTCCTTGAACACTCATAGTTTTCATAGGACTACACAAATCAGTATGCACAAGATCAAGTAAATTTTCTGCTATGAAAGATTTACCTTTGAAGGTTAAGGAAGACATTTTCCCCAGTTGACATTCTCTGCATAGAGGATTCTCTGGTTTGTTCAGCATAGGCAATCCTCTAACTACCTTGATCTTACTGGCCTTCACAGTATTATCAAAATTTACATGGCAAAGTCTCCTATGCCATATCCAACTATCATCAAACTTAGCCATTAGACATTGACTGATATTTGCATTTAACTAAAATAGGTTACCTTTGGTCTGCATATCGGTGGCCATCAGTTCACCACTCTTTCCTTTTATTTTGCACACTCTATCTTTGAATTCCAGAGTGAGTCCATTATCATTCAGCTAAGTAACACTCAGAAGGTTGTACTTGAGACCTTCTACCCAATACACATTATCAATAATCCATTCATTAGAATTATCAAAGTGGGAGATAAGAGCCTTCTTGTCTGACACATCTTCCTTGACAGCTACAAATACTATGTCTTCACTTTCTTCATCTTCTGATTCATCATTAGTGACACCTTCATCAACTGCCACAAGACAGTTTCTCCTATTTCCTCCTTTGAACTTTTTGAACCTCTCTAGTTTTTCCTTATTATCACCATTAGGACAGTTAACAGCAATGTGTCCAATCCTATTGCAAGAAAAGCATTTCAAAGGGAGCTTACCTCTATATTTACCAGTTCCCTTTGGAAGTCTCTTGGCCAGAAGAGCTTCAAATTCCATCAGGATCTCCTCATCATCCATATCTCTGCTTTGTCTAGGTTCACAACTGGTACTAACTTCTTTACCCTTTCTAGATAGTGTAGTAGATGCTTTAAAGGTTGAATCAGTCTTCTGAACACTACCATCATAACTGTTTATCTCATAAGCAGTCAACTTAGCAATGATAGAATCAAGGGACACCTTTGTCTTGTCAATAGATCTCAACTCCTGAATAGCGGCAACCCTTATTGCATAGACCGGTAATAAGGTTCTCAAAAACTTGCTAACAATAGTGGAATCATCCATTGTACCTCCTGCACTATTGATGTCTCCAACAACAGTTTTAATCTTTATCCCATATTGTTGAATGATTTCTCCTTCAATCATCCGCATATCTTCAAACTTTCCTTTAAGGCTTTCTTCCTTAGCTTGCTTTACATACTCATCAGTACCATAGATAGACTCCATAGTATCCCATACATCTTTGGGATTGTTTTTTTCTTGAACATCAATAAACTCAACATCAGATAGGCTGCTGATAAGAGCTTCCATGACTTGTCCATTCTCTTGAATTTCTCTTCTTTGATCATCGGTGAGAGTACCGGTAGGGACAACATAAGTATTCTCAACATAGCTCCAGTGTTGAGCACCCATGCTTTTAATGTATATCTTCATTTTGTCCTTCCATATCTTAAAGTTGTCTCTGTTGAACTTAGGACCTTCCCTCTTCATCATTAGAATAGGATATTTTTCTCAAGTGGTTAATCTTACAACATAGAGGACTTGGAGGATGCTCTAATACCAATTAATGAATAATGATGAATAGTAAATACTCAACAGATATTGAGAGGGAGGGGGTGAATCAGTATAGCCAAAAATCTCCTTTAAACCACTTTGACTGCAAAGACTGAACTAACTAGTAAACATAATCATCGATCTAAAATAGGGCACTACTGGTGAAACACAGTATGACTGTGAAAGACATAAAATAGTAACACTTAGATCTTCACCACACCTAATATCTCCTTTCCACTTCACCCATACACATAAACAAGTAATACATCATAAATATAAAGACCACTAGATTAGCATGCATTACCACTTAACAGAAAATACTAATCATCACATGAACAAGCATCACACATGACACACTAATTTTTCACGTGGAAACCCAACTAGGAAAAACCACGGTGGGGATGAATACCCATAAGTTGTTCTTTGAACTCTTCTGAAGTCCACTTTGTTAGGAGCCTAATTCGGTTAAGGACTTTATAATAGGTTCTACTAGGAACCGATCCTGCTAGGGATCACCCGGTTAAGGGATGGCTAAATACCCTCTTAAAGGTTAAAACCCTGTTAAAGGTTACCTCGCAAGAGGATTTGAAGAACTCACTGATTTGAGTTACCCTGTTAAAGGATTTACACAAATCCTGTTAAAGCTACCCAATTAAGGGATTTTCCAACTACTAAAATGGTTAGAAGTCAACAGGTAATACACTGATCTGATAATAGCACTCAATGCCAAGGTAGATCCACTTTAGTTCCATTACTTCTGCAATCACACTCTATAGGTATCAACACACTTCTCCGGTCTGGCAAGAATCAAGTATCTCTTCACTTGGATACACACATAACATTTTCCAACAACTTCACAATGCAAATCATCATCGGCCTTATAGGAAATAGATAGTTCGGTGGCATAAACCCTAAACCCTAAAAATTTAGGTTATCAATACAGTTGGTCAAATCCTAACCATTCAGTCACATTGCATAGAGTAAAATGATCTTCAACAAATCTCAAGACGTTCTCGATCATTCACTCTTTGCCACTTCTGGAAGCTGATAACCCATCACACACTCTCCACCATTTACTGAGACTTCACACATTCCTGAGGTAGATAGGATCAATCTTCTTCATGCAAGATCCTTAAGGAAATCCTTCACACGCACAAGGCTGATGTGGCAACATGATCTAATCTCCATTTTAATGCTAAACCATCACAGAATGTTGTCGGTCGAATCACACAGACTTGAAATGCATCAACCAGAAACCCTGAAGCTGAGACTACCAACCAATAGTCATACCAAATGAAACCCCGATACAAAACTTTCCATATACTGGTTCACATTCCAACATACCGCTTCACTTGAACCAACATACCGCTTCACTTTTTCACATATACCGGTTCACATCATCATACCAATTCTCTTGCCAGTTTGCTTACTTCAATATACTGGTTCATACTTCAACATATTGACATCAATGAAAACATACAATATCATCATGTCATCATACTCTGTACATATGCCAATAGTCCTCAATTTATAGGAGGAGAAGAGGAGAAATGGAGGGCTAGGATTGACCCAAGATGAAGGGTCAGGATTTCTTGTGAGCCCACACATGGCTCAAGAGGAGGTGACAAGACAAGTGTGGAGACCAAGAGATATGCCTCAAAGGAATTTCTTGTCTCCACACTCCTCAAGGCTTGTTGAGAAGACTTCCCAATGTGCCTAGGGAAGAGAAAGGAATAAAATATTCCTTGAGGGATGGGGATGAGGAATTAAAAATTCTTCAAAAAGGATGATCATGGGGATTGGAGGAATAAGGAGGAATTAAAAATTCCTTGGAGGATGGGATTCCTAGAGGAATGTGAGAATTTGAAAATGTCACTTTCACCTAGGAAAAGAGCATTTAAGGAGTGTGGTTGGATGGAAGGGACAAGGAGTGGACTTTGTGGCTAATCATGATGATTAGCCACTAGCAACTCATTAGGAGAGGGATTAGAAGAATGATTAGGTGGGATTAGGGTAGATAATATTTGTAGGAGGATTTGAGTAGGAGAGAGAATGAGTGGAGGAAATTAAAAATTAGAAGAATAATGATAAGTGAATTTAGGGAGCTTCTATAAGAATTCATTAGGTTAACGATGTATTAGGAAAAAGGTGATTTGTAGGAATCACCTAGATTAATTAATTAATTGAAATTAATTAATTAAAAGGATGAATTTGAGGAGACTTAATATTAGGGATTTTTAGAAGATTAAAGGTGGATTGATTTATTAAATAAATCAATCAATAGACTATAGTGACAACATTAATTATATTTAATTAATATTGAGAAGGAATAGGAATTGGCACAATTAATAAATTAATTATACAAAGAACTTAAAATATTATTTTTAAGTGTCTACAAATGGTGATCCTAATTCGTTCATATATTGCAACAACCTACGATCAAAATTAGAAATAACAATCCCAGTCAATCGAGAAGCAATTCCATCATCAACATATGTGGATCCAAAATCCTTGAAACCTTCTACATCAAAACAAGCAAAGCTCAAAGAAAAATTCAAGGTTAAAGACATGGGATGTGGTGAGTATATATTTCATGTTGATCAACTCCCACTATTTTCTAAGACATTTAGTTGACAAGAACAACCTACAAACAACTTGCAATGCCAAGGAATTGGGTATGAACCACCTAATGTTGTGGCTACTAAGTTTGAATGCAAATCTCCTCTAGTGGTGCAAGCAGCTCTTGATATCAATAGTCCTAAGAGTGGTTCCAACATAGAATCTATTGAGCCTATCACCAACCCTCTTGAGAATTTATCTAGACCGACCATTTCATCCACTCCTATTTGCACTCCACTCCTAGACTTTGATAAAAAAGAATCACAAAAGCCCTTACTAATTGGGGATCAAAAATCAAGCTTTGAAAAGAAAAATCTAAAAGTCAAAAATAAAGAAAAGTCCTTTAGTCCATATAAAAATCAAAAGCTATTGGACTCTGTAAAAATCAAAGTCAAAGATAAATCTCATATGAAAGAAAAAGAGAAAGAGTTGATCTCCCCTAATACCAAAATAACTTGGGGAAAAAGTTCTACAATTTTAAGTAAAAAGGCATACTTGTTGATCATAAGTCTGCATCATGTCATGATACTTTCACTTCTTTTTGCAATCATAAGCCTTTATAAATCATCCACTTGTTCCACACATCCATTCCCTTTTGGCGATACATCACATCAATGGACCTTTAATGGAGCTTCCTCAATGGACTTTGTTATCAGGGATTCCCAAACTTCTTTAGGTGACACGCATATGGGGCAACATAGTCTACACATTAGTAATTCTATCTCAGTTCCTTCATCATGGTAGATAGTCACTCAAGCTACACATTACTCAATCAAGGAAGGACTCAACTACAATCATAAGGTAAAGCCTCACACATTTGAGGTGGGTGACTTAATTCTCAAGGAAAATCCTAAACATCAACAAGATAGAAAGAAGAAGGGCAAGTTCGAACCAAATTGGCTTGGTCCTTATGTCATCACAACAGTCTATGGATTAGGTGCATATTAGCTCTCAACACTAGATGGAGAACCTTTGGAAGATCCTATCAACAACATGCATCTTCGTAGGTTTTACGCATAGCTCTTCAGAATATCCTAATTCAAAAATACAAAAAAATCATAAAATATAAAAAATATAAAAAAATCATAAAAATATAAAAATCATTACTTGGTGAAAATCTAGCAAACAGGCACCTTGTGACATAAAAAATTGAAAATATACACAAAATTAAAGAGAATTAAATTCGTCCAATGGTGAAAACCACTTTGGTGGCGCCCTGGGCAAGTACCATGTTGAAAATCAGGTTACTAGCGCCATGTGTAGAGACATTGCTCCTCCCTCATTCTGGATTCAATCTCATCCTTTCACTTTACACACACTCATAGGCTATCCATCCATAATAAACTTATCCAATCCCATCATGGCTTGTTATTAATCTACCTAAGACCAGTTAGTCATTCATAATCAATCCTCCATTTTCACCTCTTTACATCCATAATAAATTAGGTCCAATCTACAACTGGAGCAAAATCCTAATTCTAGTGATGGAAGTGGTACCGTGAGCATCACATGTTTTGAGGAGCATCATTTTTTCATTCCTTCTTCTTTTCGCGCACAATCCGCAACAAAAAGGTCATTTGCATTGCTAATCTGAAACAAAGTTCCATTCTTCTTTGCAATAAAGAATCAGTTTCATAGATTCAGATAGTTTTAGATGAGACACAAGCAGTAGTGGGCTTTCTACAGATCAAATCTTTCACCAAATAAAATCTTTCTGCAAACTTTAGAAATAACATGGTTTTCAGCATTATCTATCCTTTATCAGGATGACAACATTGTGACCAAATCAAACATGTTAACACATGTGGCAAGAAACACAAATAACTTGAATATTTCAGTGTGTGTTGGTGTCAAGTCTTGGTTTTCTTTCAATTTTATCTTTTTGGTGACATGTCTTTTAGCTTTTCTGGGATGTCTCTGACTTGAGATTATATCTCCAAGATGTCTTTGACTAGAAAGGCAAGGATGGGATATGTTCACCTGTTGTTTTGTTGTTTGTGGATTTTCTCTTAGTAATTCTATGACTTGTCCAAGGATATCAGGACACTATGAGTCTAGTATGAACTAGGGCATTCCTTGTTTGCGACTGTCTGATCTCCATGCAAATGGGTACAATGGTTTTCTGGGTCAAACCTATACCTCGATTGTCATAACCTATTTTCCATAATAAAGCTCAATGATGATAAAGCATAAGAAGTTCTTTCACTTCCACATCTTCTATCTTCCATCCCCCTTTTGTGATTGACCTCCATCGTCCTTCCTCGAATCCATGTAGCCCGCTATCACATGACTGAGTATAATGACATGCCAAAAATATCTACATTTCATGTAGTTTGCACTTGCATCATCACATGATAGCATATCTCATTGCATACATACATATGGATATCACAATAGAATCACATCTTGTATATATCATTGGTTAGTATTTGCATTCACATATAAAAACATAAAATGCCAAAATAATAACACATCATGCATCTCATCCTATAAATAATCATATCATATCATTACAATCATTTGCATATAAACCCATAAAAGAAAAAATATATTGCATTTCATTATGTAAATATTTGCATCTGTAATGCCCACCAGAATACCCTAGAGAAATAAACCAAAATCTACTAACAATTTTTTTGGTTTTAGATAACCATTACAACTACGCTATTACTAGTATTTATTAATGCAACGTTACTACCATTATTCATCAATGAATAATTAACTATATACATGAATACATAAATCAATAATAACATAACCATAGAATCATATTACGCAAGCAGAACATCTATTTAAATATTAACATAACTACATAATAAAACCATATAATACATCTTCATTCCCTAGGGTATCTCAACATCTCTACTTGACATTAAACTAACACATCGCATATCCATCTAGAACACCATATACTATCATCCAACTAAACATTTACTTCTCATGCAACTATGATAAAACATTAACACATATGCATAACTCTATTCCCTTTCATACTCTTTCTAAGGTTCATTTTTAAGTACCAATTGAATGTGTAGACACCCAAAATTGTCCAGTCTAATTAAATAAATATTTTATTTATTTAATTACTTTAGCTTAATTCTTCTATTAATTAAATAAATCTTTATTTATTTAATTAATTCATTTATCCTCTTCTAGCCTTATTTCTCATTTAAATAAATACATTTATTTATTTAAATTATCCTTTTCCTAAATTAAATAAATATTTTTATTTATTTAATTGATCCCACTTCTTCTATTAATTAAATAAATCTTTATTTATTTAATTAATTCATTATCCTTTTCTACCCATGATACATGTCATTCATCTCTTAATTCCTACACTACCTACCTCTTTCATTATTTTATTATTTATTTTACCTACCCTCTAATCATAGCCAACCTCCTTTTACACCTTTCAATCTTATCCCTCCATTTCATATAGTGTCTTCTATATAAGGAGATGCTTCCTTCATTATCAAACCCTAATGAATCATCTTAAGGACTTGACTACACTACGATCCTACTCGCAACCACATTCCATTCTTTGTTGAGCTCTTGTACACATAAAATCTGAGAGCAAATATATCAAGCAAGATCAATGGAGATAGGAAGAATGGAGATCCAAACCCTATTGGACATGTGATGGTATAATCTTTGTAATTTCATTTGATTTGCATTGTCTTAGGTAATCTTCATATGTTATGGTGGATCTTTGTTGTTGTTAGGCTAGGGTTTTGTGGTTGAATTCATTTAGCCTTTCAATATTGTTATTATTGTTATCCATTTTCACCATATACATTTTGGCATGCCCGGTGGGACTCTTGTCTCTTTTGCATTTAACATCCTTGTTGCAAATTTTGTAATGTGAAGTTGCAAATCCGATGTTTTCAGCAGCATTTTGTTATTTCCGCGTCTGCGTACTTTTGGATCGCGTTTTTGATTTTCTGGCGCGTCTACGACATCTGGATCCGCGTCTGTGTTTTGGCAATATTTTATTTTGCAGGTTCTAGGAAGGTGCGTCTGTGTTATAAAGTTGCGTCTACGTCGTTTTAACCCGCGTCTGTGTCACGGAAGCACGTCTGTGCTCTTTAGCCGCGTCTGTGTCACACAGAACCGCATCTATGTTATACAGTCGCATCTGCGTTAAGGGTAACTGCGTCTGTTCTCGTCCGTTTCAAATTTTGGGTTTTCATTGATTCAGTTTTTCGGATTTTACATTTAGGGTTTCAGATCTGGTTTATTTTGAGCTAACATTTTCAGATCTAGCTAACAAAATTGGTGCAGCTTGTCTTGAAGGCTAAATCGTTTGGTTGAAGGCCCCTATTTTCACAAAGTCTTTTGGATCTAAAATTTACCTAACTTGTGTGCTTGCAGGAAGGGGTGATTATTTGAAACAATCCAAACTACTAACAACTCTTTGTTGCAGGTCCTTGGCAAGGGTTCTTGAATTTTTATTGTGTGTCTTGTTTTCATAGACTAGCTAACACTTCAATTGGTGCACTAAAATTGAATCATTGTCTTTTGTGTCTTGAGCAATAGGCTCTTTTTGTTTAATCTTTAGAGGGCCTGTCTTCCCGTGTGGTCATTAGGACTACTAGTGAGAAGAGAACGACCTAAGTGGTAGCAAGGAAAACCCACCTCATCCGAACCACTATAAACAAATGTATTCATGGTGAAAACTATGAATAACGTGTGTTGATTAGTTCATACTGACACTATGTCTCCCCATAAACCCATTTGATCAAATTTATTTGATCAGTGGTAGGGCGTAACCCCTACTGGCTGGGAGCCTTCTGTATTTACAGAGCTGAAAGTGCCGCATGTATGGCCACATGAGCGGATGCCCTTACTAGCACCATTTTTTTTAGAGGCCCAAATCCTTCTAGTTGTCGGGGCAGGAGGTCGGACCTCTGGTAGCGGCCCACACACATACGGTTCTTAGTAGAGATACAAAGTTTTCCATGGGGAGTTTTCATGGGGACTGATGCTTGGCTGACCTGAGAAGTGAGTGCCAAGGGTGGAGCCAGTGAGGTCAAGCATCTAAGTATCCGCTCTGAATAGCGTAGCCTCGGGGGTAAAACCCCATGTGGGATCAACAACTATTGTCTTGGCCAGCCATAAGAATTGTGCTTGACTTATGTTAAACATTCAAAACATTCAAAACCAAACAGCAAAAACATTGTGTCTTTTGTGTCTTCAAGTGTATGCAAAACATTTTTACATCAAACAACACACTTTTCTTGGAGTCATTTTTGAGTCTAGACACTTGCAAACATTGGGTCTTCATCAACACTGTGTCCTCTTGTCATGAAGAACAGTCAAAAAGTCAGATTTGGTCACAACAAAACAACTTCACAGATTGAAAAAAAATTGCACAAAATTTGCAGAGCCGTGTCTGTGTCGGGCATAATAGCATTTGTGTTGTCTAGCCGCGTCTGTGAAGGGCAGAATCGCGTCTGTGTTCCAATAGTCAACATTACATTTGACAAACAAAAAAATCTCAGAAGCGCGTCTGCGTTAAACAGAGCTACGTCTGTGTTAGGAAACCGCGTCTAGAATTGAAAAACTGTTATAGTCCAACAAACAAACACAGTCGGTTTCGGAATTCTTGAGCTTCCTAGGTCATTTCTCCAGGGTTTCATTTAGCAGTCAACCTGTCTTTGGGTCTTACAAAGTCCATCATTGCTTCACATCTTACATTGCATTCACACTTGTCTAAACTTGAGTCAAAAGGTCACTTGCTTGTCCTCATCATACTTTGTCAACACACTACATACAACAACACTTTGCTAGGTGGTCCCTCATCAAGGTTTCTTACCTTTGGGTCTCATTTGGTCTTACTTAGAGTCAAGGTCAACTTACCTCATCAAGAGAAACTATCCTCTCTTTGGAAGTCACACCTACTCTACTACATACATACTTGGTCTTACACTTTGGACATTGCAAGTACATTTCAGATTCATTTACATTCCATCCAACTCTTGGTCTTCCATACTCTTTCCATTTTTCATCTAGTCTCACGCATCTCGGTCAATACCTAGTTCATGGTTGAAACCCGTCTTCAAAAATCTAGGAGAGAAACTAAAGAGGCTCAAGAGTCTGCAAACATGAGTTCTTATGAGTATGACAATGAGATCTTTTTCAATTCTGATCATACTACATTACCTGACATGGATGCCTATAGAAACGTTCCAAATGTTGAGAACATGGACACTATAAACAACAATGCTACACATAATGAAAATATGGACAACTTCTCAGTACATTCAGCAGATGTGGAAGAATCCATTATGAATCCCCATTTCAATCGATTGGTTGAGGAAATAATGAGGAGGGATAGACAATACTTCTTACAAATGATGGCACAAAGTGGAGCCAACATACCTCATGATTTTGACATGTCTCAAATAATGCAAAATCAACCTTTGCAACAACCTCACTCCAATATGGATCAAAGGAGACCTAATAGTGGAGGAAATAGAGGACCATATATGGTACCTGAATCACCATTAGCTTTGCTTCAAAAACCAAAGGTCCCACATACACATGGTCAAACATATGATACTCACCTTTGCAGACCATTATGGAAGTCTTATGGAGAAAAATATGTTCAATCACATATCAATGCTAAGGATCAACCACCAAAGCAATGGGATATTCAAAGGCATGCTCAAAATTTGGACACAAGGAAACCCCGTGTCAAATTTGGGGGCAATACAATAGAACATGACATGCCTGTAGAGTATGGTATACATGCACAAAATAGATATGGTGTTCCTCAACATGAATCTATACCAAGTGGTCCATATATGCAGCATCATTACAGACCTCCTCCATATGAACATGTGTATGATCAATATCATCCATATATGCAACATGCTCCTCCTCCAATTGGTGCTTCAAGCATGGGGTATGGTCCAAGAAGTCGATCTCCACCTAAGAGCAATTTGAAGCAACAAATCAGGGACTTACAAAAGAAAATGGAGGACATAAATACACCAAAGCCAACATACACAATGAGAGACATATGTCCCTATCCATTTGACAAGAGCATTCCAATGCCTCCTTTTCCTACCCACTTTGTGACGCCTAAATTTGATAAGTATAGAGGAAAAGGGGATCCTAAGGCACACATAAGACAATTTTTCACAGCTTGCATTGAGGTAGCAGCAGAAGAGACATATTTGATGAGATTATTCCCATAAAGCTTAGGTGATCAAGCTATGGAATGGTTCTCCCATCTCCCACCTGGTATTAAGTCATGGGGTGACTTAGCAGAGGCATTTATTCAACATTTCTCCTACAATATAGAGACAGACATATCAGTCACTACTTTGTGCAACACCAAGCAAAAAGAGGGAGAGTCTTTTGCATCATTCTTACAAAGATGGAGAAATCTAGCCAGCAGATGCTCTTGTGAAATTCCACAAAAATAAATGCTAGAAATGTTCACACAAAATGTTAACAAAGACATTGGCTACGATCTAAGAAAATCTTGTTTTTCCACCTTCAAGGACGTTATTGAAAAAGGCTTAGCAACAGAGAAGGTCCTAATTGAACAAGGAGTCATTAAGATATTCAAGGAAAACAAAGATGACTTTAAAGGAAAAGACAAGCCAAGATTTTGGAATAAAAACAAGAACACAGTCAATGATGGTGTTGTTGATGCCAACATGATGCGACCCAAATTCATTTTTTCGGGATCAAGTTCTACAAACAATCAAGTGAATACTCAAACAACTTCCAGATCATGAAGGAAGTACACCCCATTGGGAGAACCACTTGAGTTAGTTTTCAAAAAGCTAGTGGCAAACAAGGCAACCACAGTTCCAGATTTTCCTCCATATGAACCAAAGGTTAAGCCAAATTGGTGGAACGATGATGAGTATTGTGAATTTCATAAGAGCAAAGGTCATAAGACAGGAAATTGTCATCGACTGAAGAACATCATACAAGATCTCATTGATAGAGGTGACATTGAGATTGAGGGACATTCGTCTAATCAAGAACATGAGATGTTTAAAGAACCATTCCCAAAACATGACAAGGGAAAAGCTAAAGCCATAGAGGATCAAACCAACTATACTAGAGCATCTTACAACTATGATTCAACCATCAATCACATCTCGATGGACAATTATGTCTCTACTATTATTATCAAGGATAAAGCGTCTGAGAATTCTACTTGGAGACCCAGGATTGTCCTAAAAGGTGTTGGATCTTCTTTTGAACCTACCTCTAAATGTAATGTTACAACCCATCGAGGTAAAATCACCTTGCAAGGTACTCCAACTAAAAACACCACTTCTTCATCAACCAAACCTGAGTATGACCTTGTAGAACAGTTAGGGAAGACACCCCCACTCATCTCGATCCTTGAGCTCCTACACATATCTCCCACACATAAAGCCATTCTTGATAAAATATTGAGAGATACTGCTGTTCCTACTGATCTGAACGTGGACCAATTTCAAGCCATGGTGGGATACCTTTCCGTTCCAAACTCCCTTTCATTCACAGAATCCGATGACGCCTCCGTAAGTTAGCCACATAATGCACCATTACACATTGAAGCCTTCATACATAAACATCGAATAAAAAGAGTCCTGATAGATGGAGGAGCAGGTCTAAACATTTGCACATTAAGCACTATTACACAATTGGGATATTTTGATAAAGCTGTGAATTCTACAAACAAAATTACTATCAAAGCATATGATGATGAAGAGCGTTCATCCAAAGGTACAGTCACCTTACCTCTCAGAGTTGGGCTAGTTACAAAGGATGTGGTTTGTCAAGTCCTAGATTTAAATCTCACTTATAACATATTACTAGGATGTCCTTGGATTCATGGAATGAGGGAAGTCCCATCTACATATCACCAATGCATTAAGTTTCCTCATAATGGCATGGAAGTAAGAGTTAACGGTGATCCAAATCCATTCATATATTGCAATAACTTGAAATCAAAGATTGAGACCATCATTCCCAGTAATCGTGAGGTTGTTCCTTCCTCGGCATACATCGATCCTGAGTCATTAAAACCTTCGACATCAAAACAAGGTGAGCTTAAAGGCAAGTTTCAGGAAAAAGGCATGGGGGAATATACTTTCAATCAGACCATGTACTTAAGACAAGTCATGAGTTCCCCAAAAGAATATGGAAGACCACATCCTAACAAACAAATCTCCATCATGATGCTCAAATGGGACCCTACTACCTTTCAAAGATGGGGTGAACTAGAGGAGGAAGATTTATACCAAATGCTTTTCAGAGACAATGAAGAGGAAACACAAGACCACATCAATCTACCATGTGAGAAATATGGCAAAGGCTTCAAAATTTTACAAAAATTCGGGTATGATGGAAAAAGCCCTCTGGGGTTACGAAAGGAAGGCATCATTGAACCTTTACAACCTGAATTGACTTTCAAGAAGGAACACTTGAAAGGACTTGGTTTCTTAACTTCCAAGGTCCACACCCAAAGGATAGAAGAAGCTTTACACATCAAAGCTGCCAAAATTCAACAAGAGGATCGCTATTCCACAGATTCCAACGAATGGGAATGGGGTTCTGACAAGTCTTCCAGTGACTACGAGCTCACCGAGACATTCAGAGAGCTAGATGAACCCACAGAAGAAGAGGAATTTTATAATAAGTTCAGAGTTGGTCAAGAGGCAACCCAC
This sequence comes from Cryptomeria japonica, assembly GCF_030272615.1. Taxonomy (NCBI): domain Eukaryota; kingdom Viridiplantae; phylum Streptophyta; class Pinopsida; order Cupressales; family Cupressaceae; genus Cryptomeria; species Cryptomeria japonica. Next base: position 25,226,473 of record NC_081415.1, on the reverse strand, counting down.
GAGGGTTCCACATAGTCCTTGTCTCAAGGTTCTAGGTTGAAATCACATAGGATGAGAACACCTGTCCCCGAATGTGCTACTACTGATGATAATTTGGATTCACTCATGATTGAGATTGATGAGGAGAGTGCCATCGATGACCTCGATAATTACCTTGACATACCCAAATATAACTGCATCTTCACTCTTAGCCCCGCTAACTTCGAAGACATTAATGGCCTTCCCCTTGTTCACCACCAACTCATTGACTGGGATCATGAAGGACCGGCACAGTTTGACACATTTCAAAATGATGAAGCTTTTATTGACTACCTGGGGATACGAGATGATCTTCCTCCTGGGGACCATAAAGCGGGATACACTATAGAACTCAATAGCGTGGCATATTTTGGTGAGGGTGTCAGACCTTCTAGTCACAAAAATGTGAAAATAAGAACAAATCAAGGGTCTTATGGCGAAAACCACACTGTGGCGCTGTCTGACCCCAAAAAAGTAAAAAGAAAGGATGTATCTGAGGGTGAAAACCTCTCCGAGGCACTCGAAGATGGAAGGCTCGACATTCTCCCAGCATCATATAAGGAAAAGTCATCCATGTTGGTAGAGGAGACTATCAAAACAAACATTGGTACAGAAGAGGTTCCACACAACATATTCCTAGCTCAATCACTGACAGAGTCCGAAAGATCAAAGTTCATAAGTTTCTTCAAAGAATGACAAATCAACTTTGCCTGGTCATACGCTGATATGCCTAGATTAAATCCGGATTTGGTAATGCATCATTTGACAGTCAAACCGGGGGCAAAACCAGTAAAATAAAAATTAAGAAAAATGCATCCACAAGTGGCATTACTAGTCAAAGCAGAACTTGAGAAATTATTGGATGTCGGATTCATACGCCCAATTGATTATCCTGAATGGATATTCAACTTGGTACCTATCAGTAAACCAGATCACAACATCAAAATTTGCACAGATTTCAGAGATATCAACAAAGCTTGTCCAAAGGATGACTTCCCATTACCGAATATTGACTTGATTGTGGATCTCACAGCAGGTCATGAAATGTTATCATTGATGGATGGATTCTCTGGTTATAATCAAATAAGGATCACACCCGAGGATCAACATAAAACATCATTTACTTGTCCGTGGGGAACTTTCTGCTGGAATGTCATGCCTTTCGAGCTAAAGAATGCAGGTGCTACATATCAAAGAGCCATGACTACTATCTTTCATGATCTCATGCACATAACTGTGGAAGATTATGTTGACGACCTCTTGGGCAAATCAATAGACAGAAACACACATTTGGACATGCTTTCAGTCATCTTTGATTGGTTGGAAAAATACAAAGTAAGATTAAACCCCAAGAAATGTGTCTTTGGAGTAACCTCCAGGAAGCTCCTAGGATTCATTGTATCCAAAAGGGGAATTGAAGCTGATCCAGCAAAAGTCAAGGCCATCTTGGAAATGCAACCACCAAGAAATATCAGTCAACTTCGATCCTTACAAGGCAGACTCCAGTCCATCCGAAGATTCATAGCACAACTGGCAAATAAGTGTAATCCTTTTCAACACCTACTACATAAAAACATTAAATTCAAATGGGATGATAACTGTCAACAGGCTTTCCAGACACTCAAAGATTATCTTCTAAATCTGCCAGTTCTGATGCCACCAGTTCTAGATCAACCACTGTTACTATACATATCAGCTACTCCAACAGCACTGGGGGCACTCTTAGCGCAACAAATTGCTGAGGCAAGGAAAAAGCAGTATACTATATTAGTCGCACATTGGTGGGATATGAGCTAAACTACACACCAATTGAGCGTGCATGTCTCGCTATGGTCTTTGCTTCATAGAAATTACAACATTACATGCTCACTCATAAGACTAAGTTAGTTGCAAGGATAGACCCATTGAAATATCTTCTCAATAAGGCAACACTTACTGGATGACTGGCCAAATGGGTAATGATTTTGAGTGAATTCAACATGGAGTATGTGGACAGCAAAGCAATAAAAGGACAAGCCATCGCAGATCAATTAGTAGATGCTCCCATGATAGATGATGTTCCTCTAAGTTCAGAATTTCTAGATGAATCCATTTTAACAATGTCACATGCAAAGCCATGGCAACTGTACTTCGACGGCTCATACACACAGCATGGGGTAGGAGCTGGCATCCTCTTTATAACTCCTCAAGGGGATTCTATACCAAAATCATACCGCTTATCATTTCCTTGCACTAACAATATAGCGGAATATGAGGCATTAACATCAGGATTACGAATTGCAGTTCAATGGAAGATCCAGGAACTTCGTGTTTTTGGGGATTCCCAACTTGTCATCCATCAAGCAACTGATGATTACCAAACAAAAGATGAAAAGTTAATGCCTTATAAACAACTGGTGGATGATCTGAAACAACACTTCACAAAGATAGACTTTGATTAGATACCAAGAGAGCAGAATCGCGCCACAGATGCCATGGCTACAATTGCTTCATTAATTGATTTACCTCCAAATGAGACCCACTATGAGTTCTTGGTGGATAACCTTTTAGTCCCTTCATATGAGATCATGCCTACTAAGACGCTATGTGTTGTCGGTCCCGAATCCCAGTTATATGGTTCCATTTTCACATACCTACGTGACAATACTTTACCTCCTGATCTATCAAATAACCAACGTCGCACTTTCATTTGCCAATCCTCTCGATATGTCATTTTAGCTGATATCCTATACTGATGAGGTCTAGATGGCACTCTTCTTAGATGTTTAGAAAGTGACGAAGCTCAGATTGCGTTACGGGAAGTGCATGAAGGGATATGTGGTCTGCATGCTAGTGGTCCTACCTTGGCCAAGAAACTCATCAGGACTGGATATTATTGGCCCAATATGGAGAAAGACTCATATCAGTTTGTCAAGAAATGTAAGCAATGTCAAATTCATGGAGACCTCATACATGCGCCAGCACAAGAACTTCAACCACTTGCGTCTCCTTGGCCCTTTTGTTAGTGGGGACTCGATCTCATAGGCAAGATTCACCCTCCTTCTTCCAATGGTCATAAATTAATTATCACTGCCACAGAGTATTTTACAAAATGGATTGAAGCCGTGCCTCTCACACAAGTTACGGGAAAACAGATTGCTACATTCATCCTTAACTATATCATTTGCCGATACGACATTCCTGTTTCCATTATCACTGATAACGGGTGTCCCTTAAAAAATTAGGATGTTCGTGAACTCTGTGACCGCTTCCATATTTTCTTTCATTTCTCCACACCATATTATCCCCAAGGTAATGGCCAAGCTAAGGCGTCTAATAAAACAATTCTTAAAATCCTAAAGAAGACAGTCGATGATGCTAGTCGTAATTGGCATATCCAACTTAATCCTGCACTTTGGGCCTATCGTACAAGTATCCGCACACCTACAAGAGCTACACCCTATTCACTTGTCTATGGCACTGAAGCTATCTTGCCTATTGAGGTCGAGCTACCCTCTTTACGGGTCTCTTTGCAAAACATCATCAGGGATGAAGACTATAGGGTCTCTCGCTTACAAGAGCTAGAACTACTGGATGAACGAAGACAAATTGCTTTTAATCATCTCAAGGCTTATCAACAACGAATGAGTCACAGCTACAATCACAAGGTCAAGCCTCGCACATTTGAGGTAGGTGACTTGGTTCTCAGAGAAAATCCTAAAAATTAACAAGACAGAGAGAAGAAGGGAAAGTTCGAACCAAATTGGCTTGGTCCCTACATCATTACAGCAGCATATGGATCTGGTGCATATCAGCTCTCAACTACAGAAGGTGAACCTTTGGAGAATCCTATCAATAGCATGCACCTTTGCAAGTTCTACACATAGCTCTTCGGAATATCCTAATTTCAAAAATACAAAAAAAATCAAAAAATTCAAAAGTACAAAAAAATTATAAAACAAAAAAATCGTTACTTGGTGAAAACCTGGCAAACAGGCGCCTGGTGACACAAAAAAACATTGAAAAATCAAAAAAGTAAAGAGAAATAATTTCGTCCAATGGTGAAAACCACTTCGGTGGTGCCCTGGGCAAGTACCATGGTGAAAACTGGGTCACCAGTGCCATGCGTAGAGACATTGCTCCTCCCTCCTTCAGGATTCACTTTCATTCTTTCACTTCGCACACACTCACAACCTATTCGTTCATAATAAACTTACCCATTCCCATCATGGCTTGTTATTGATCTCCCTAAGATTGGTCAGCCATTCATAATAAACCTCCCTTTTCACTCCTTTCCATCCATAATAGATAAGCTCCTATATGTGGCTAAGGCAAATCCTATGTCTAGTGATGGGTATGGAACTGAGAACATCACATGTTTCAAGGAGTACAGTTTCTTCCAGCTTCCTTCAGTCTATCCGTGCACAATCCACAATAAAGCAACATTTGCATCACCGATCCGCAATAAAGTTTCATCTTCTCCACAATAAAGTATCAGTTTCATGGATTCAGTCAGTTTCAGATGAGACACAGCAGCAACAATGAGCTTCAACAAATCAAATCTTTCAACAGACTCAGACAATATTATGGTTCAGTGCTATCTATCCTTTTTGTGAAAGTAAACATTGTGACCACAATCAAATAAGACTTATACAGGTGACAAGAGACACTAAACTTGAGGACTACAGTGGATGTTGGTGTCGAGTCTTGGTTTTCTTTTGATTTTATCTTTTGGTGACATGTCTTTTAGTTTTTCCAGGATGTCTCTGACTAGATATTCTATCTCCAGGATGTCTTTGACTAGAAAGGCGAGGATGGGGTATCGTCACCTATTTGTATTTGCTGTCTGTGGATTGTCTCTTAGTAATGCTATGACTTGTCCAAGGATATGAGGACACTGTGAGTCTAGTGTGAACTGGGGCATTCCTTGTTTGTGACTGTCTTCTCTCCATGCAAACAGGTACAATGACTTTCTGGGTCAAACATATACCTCGATTGTCATAACCTACTTGCCATAATAAAGCTCAATGATGATAACGCACAAGAAGCTCTTTCAATTTCATATCTTCTGTCTTCCATCCCCCTTTCTTGATTGACTTTCATCATCCTTCTCGAGTCCGTGTAGCCTGCTATCACATGATTGAGTATAATGACACACCAAAAACATTTGTATTTCATGTAGTTGCACCTGCATTACCACATATAAGCATTTCATACATACATATAGATATCACAACTGCATCACATCCTGCACACAACACCTGTTAGCACAATTTACATTTGCATTATCATATTCATCTGCATTACATATATTCACATTTGCATCATGCATACACATATAAAACATAAAAGAACAAAAATATTGCATTGCATCATATACATATTTGCATCCATAACATAAAATAAACATCACAGAAGAACATCTCATCACATAGGTACACATGCATATAGCTGCCGCAAAGATGAATCATCTCATATATATAATCATAAAAGTGTCATGATACAATGATGTCAAAATCATATGGCTACAAAAAGCACCCGCAGGTGTCTACAATACAAAAATAGTACAGTACTGATACAAAAGCAGCCCTCTACGGCTATGATGGACTCCCTCCCTCGGAGCCGCCTAGCCTCGATGTAATCTGAGCCCCTGAAGGACTTGCCCCAGGATCATCCCTCATGTCCCCTCTATCTGGTGGTGGTGGAGGACCCATAACCCCACCACTCGATGCCTATCTCCTCCGACTCCCTCCCGTAGCTGTCGTTGTACGCGATTGTCTATGGAAGCTCCTCGCCCACTGATCTGCTAGCACTGCACGATAGTAGAGGTCTCTCTAGTAGGCTATCTCCTCCCCTGCCCACAGGACATAAGCATATCCTACCCTTGTATCCTCCGCTACCTGTCTCCCAGCTCTCAGTGCTGTCTCAACCTCTGTATAGCACTGGATAGCCTAATCCTGCTCGCTCAGTATTTCTAAGCCTCATCCTAAGCCGATCCCTCTCCCTCTCTAGCTCCTGGATCTCATCTGCCTCGCCCTGGTAGATCTCCCTAAGATTTAGCAGCTCATCCTCCACTGGGTCAGCCCCCTCTACCTCTACCTCTGGCTCCCCCTGTATGGGTGCCTGCCCCTGTACCTGTACCTATACCTATACTGGTGCCTGTACTCATACCTATCTCTGTCCCTATCCCTATATCTGTACCTGCCTGGGACCCTGTGCTGCTGGCACCTGTAGCGGCAATCCACCATGACCTCTCACCACCTGAGCCTGCCTCTCCTCGCCACCCTCCCTCCGAGGTGCAACCCACCTCTCTCCAACTGCTCCCCTCCTCCTCTGTCGGCCTCAACCCCCATCCCCTCCACCATCATCATCATCCCCACCCCCATCTCCCTCCAATGCCTCTCCCAGATCTGTCTAGCATGGGAAGGGATGCTCTATCCAGTAAGCTGTGTACTCGACATCCATGCCAGTGTCCTCAATCTCTGGCCACATGTCCCAAGGTAGAGGTATCATCTCTATCAGCTGTGTCACTGCCTGATCATACGACAGCAAGTTCTCAAACTGTGCCTGATCTCTAACTGTATGGGCATACATGCCTGAGCCCTGAGGCATCCTCTGAATCCGGCCAAACTGTCGGCCAATCCTGTCTACAAGCTGTCTCTCTAGTACATAGGGCATCCGCCAAATCAGGTACCTGCTTCAGAAGGTGTAAGGCTGCTCCACTGCATCATCCTCCCACTGCTCGCAGCCCAAATATGGTCTCCATATGACCACATCAATATCGTCTATCACTCGCCACCAATACTCTAGCCTGCCAATCCGTGGCTGCGATGTGATCATATCATACAAATGAACAAAGTTGTGTCCATGACCCTTGCCCCTGAAGTGTATTGGTCGGGTAACCGGCAGATGCTCATAGACCCATACCTGCAACAATGTAACTCCACAACCCAATCCTACAGATCCATGATACACGAACTGATGAAGCTCATAATACAAATGGGCTAGCACACATGGTCTCCAAGCATATATGGTGTGCTATGTCACCAGTGTCTCCAGTGCTCCTCCCCAGCCCACAGCCAACCTCCGTGTTGCCCTATCTGGACAAAGGAACCCACTGATAGCTCCTCCTACCACTGCCGACAATGCTAACCCTGTGGCTGTCATGGTATCCCATGCCACGTGTCCTGCCCTCATCTCTAGTCCTGGGTCCTGGAACACCCATCTCAATGTCTCTCTGTCGCCATCTCGATTGTATGGGATCAGCTCCCTATCGATCGATATCCTCAATATCCTGTATACATCCTCCAGGGTGACTGTCATCTCACCCATCGGTAAATGGAATGTGCACGTCTCAGAGTGCCATCTCTCATCTAATGCAGTCAGCAGTCCCATGTTCGCCCGAAACTCAGGCACATACAGAACATGTCTCAGTCCCATCTCCTCGATAGCAGCTCACTCCTCGGTTGTCAACTCAGGTAGCAACCTCTGAGTAGACGGGAATCTCTCCCGTGACTCCAACATAGGCAAATACTCCTGCAGTCAAGCAAATCACTCATGTCAGTCATAGTGGCATTCCCTGTTTATCACAAAATGCTACTTTTTATCTAAATGCATCTGGCTATCTATCCTAGTAACACTCACTGTTCATCACAAAGTGTTGCTATTTATCCTAGTGGTACTCCCTGTTCATCACAAAGTACTATGTGTGTGACACTCACTGTTTATCACAAAGTGTTACTCACATTTGCACTCACTGTTTATCACAAAGTGCTGCTCATACTCTAGTACTCCCTGTTCATCACAAAGTACTCTATCTCGGTACTCATTGTTCATCACAAAGTGCCTTGATCTATCCTAGTCTTCCCTAGAGGACCTGCTTGAGTGTATCCTCTCAGCAGCTTATCCAATCGACAACGTATGTTCATCACAGAACTGCCGATTTGACCTAGGAGACCAAAACCTAACACAAACGTGCTTACCTGACATAAACGCGCTTTCAGACTGCACAGACGCGCCTGAAAAACACAGACGCGCCTGATTGACACAAATGTGCCTATGCTCTGCACAGACGCGCCTGGGAGACACAGACGTGCCTTCTTGGCACAAACATGCCTGAACATCACAGACGCGGCCGCAATTCACATAGACGTGGGTTCCAACGCAGACGCGCTTGGCACAAACACAGACGCGCCTCGCGAGCACAGACGTGCCTGGCACCAACGCAGACGTGCTTGGATGTTTTTGACACTTTTTGGACCCTAGTCTAAGCGCATTTATGACCCTACCTACCATGCATTAATGACAAAATTAAATGCGTCAAAGTACGAGGAGGTTTGGTGGTACTTGTTTATGGTGAAAATGGATAACAATAATAACAATATTGAAAGGCTAAATGAATTCAACCACTAAACCCTAGCCTAACAATGAACAAAGATCCACCATAACATATGAAGATAACCTAAGACAATGCAAAATAACTCAAAATCACAAAGATTATACCATCACATGTCCAATAGGGTTTTGATCTCCATTCTTCCTATCTCCATTGATCTTGCTTGATATATTTGCTCTCAGATTTTTATATGCACAAGAGCTCAACAAAGAACGGAATGTGGTTGCAAGTAGGATCGTAGTGTAGCCAAGTACTCCAAAATCAGTCATTAGTCATTAGGGTTTGATAATGAAGAAGGCATCTCCTTAAATAGAAGACACAATGAGAAATGGAGGGTTAAGATTGAGAGGTGTAAAAAGAGAGGTCAGCTAGGATTAGAGGGTAGGTAAAGGAAATAATAAAATAATGAAAGGGGTAGGTAGTGTATGAATTAAGAGATGAATGACATGTGTCATGTGTAGAAAAAGATAATGAATTAATTAAATAAATAAAGATTTATTTAATTAATAGAAGAATTGGGATCAATTAAATAAATAAATATTTATTTAATTTAGGAAAATGATAATTTAAATAAATAAATGTATTTATTTAAATGAGAAATAAGGCTAGAAGAGGATAAATGAATTAATTAAATAAATAAAGATTTATTTAATTAATAGAAGAATTAGGCTTAAATAATTAAATAAATAAAATATTTATTTAATTAGACATGACAATTTTGAGTGTCTACATTTTGCCCCTCTTTGAGACAATGCGGCTTGTCGCGTTGTTTCAAAGAATATAAGATGAACTGATACAGAGTTGCCCCAATATGGGAATAATATGCCCCCTCGAGAGATTGGATGAAAATGTCTGAAAAGATTGCAGACAATTTCTCGATAAGAAAGAAAGGCTAGAATGGGTTGACCGAATAAAGTGACAAAGTCATAGGATGAAGAATACTGACTCGGGAAATGAGGGCGAGGGCTAGGCTAGGCTATAAGATAGACCACGGGCAAAAGACATCCTCATTGTCATCCACACCCCTACGAGATCACAGTGCAGAGCGAGAAAAGAGCAGCAGCAGTCAGCAGCGATGGCCTTCGTTTATAGATTCGACCACGTTCGCCGATTCCAGAGGCCAGCAGATGCAGGAGAGCCGATAAGTACCAGAAAACCTCCTCGTACTTTCACGCATTTCAAGTTTTGTCATTAATGCATGCTAGGTAGCAATAAATGCGCTAGGAATAGGATAGTTAAAAAAATGCAAAAACGTGCAACCGCGTCTGTGTCAGTGCCAGGCGCGTCTGTGTCCAACAGGCGCGTCTGTGTCGGTTCCAGGCGCGTCTGTGCCTGGGACCGCGTTTATGCTGAATGCGGACGCGTTTGAGAATTGTAGGGGTGTTTATGTCATGTAGGGACGTCTGTGTTCCCTGGCCGCGTTTGTGCCAGGTATAGGCACGTATGTGTTCAGGAAGTGCGTCTATGTTTCAGAAGTGCGTTTGTGAGTGTAAAGCGCGTTTGTGTGTCAAAATGCATAAGTTGAGTCTTTTTAGGTCAAATCGACAGTTCTGTGATGAATCATACGCTGTCGATTGGATAAGCTGCTGAGAGGATACACTCAAGCAGGTCCTCTAGGAAGACTAGGATAGATCAAGGCACTTTGTGATGAACAGGGAGCACCAAGATAGGCAGCACTTTGTGATGAACAGGGAGTGCGAATGTGAGTAACACTTTGTGATGAACAGGGAATGTCACACACATAGTACTTTGTGATGAACAGGGAGCACTACTAGGATAGATAGCAACACTTTGTGATGAACAGTAAGTGTCACTAGGATAAATAGCCATATGCATTTAGATAGCAAGTAGCATTTTGTGATAAACAGTGAATGCCACGATAACTGATATGATTGATTGGTTGACTGCAGGAGTATCTGCCTATGTTGGAGTCACGGGAGAGATTCCCATCGACTCAGAGGTTGCGACCAGAGTTGTTGATTCAGGACATGATTTCTATTGAGGAGATGGGTCTCACACATGTGCTATATGTGCCCGAGTTCCGGGCAAACATGGGTTTGCTGACTGCACTGGCGGAGAGATGGCACTCCGAGACTTGCACATTCCATTTGCCTATGAGGGAGATGACAGTGATGCTGGAGGATGTCTACAGGATTTTGCATATTCCGATCGATGGAGAGTTGATTCCATACGATCGAGACGGAGACAGAGAGGCACTGAGACGAGTATTTCAGGATCCCGGGTTGGAGATGAGAGCAGGTCACGTGGCATGGGATACCATGACCGTGACAGGGCTAGCGTTGCCGGCTGTTATTGGAGGAGCCATCAGTGGTTTCTTGTGTCCAGACAGGGCTACACGGGGATTGGCAGTGGGCTGGGGAGGAGCATTGGAGACACTGATGACAGAGCACACCAGATATGCATGGGGGCTATGTGTCCTGGCACATTTATACTATGAGCTGCATCAGTTTGTTTACCATGGATCAGTGGGACTGGGCTGCGGAGTGACTCTCCTACAGGTGTGGGCATATGAGCACCTTCCTATCACACGACCTATCCACTTTAGAGGCAGAGGGCATGGACGGAGTTTTGTGCATTTATACGATATGATTACATCACAGCCTCGAATTGGTCGATTGGAGCATTGGAGACGCGTCATAGATGACATTGATATGGTTATCTGGAGGCCGTACCTGGGGTGCGAGGAGTGGGATGACGACGCAGTGGAGCTACCCTATGCATTTAGGAGCAGGTATCTTATTGGGCGGACGCCCTATATTCTGGAGAGGCAGCTTGTTGACAGGGTATGCAGACAGTTCGGCCGGATCCAGAGGATGCCGTGAGGCTCGGGCATGTATGCCCATACAGTCAAAGATCAGGTACAGTTCGGGCCACTTCTATCATATGATCAAGCCGTGACACAGATGGCCGAGATGATGCCATTACCGTGGGACATGTGGCCGGAGGTAGAGGATGCAGGGATGGACGCAGAGTATTCTGCATATTGGGCAGAGCATCCATTTCCGAGATTGACATATCTGGGAGAGCTGCTAGAGGGAGAGGTGGGAGGGGATGGTGATGATGATGGTGGAGGAGATGGAGGTAGGGGCCGGCGGAGGCGGAGGGGAGTAGTGGGGGAGAGGCGGGTGGCACCTCGGAGGGAGGGAGGACAGGAGAGAGCAGCCCAAGTGGTGAGAGGTCGGGGTGGATTGCCCCTACAGGTACCAGCAGCACAGGGTCCTAGAGCACAGGGACCTAGACAGGTGCAGGGACAGGAGCAGATATAGAGACAGGTACCTATTCAGGCACCTAGATAGGTACAGGGAGAGGCACAGGTACAGGCACCTATAGAGGAGGAGCCACAGGCAGAGGCTGAGGGTGGAGATCCTGAGGAGGATGAGCTGCTAGAGCTGAGAGAGATCTGCCAGGGCCAGACAAACGAGATTGCAGATTTGGTGCGGGAGAGGGATCACCTCAAGATCAGGCTCAGGGACACAGAGCGGGAGAGAGACCAGGCCATCTAGCGATATACTGAGGCCGAGACAGCTCTGAGGGCAGGGAGGCGGGCAGCAGAGGATGCAGGGGCAGGCTACGCATATGTGCTGCGAGCCGGAGAGGAGATCGCCTACTGGAGGGATCTGTACTATGGTACCGTGCCAGCGGGCGAGGAGCTTCCATAGATCGTCGCGCACAGTGACGGCTACGGCAGGGAGTTGTAGGAGGCAGGCATCCAACGGTGGGGTCATGGGTCCTCCACCACCACCACTAGACAGGCAGGGGGATCCTGGAGCGGGACCATCTAGAGCTCAGACTCCGTCGAGGCCAGCGGCTCCGAGGGAGGGAGTTCATCATAGCCATAGAGGGCTCCCCTTTGTATCAGTATATGTACCATTTTTGTATTGTAGACACCTGCGGGTGATTTTGTAGCCATATGATTCTTTTGACATCATTGTACCATGACACTTTTGATTATATATGAGAGATGATCCATTTTTGCGGCAGCTATATGCATGTGTACCTTATGTGATGAGATGTTCTTATGTGATGCATGTTTTATGATACGAATGCTTATATGATGCAATGCAATATATTTTTGTTCTTTTATGTTGTATATGTGATGCATGATGCAAATGTGAATGTATGTAATGCAGATGATAATGCAAATGATTATTTACATAATGAAAATGTGAGATGTGCTAACATGTGTTGTATGCAGGATGTGATGCAATTGTGATATCTATATGTATGTATGAAATGCTTATATGTGGTGATGTAGGTGTAACTATATGAAATGCAAATGTTTTTGGTGTGTCATTATACTCAGTCATGTGATAGTGGGCTACGCGGACTCGAGAAGGACAATGGAAGTCAATCAAGAAAGGGGGATGGAAGACAGAAGATATGAACGTGAAAGAGCTTCTTGTGCGTTATCATCATTGAGCTTATTATGGCAAGTAGGTTATGACAATCGAGGCATATGTTTGACCCAAAAAGTCATTGTACATGTTTGCATGGAGATAAGACAGTCACAAACAAGGAATGCCCCAGTTCACACTAGACTCACAGTGTCCTCATATCCTTGGACAAGTCATAGCATTACTAAGAGACAATCCACAGACAGCAAATGCAAATAGGTGACGATACCCCATCCTCGCCTTTCTAGTCAAAGACATCCTGGAGATAGAATCTCTAGTCAAAGACATCCTGGAAAAGCTAAAAGACATGTCACCAAAAAGATAAAATCAAAAGAAAACCAAGACTCGACACCAACATCCACTGTAGTCCTCAAGTTTAGTGTCTCTTGTTACTTGTTTAAGTCTTATTCGATTGTGGTCACAATGTTCACTTTCACAAAAAGGATAGATAGCACTGAACCATATGTTGTCTGAGTCTGTTGAAAGATTTGATTTTGTTGAAGCCCTTTGTTACTGCTGTGTCTCATCTGAAACTGACTGAATCCATGAAACTGATACTTTATTGTGGAGAAGATGGAACTTTATTGCGGACTAGTGATGCAGATGTTGCTTTATTGCGGATTGTGCGCGGATAGACTTGAAGAAAGCTGGAAGAAACTGTACTCCTCAAAACATGTGATGTTCTTAGCTCCACACCCATCACTAGACGTAGGAATTGGCCGTAGTCAAAGATAGGGTCTGATTTATTATGGATGGAAAGGGAGGTGAAAAGGGAGGTTTATTATGAATGGCTAACCAATCTTAGGTAGATCAATAACAAGCCATGATGGGAATGGGTAAGTTTATTGTGACCGAATAGGTTGTGAGTGTGTGCAAAGTGAAAGATGAAAGAGAATCCTGAAGGAGAGAGGAGCAAAGTCTCTACGCATGGCGCTGGTGACCCAGTTTTCACCATGGTACTTGCCCAGGGCACCACTGAAGTGGTTTTCACCGTTGGACGAAATTATTTCTCTTTACTTTTTTCGATTTTTCAATTTTTTTTGTTGTCACAAGGCGCCTGTTTGCCAGGTTTTCACCAGGTAACGATTTTTTTGTTTTATAATTTTTTTTGTATTTTTGAAATTTTTTGATTTTTTTGTATTTTTGAATTAGGATGTTCCAGAAAATTATGTGTAGAACCTGCGAAGGTGCATGCTGTTGATAGGATCCTCTAAGGGTTCACCTTCTGTAGTTGAGAGTTGATATGCCCCAGATCCATATACCGCTGTAATGATGTAAGGACCAAGCCAGTTTGGTTCGAACTTGCCCTTCTTATCTCTGTCTTGTTGATTCTTGGGGTTCTCTCTGAGGACTAAGTCACCTACCTCAAATGTGCGAGGCTTAACTTTGTGATTGTAACTACGACTCATTCGTTGTTGGTAAGCCTTGAGATGATTAAAAGTAGTGTGCCTTTGCTCCTCCGACAGTTCTAGTTCTTGTAAGCGAGAGACCCTGTAATCTTCATCATTGATTATGTTTCTCAAGGAGACCCGTAAAGAAGGTAGCTCGACCTCAATAGGCAAGATGGCCTCAGAGCCATAGACAAGTGAGTAGGGTGTAGCTCCTGTAGGTGTGCGGACACTTGTGCGATAGGCCCAGAGTGCAGGATTGAGTTGGATATGCCAGTTACGGCCAGCGTCGTCGACTGTCTTTTTAAGGATTTTGAGAATTGTTTTATTAGACGTCTCAGCTTGGCCATTACCTTGGGGGTAATATGGTGTGGAGAAATGATGGGAGATATGGAAGTGCTCACAGAGTTCACGAACATCCTGATTTTTGAAGGGACGCCCGTTATCAGTAATAATGGAAGTAGGAATCCCGTATCGGCAAATGATGTAGTTCAGGATGAAGGTAGCGATTTGTTTCCCAGTAACTTGTGTGAGAGGCACGACTTCAATCCACTTTGTAAAATACTCTGTGGCTGTGATAATGAACTTATGTCCATTGGAAGAAGGAGGGTGAATCTTGCCTATGAGATCGAGTCCCCACTAACAAAAGGGCCAAGGAGATGCAAGTGGTTGTAGTTCCTGTGCTAGTGCATGTATGAGGTCTCCATGAATTTGACACTGCTTACACTTCTTGACAAACTGGTATGCATCTTTTTCCATAGTAGGCCAGTAGTATCCAGTCCTGATGAGTTTCTTGGCCAAGGTAGGACCACTAGTATGCGGACCACATATCCCTTCATGCATTTCTCGTAACGCAATCTGAGCTTCGTCACTCTCTAAACATCTAAGAAGGGTGCCATCTAGACCTCGTCGGTATAGGATATCTGCTAAAATGACGTATCGAGAGGATTGGCGAATGAAAGTGCGGCGTTGATTGTTCAATAGATCGGGAGGTAAGATATTGTCGCGAAGGTATGTGAATATGGAACCATATAACTGGGATTCAGGACCAACAACACATATCATTTCCGTAGGGGTGATCTCATATGATGGAATCAGCAGGTTGTCTACCAGGAATTCATAGCAGGTCTCATTTTGCGGTAGATCAATGAGCAAAGCAATTGTAGCCATGGCATCAGCAGCGCGATTCTGTTCTCTTGGTATCTGCTCAAACTCTATCTTTGCAAAGTGCTGTTTCAGATCATCTACCAGTTGTTTGTAAGGTATTAGCTTTTCATCTTTTGTTTGATAATCATCAGTTGCTTGACGGATGACAAGTTGAGAATCCCCAAAAACACGAAGTTCTTGGATCTTCCATTGAACTGCAATTCTTAACCCAGTTGTTAATGCCTCGTATTCCGCTATATTGTTAGTGCAAGGAAATGATAAGCGGTATGACTTTGGTATAGAATCACCTTGAGGAGTTATAAAGAGTATACCCGCTCCTGCCCCGTGCTGTGTGTATGAGCCGTCAAAATATAATTGCCATGGCTTTGCAGGTGATATTGTTAGAATGGACTCATCTGGAAATTCTGACTGTAGAGGAGCATCATCTATCATGGGAGCATCTACCAATTGATCTGCAATTGCTTGTCCTTTTATAGCTTTTCTGTCCACGTATTCAATGTCGAATTCACTCAAAATCATTACCCACTTGGCCAGCCGCCCAGTAAGTGTAGCTTTGTTGAGAAGATATTTTAGTGGATCAATTCTGGCAATCAACTTAGTCTTGTGAGTGAGCATATAATGTCGTAACTTCTGTGAAGCAAAGACCACAACGAGACATGCACGCTCGATTGGTATGTAGTTTAGCTCATATCCCACCAATGTGCGACTGATATAGTAGACTGCTTTTTCCTTGCCGTTAGGTATTTGTTGTGCTAGGAGTGCCCCCAGTGCTGTCGGAGTAGCTGATATGTAAAGTAGCAATGGTTGATCTGGAATTGGTGGCATCAAAACTGGTGGGTTCAAAAGATAGTCTTTGAGCGCCTGAAAAGCCTGTTGACAGTTCTCATCCCATTTGAACTTGATGTTTTTGTGTAGCAGGTGCTGGAAAGGGTTACACTTATCTGCAAGTTGTGCTATGAATCTTCGTATGGGCTGGAGTCTCCCTTGTAAAGATCGAAGTTGACTGATATTTCTTGGTGGTTGCATTTCCAAGATAGCCTTGACTTTTGCTGGATCAGCTTCTATTCCTCTTTTAGACACAATGAATCCTAGGAGCTTCCCGGAGGTTACTCCAAAGACACATTTCTTAGGATTTAATCTTACCTTGTATTTTTCCAGCCTATTAAAGACAACTGAAAGGATGTCCAAGTGTGTGTCTCTATCTATTGATTTTCCCAAAAGATCGTCAACATAATCTTCCACGGTTATGTGCATGAGATCATGAAAAATAGTGGTCATCGCTCTTTGATAAGTGGCGCTTGCATTTTTCAGTCCAAAGGGCATGACATTCCAACAGAAGGTTCCCCATGGACGAGTGAATGATGTTTTATGTTGATCTTTAGGTGCAATCCTGATTTGATTATATCTAGAAAATCCGTCCATTAAAGATAACATTTCATGGCCTGCTGTGAGATCAACGATCAAGTCAATGTTTGGTAATGGGAAATCGTCCTTTGGACAAGCCTTGTTGATATCTCTGAAGTCTGTACATATTCGGATGCTGCGATCCGGTTTGCTGACAGGTACTAAATTGGAAATCCATTCGGGATAATCAATTGGGCGTATGAATCTGACATCCAATAATTTCTCTAGCTCTGCCTTGACTAGCAATGCCACTTGTGGATGCATTTTCCTTAATTTCTGCTTTACTGGTTTTGCCTCCGGTTTGACTGTTAAATGATGCATCACCAAATCCGGGTCTAGCCCAGGCATATCCACGTAAGACCATGCGAAGTTGATTTGTCGTCCCTTAAAGAAGCTTATGAATTTTGCTCTCTCGGCCTCTGTCAATGATTGAGCCAAAAATATGTTGTGTGGAACCTCTGCTGTACCAATGTTTGTCTTTATAGTCTCCTCTACCAACATGGATGATTTTTCCTCGTATGATGCTGGGAGAATGTCGAGCCTTCCATCTTCGGGCACCTCAGAGAGGTTTTCACCCTCAGATACATCCTTTCTTTTTACTTTTTTGGGGTCAGATAGTACCACAGTGTGGTTTTTGCCATAAGACCCTTGTTTTGTTTTTATTTTCACATTTTTGCGACTAGAAGGCCCGACACCCTCACCAAAGTATGCTATGTTGTTGAGCTCTATGGCGTATCCTGCTTTGTGGTCTCCAGGGGGAAGATCATCTCGAATGCCAAGGTAGTCGATAATAGCTTCATCATTTTGAAATGTATCAAATTGTGCTGGTCCTTCATGATCCCAGTCAATGAGTTGAGGATGAACAAGGATAAGGTCTTTAGTGCTTTCAGGGTTTGCAGGACTAATAGTGAAGATGTGGTTATATTCAGGTATGTCAAGGTAATCGTCAAGGTCATCGATGGCACTCTCCTCATCAGTTTCGATCGTGAGGGAATCCAAATTGTCATCACTAGTAGAGCCTTCTGGGACAGGTGTCCTCATCCTATGTGATTTTGACCTAGGACCTTGAAACGAAGCTTGTGCGGGATCCTTATGGGTTGGTTCTTGACCAACTCTGAACTTTTTGTAAAATTCCTCCTCCTCTGTGGGTTCATCTGGCTCTCTGAATGTTTCAGTGAGCTCATAGTCACTGGAGGATTTGTCTGAACCCCATTCCCACTCATTGGAGTCTGTGGAATAGTAATCCTCTTGTTGAACTTCGGCAACTTTAATTCGCCATACCTCTTTTGTTCTTTTATTATGTAGTCTGGGATTCAGAAAACCAAGCCCCTTGGAACATTCCCTTCTTGTAGTTAGCTCAGGTTGTAAGGGCTCCATGACACCTTCTTTGCGTAGTCCGAGAGGGCTTTTTCCATCATACCCGAATCTTTGCAGAATTTTGAAGCCTTTGCCATAGTTCTCACAGGGTATAATAATCTGATCATGTGTGTCCTCTTCAACGTCCTTATAGAGCATTTTATATAAATTTTCTTCTTCTAGTTCACCCCATTTTTGAAAGATGGTAGGATCCCATTGGAGTATCATGATGGGGATTTGCTTGTTAGGATGTGGCCTCCCATATTCCTTGGGAGAGCTCATGACTTGTCGTAAAAACATTATCTGATTCAGAGTGTATTCTCCCATGCCTTTGTCTTGAAACTTGGCTCTAAGTTCACCTTGTTTGGATGTCAAGGGCTTTAATGACTCAGGATCAATGTATGCTGAAGAAGGAGTAGCCTCACGATTACTGGGGATGATAGTCTCAGTATGTGATCTCAAGTTATTACAATATATGATAGGATTTGGATCACCATTGACCGTTACCTCGACCCCATTGTGAGGAAACTTAATGCACTGATGGTATGTGTAGACACTCAGAATTGTCATGTCTAATTAAATAAATATTTTATTTATTTAATTATCTAAGCCTAATTCTTCTATTGATTAAATAAATCTTTATTTATTTAATTAATTCATTTATCCTCTTCTAGCCTTATTTCTCATTTAAATAAATACATTTATTTATTTAAATTATCCCTTTCCTAAATTAAATAAATATTTTTATTTATTTAATTGTCCTACTTCTTCTATTAATTAAATAGATCTTTATTTATTTAATTAATTTATTATCTTTTTCTACACATGACACATGTCATTCATCTCTTAATTCCTACACTACCTACCTCTTTCATTATTTTGGTATTTCTTATACCTACCCTCTAATCCTAGCCGACCTCTCTTTTTACACCTCTCAATCTTAACCCTCCATTTCCTATTGTGTCTTCTATTTAAGGAGATGCTTTCTTCATTGTCAAACCCTAATGACACATCCTAATGACTGATTTTGGAGTACTTGGCTACACTACAATTTCACTTACAACCACATTCCGTTCTTTGTTGAGCTCTTGTACATATAGAAATCTGAGAGCAAATATATCAAGTAAGATCAATGGAGATAGGAAGAATGGAGATCAAAACCCTATTGGGCATGTGATGGTATAATCTTTGTGATTTTGAGTTATTTTGCATTGTCTTAGGTAATCTTCATATGTTATGGTGGATCTTTGTTCATTGTTAGGCTAGGGTTTAATGGTTGAATCCATTTTAGTTTTTCAATATTGTTATTATTGTTATCCATTTTCACCATATACATTTTGGCACGCCCGGTGGGACATGGATTTTTCTTAGATCTATGTTTTTTTGCAGATTTTTCTAACCCTATATTGCTATTTTGTAAAACAATTTGGAGAATAACCTTGTGCAGCTAGGGTTTTGGACACAAAATCAAGATCTTGGAGAGATTCGATCATATCTAATAAACGGCTTGGAAATTTTGCAGCAAATTTTTTTTGCAGGTTGAAGAAAGTATCAAGAGCTCTCAATCCAAAATTCAGAATTTTTGGAGCAAATTTTCAATTTTTAGGAATTTTTTATGATTTTTCATAAAAAATTTATTTTGAGAGAAAATGAGAGAATTTTTCGGATTTTCTTACATTTTTGGAAATCTCTCATAATTATACACAGGATCTATTCTTTGTGAATTTAATTTTGATGCAAAATATTTCCCTAAAAATCAGATCTTTAAAAATTAGGGTTTTTATTTATTTTGATCAGATCTCACAAACGGGTTCGAATTTTTCCACAAAATTTTTTGTGCAAGTCAGGAACAGTATCAGAAAGATTCAATAAAAATTTTAGATTTTTTGGATCGATTTTGCATTTTATATGAATTGTCTATGATTTTTCATAAAAAATTAATTTTGAGAGCAAATTAGCGAATTTTTTGGATTTTCTTACATTTTTGGAAATCTCTCGGAATTATAAATAGGATCTATTCTTTGTGATTTTAAATTTGATGCAAAATCATTCTTCAAAAATCAGATCTTTGAAAATTAGGGTTTTGCATTATTTTACTCATATCTCACAAACTGCTTGGATTTGTTGCAGGAAATTTTTTGTGCAGGTTTGGAAGACCATCAAAAATCTCTAGTAAAAAAATTCATATTTTTTGGATCGATTTTGCATTTTATATGAATTTTTTATGATTTTTCATAAAAAATTAAATTTTGGAGCAAATTAGCAAATTTTTTGGATTTTCTTACAGTTCTGGGAATCTCTTGAAATTTTACAGGTGGTCTTTTTTTATGATGAATTAGATCTTTGAATTGGTCAACAAAATGCATTATTGAAGGCCCCTATTTCACAAAGTCTTTGGATCTAAAATTTACCTAACTTGTGTGCTTGCAGGAAGGGGTGATTATTTCAAACAATCCAAATTACTAATAAATCTTTGTTGCAGATCCTTGGCAAGGGTTTTTGGATTTTTATTGTGTGGCTTGTTTTCATAGACTAGCAAACACTTCAATTGGTGCACTAAAATTGAACCATTGTCTTTTGTGTCTTGAGCAATAGGCTCTTTTTGTTTAATCTTTAGAGGGCCTGTCTTCCCGTGTGGTCATTAGGACTACTAGTGAGAAGAGAACGACCCAAGTGGTAGCGAGAAAAACTCACCTCATCCAAACCACTATAATCAAATGTATTCATGGTGAAAACTATGAATAACGTGTGCTGATTAGTTCATACCGACACTATGTCTCCCCATAAACCCGTTTGATCAAATTTATTTGATCATTTGTAGGGCGTAACCCCTACCGGCTGGGAGCCTTCTGTATTTACAGAGCTGAAAGTGCCGCATGTATGGCCACACGAGCGGATGCCCTTACTAGCACCTTTTTGTTTTAGAAGCCCAAATCCTTCTAGTTGTTGGGGCAGGAGGTCGGACCTCTGGTAGCGGCCCACACACATACGGTTCTTAGTAGAGATACAAAGTTCGCCATGGGGAGTTTTCATGGGGACTGATGTTTGGCTGACCCGAGAAGTGAGTGCTGAGGGTGGAGCCAATGAGGTCAAGCATCTAAGTATCCGCTCTGAATAGCGTAGCCTCAGGGGTAAAACCCCATGTGGGATCAACAACTATTGTCTTGGCCAGCCATAAGAATTGTGCTTGACTTATGTTAAACATTCAAACAATCAAGACCAAACAGCAAAACATTGTGTCTTTTGTGTCTTCAAGTGTATGCAAAACAATTTTACATCAAACAACACACTTTTCTTGGAGTCATTGTCAGTCTAAACACTTGCAAACATTGAGTCCTCATCAACATTGTGTCCTCTTGTCACGAAAAATAGTCAAACATTCAGATTTGGTCACAACCAAAAACTTCACAAATTGGAAAAATTTCACAGTCCAGCAAACAAAAGAAATCATTTTCGGAATTCTTGAGCTTCCTAGGTCATTTCTTCAGGTTTCATCTAGCATTCAACTTGTCTTTGGGTCTCACACAGCCCATCATTGCTTCACATCTCATTTTACATTCATACTTGTCTAAACTTGAGTCAAAAAGGTCACTTGCTTGTTCTCACTATACTCTTTCAACACACTACATACTACTACACTTTGCTAAGTGGTCCCTCATCAAGGTTTCTTACCTTTGGGTCTCATTTGGTCTTACTTAGAGTCAAGGTCAGCTTACCTCATCAAGAGAAACTATCCTCTCTTTGGAAGTCACACCTACTCTACTACTTACATACTTGGTCTTACACTTTGGACATTGCAAGTACACCTCAAGATTCATTTACACTCCATACAACTCTTGGTCTTCCATACTCTTTTCATTTTTCATCTAGTTTCTCACATCTTGGTCTAATACCTAGTTCATGGTTGAAACCCGCCTTCAAAAATCTAGGAGAATAGCTAAAGAAGCTCAAGAATCCGCAAACATGAGTTCTTATGAGTATGACAATGATCTATTCTACAATCCTAAGCACACTACATTACCAGACATGAATGTTTATAGACACAATCCAAATGTGGAAAGCGCAAACACTATAAACAACAATGCTACACACAATGACAATGTGGATAACTCTTCAATACTATCAGCAGACATAGAAGAATCCATAATGAATCCTCAATTCAATAGATTGGTTGAAGAGATAATGAGGAGAGATCGACAATACTTTCTAAACATGATGGCACATAGTGGAGCTAAAATACCACATGATTTTG
The DNA here is from genome assembly GCF_030272615.1 of Cryptomeria japonica. NCBI lineage: Eukaryota > Viridiplantae > Streptophyta > Pinopsida > Cupressales > Cupressaceae > Cryptomeria > Cryptomeria japonica. The sequence continues at coordinate 25,204,099 of NC_081415.1, read as the reverse complement.
ACTTATCTCAACTTATGGAAAGTCGACCCTCACAACAAACTCAACCCAACATGGATCAAAGGAGACCAAATAGTGGAGGAAATAGGGGACCGAATGTGATGCCTGAGTCACCATCAGTTTTGCTTCAAAAGCCAGCAATCCCACATTCACAAGCTCAAACATATGATACTTACACTCAAAGACCATCATGGAGGCCTTATGCTTAGACACATACTCAAGGTGTGGATCAATCAAAACAAGTGGATACTCAAGGACATCCTCAAAATTTTGACACAAGGAGACTTCATGTCAAAATTGGGGGCAACACAATGGAAAATGAAAGGCCTATTGAATATGGTTTATACACACAAAACAGATATGGGGTTCCCCAACAAGAAGTTATGCCAAGTGCTCCATACATGTCGCAACAATATAGACCTCCATATGGACATGTCTACGATCAGTATCATCCATACATGCAACAAGCTCCTCCTCAAATGGGTGTTTCAAACATGGGGTATGCAACAAGAAATCAATCTCCTCCCAAGAATAATTTGGAGCAACAAATTAGAGATTTACAAAAGAAAATGGAGGACATGAGTACATCAAAACCTACATACACTATGAGAGATATATGTCCTTATCGCTTTGATAAGAGCATTCCAATGCCTCCATTTCCTCCACACTTTGTAACGCCAAAATTTGACAAATATAGAGGGAGAGGAGACCCCAAGGCACACATAAGACAATTCTTCACAGCTTGCATTGAGGTAGCAGCAGAAGAAACATACTTGATGAGGTTATTCCCACAGAGCTTAGGCGATCAAGCTATGGAATGGTTTTCTCAATTACCTCCTGGTATTAAGTCATGGGGCGACTTAGCAGAGGCATTCATTCAGCATTTCTCCTACAACATAGAAACAAATGTCTCAGTTACTACCTTGTGCAATACTAAACAAAAGGAAGGAGAATCTTTTGCGTCATTTTTACAAAGATGGAGAAACCTAGCTAGCAGATGCTCTTGTGAAAACCCGCAGAAACAAATGGTGGAGATGTTCACACAAAATGTTAACAAGGCTATTGGCTATGATCTCAGAAAAGCTTTTTTGTCTACATTCAAGGATGTCATTGAAAAGGGCCTAGCAACAGAAAAGGTCTTAATTGAACAAGGAGTTATCAAACTATTCAAAGAAAACAAAGAGGACTTTAAGGGAAAGGACAAACCAAAGTTTTGGAACAAGAACAAGAACATAGTTAATGACGACGTTGTTGATGCCAATACAGTGAGACCAATGTTCGTCTTTTCTGGATCAAGTTCTACCAACAATCAGGTGAACACTCAAACAACTTCTAGACCATGAAGGAAGTACACTCCATTGGGAGAACCACTTGAATCAGTATTCAAAAAGCTTGTAGCAAACAAAGTAATTACAGTTCTAGATTTTCCTCCTTATGAACCAAAGGTAAAACCAAATTGGTGGAATGATGATGAGTATTGTGAGTTTCATAAGAGCAAGGGTCACAAGACAGGTAATTGCCATTGATTGAAAAACATTGTGCAAGATCTCATTGATAGAGGCGACATTGAGATTGAGGGACATTCATCTAATCAAGAGCATGAGGTGTTTAAGGAACCATTCCCAAAACATGACAAAGGAAAAGGCAAAGTCACAGATGATCAAGCCAATTACACTAGAGCATCTTACAATTATGATTCTACTATCAATCACATCTCCATGGACAATCATATCTCTACTATTACCATCAAGAACAAAAATCCTGAGAATTCTTCTCAGAGACCCAAAATTGTCCTAAAAGGTGTGGGATCCTCGTCTGCATCTACCTCTGAATGTCATGTTACAACCCGTCGAGGTAAGATCACATTGCCAGGTGCCTCTACCAAGAATACCAATCTTTCATCTACCAAGCCTAAGTACGACCTTGTAGAGCAATTAGGGAAAACACCCGCACTCATCTCTATTCTTGAGCTCTTACGTATATCTCCTGCACATAAAGCTATCCTTGATAAAACTTTGAGAGATACTGCTGTCCCTACTGATCTGAACGTGGACCAGTTTCAAGCCATGGTAGGATACTTATCCGTTCCACACTCCCTCACATTCACAGAAGCCGATGATGCCTCCATAAGTCAGCCTCATAATGCACCTCTACACATTGAAGCCTTCATACATAAACATCGAATAAAGCGAGTCTTGATAGATGGAGGAGCAGGCCTTAATATTTGTACATTGAGCACCATCAGACAATTGGGATATTCTGACAAAACTGTGAATTCTACAAACCAAATCACCATTAAGGCTTATGATGATGAAGAGCGCTCGTCCAAGGGCACGGTCACCTTACCACTAAGAATAGGGCCAGTCACAAAGGATGTGGTTTGTCAAGTCCTAGATCTAGATCTCACGTATAACATATTGCTAGGACGTCCGTGGATTCATGAAATGAGGGCAATCCCATCAACATACCATCAGTGCATTAAGTTTCCTCACAATGGAGCCGAGGTAACCGTTAATGGTGATCCAAATCCATTCATATATTGTAATAACTTGAGATCACATACTGAGACTATCATTCCCAGTAACCGTGAGGCTACTCCCTCTTCGGCATACATTGACCCTGAGTCATTAAAACCCTCGACATCCAAACAAGGTGAACTTAGAGGTAAGTTTCAAGACAAAGGCATGGGAGAATACACTTTGAATCAAACAATGTTTTTACGACAAGTCATGACCTCTCCCAAGGAGTATGGGAGGCCACATCCTAACAAGCAAATCTCTATCATGATGCTCAAATGGGATCCTACCATCTTTCAAAAATGGGGTGAACTAGAAGAAGAAAATTTGTATAAAATGCTCTATAAGGACGTTGAAGAGGACACACATGATCAGATTATTATACCCTGTGAGAACTATGGCAAAGGCTTCAAAATTTTGCAAAGATTCGGGTATGATGGAAAAAGCCCTCTCGGACTACGCAAAGAAGGTGTCATGGAGCCCTTGCAACCTGAGCTAACTACAAGAAGAGAACGCTCCAAGGGGCTTGGTTTTCTAAATCCCAGACTACAAAATAAAAGAACAAAAGAGGTATGGTGAATTAAAGTTGCCGAAGTTCAACAAGAAGATTACTATTCCACAGATTCCAATGAGTGGGAATGGGGTTCAGACAAATCCTCCAGTGACTATGCGCTCACTGAAACATTCAGAGAGCCAGATGAACCCACAGAGGAGGAGGAATTTTACAAAAAGTTCAGAGTTGGTCAAGAACCAACCCATAAGGATCCCGCACAAGCTTCGTTTCAAGGTCCTAGGTCAAAATCACATAGGATGAGGACACCTGTCCCAGAAGGCTCTACTAGTGATGACAATTTGGATTCGCTCACGATCGAAACTGATGAGGAGAGTGCCATCGATGACCTCGATGATTACCTTGACATACCCGAATATAACCACATCTTCACTATTAGTCCTGCAAAATCTGAAAACACTAAAGACCTTCCCCTTGTTCACCCCCAACTCATTGACTGGGATCATGAAGGACCAGCACAGCTTGATACATTTCAAAATGACGAAGCTATTGTCAATTATCTTGGCATTCGCAATGATCTTCCTCCTGGAGACCATAAAGCAGGATACACCATAGAGCTTAATAACATGGCATACTTTGGTGAGGGTGTCGGGCCTTCTAGTCGCAAAAATGTGAAAATAAAAACAAAACAAGGGTCTTATGGCGAAAACCACACTGTGGCGCTATCTGACTCCGAAAAAGTAAAAAGAAAGGACGTGTCTGAGGGTGAAAACCTCTCTGAGGCACTCGAAGATGGAAGGCTTGACATTCTCCCAGCATCATACGAGGAAAAATCATCCATGTTGGTAGAGGAGACTATAAAGACAAACATTGGCACAGCAGAGGTTCCACACAACATATTTTTGGCTCAATCATTGACAGAGGCCGAGAGAGCAAAATTCATAAGCTTCTTTAAGGGACGACAAATCAACTTCACATGGTCTTACGCAGATATGCCTGGGCTAGACCCGGATTTGGTGATGCATCATTTAACAGTCAAACCGGGGGCAAAACCAGTAAAGCAGAAATTAAGGAAAATGCATCCACAGGTGGCATTGCTAGTCAAGGCAGAGCTGGAGAAATTATTGGATGTCGGATTCATACGCCCAATTGATTATCCTGAATGGATTTCCAATTTAGTACCTGTCAGCAAACCGGATCGCAGCATCTGAATATGTACAGACTTCAGAGATATCAACAAGGCTTGTCCAAAGGACGATTTCCCATTACCAAACATTGACTTGATCGTTGATCTCACAGCAGGCCATGAAATGTTATCTTTAATGGACGGATTTTCTGGATATAATCAAATCAGGATTGCACCTGAAGATCAACATAAGACATCATTCACTTGTCCATGGGGAACCTTCTGTTGGAATGTCATGCCCTTTGGGCTGAAAAATGCAGGCGCCACTTATCAAAGAGCGATGACCACTATCTTTCATGATCTCATGCATGTAACGGTGGAAGATTATGTTGACGACCTTTTGGTTAAATCAATAGACAGAAATACACACTTGGACATACTTTCAGTTGCTTTTGATAGGCTGAAAAAATACAAGGTAAGATTAAACCCAAAGAAATGTGTCTTTGGAGTAACCTCCGGGAAGCTCCTAGGATTCATTGTGTCTAAAAGAGGAATAGAAGCTGATCCAGCAAAAGTCAAGGCTATCTTGGACATGCCGCCACCCAAGAATATCAGTCAACTTCGATCTTTACAAGGGAGACTCCAATCCATACGAAGATTCATAGCACAACTTGCAGATAAGTGTAACCCTTTCCAGCACCTGCTACACAAAAACATCAAGTTCAAATGGGATGAGAACTGTCAACAGGCTTTTCAGGCGCTCAAAGACTATCTTTTGAACCCGCCAGTTTTGATGCCACCAATTCCAGATCAACCATTGCTACTTTACATATCAGCTACTCCGACAGCACTGGGGGCACTCCTAGCACAGCAAATACCTGACGGCAAGGAAAAAGCAGTCTACTATATCAGTCGCACATTGGTGGGATATGAGCTGAACTACACACCAATTGAGCGTGCATATCTCGCTGTGGTCTTTGCTTCACAAAAATTATGACATTATATGCTCACTCACAAGACTAAGTTGATTGCTAGAATTGATCCACTAAAATATCTTCTCAACAAAGCTACACTTACTGGGCGGCTGGCCAAGTGGGTAATGATCTTGAGTGAATTCGACATTGAATACGTGGACAGAAAAGCTATAAAAGGACAAGCCATCGCAGATCAACTGGCAGATGCTCCCATGATAGATGATGTTCCTCTACAGTCAGAATTTCCAGATGAGTCCATTCTAACGATATCACCTGCAAAGCCATGGCAATTATATTTTGACGGCTCATACACACAGCACAGGGTAGGAGCGGGTATACTCTTTATAATTCCTCAAGGTGATTCTATACCAAAATCATACCGTTTGTCATTTCCTTGCACTGACAATATAGCGGAATATGAGGCATTAACAACTGGGTTAAGAATTGCAGTTCAATGGAAGATCCAAGAACTTCGTGTTTTTGGGGATTCTCAACTTGTCATCCGTCAAGCAACTGATGATTACCAAACAAAAGATGAAAAGCTAATGCCTTACAAACAACTGGTAGATGATCTGAAACAGCACTTTGCAAAGATAGAGTTTGAGCAGATACCAAGAGAACAGAATCGTGCTGCAGATGCCATGGCTACAATTGCTTCGCTCATTGATCTACCGTAAAATGAGACATGCTATGAGTTCCTGGTAGACAACCTGCTGATTCCTTCATACGAGATCACTCCTACTGAAATGATATGTGTTGTTGGTCCTGAATCCCAGTTATATGGTTCCATATTCACATACCTTCGTGACAATATCTTACCTCCCGATCTATCGAACAACCAACGCCGCACTTTCATTCGCCAATCCTCCCGATACGTTATCCTAGCTGATATCCTATACCGACGAGGTCTAGATGGCACCCTTCTTAGATGTTTAGAGAGTGACGAAGCTCAGATTGCGTTACGAGAAGTGCACGAAGGGATATGTGGTCCGCATACTAGTGGTCCTACCTTGGCTAAGAAACTCATCAGGACTGGATACTACTGGCCTACTATGGAAAAAGATGCATATCAGTTTGTCAAGAAGTGTAAGAAGTGTCAAATTCATGGAGACCTTATACATGCACCAGCACAGGAACTACAACCACTTGCGTCTCCTTGGCCCTTTTGTCAGTGGGGACTCGATCTCATAGGCAAGATTCACCCTCCTTCTTCCAATGGACATAAATTCATTATCACAGCCACAGAGTATTTCACAAAGTGGATTGAAGCCGTGCCTCTCACACAAGTTACTGGGAAACAAATCGCTACTTTCATCCTGAACTACATCATTTGCCGATACGGGATTCCTACTTCCATTATTACTGATAACGAGCGTCCTTTCAAAAATCAGGATGTTCGTGAACTCTGTGAGCGCTTCCATATATCCCATCGTTTCTCCACACCATATTATCCCCAAGGTAATGGCCAAGCTGAGGCATCTAATAAAACAATTCTCAAAATCCTTAAAAAGACAGTCGACGACGCTGGCCGTAACTGGCATATCCAACTCAATCCTGCACTTTGGGCCTACCGCACAAGTGTCCGCACACCTACAGGAGCTACACCCTACTCACTTGTCTACGGCGCTAAAGCCATCTTGCCTATTGAGGTCGAGCTACCTTCTTTACGGGTCTCTTTAAGAAACATAATCAACGATGAAGACTACAGGGTCTCTCGCTTACAAGAACTAGAACTGCTGGAGGAACGACGACACACTGCTTTTAATCATCTCAAGGCTTACGAACAAAGAATGAGTCGCAGTTACAATCACAAAGTTAAGCCTCGCACATTTGAGGTAGGTGACTTAGTCCTCAGAGAGAACCCCAAGAATCAACAAGATAGAGATAAGAAGGGCAAATTTGAACCCAACTGGCTTGGTCCTTACATCATCACAGCAGTATATGGATCTGGGGCATATCAGCTCTCAACTATAGAAGGTGAACCTTTGGAGGATCCTATCAACAACATGCACCTTCGCAGGTTCTACACATAGCTCTTCGGAATATCCTAATTCAAAAATACAAAAAAATCAAAAAATTTCAAAAATACAAAAAAAAATTATAAAATAAAAAATCGTTACTTGGTGAAAACCTGGCAAACAGGCGCCTTGTGACACAAAAAACATTGAAAAATCGAAAAATTAAAGAGAAATAATTTCGTCCAACGGTGAAAACCACTTCGGTGGCGCCCTGGGCAAGTACCATGGTGAAAACTGGGTCACCAGCGCCATGCGTAGAGACATTGCTCCTCCCTCCTTCAGGATTCTCTTTCATCCTTTCACTTTGCACACACTCACAACCTATTCACTCACAATAAACCTACCCATTCCCATCATGGCTTGTTATTGATCTACCTAAGATTGGTTAGCCATCCATAAATCTCCCTTTTCACTCCCTTTCCATCCATAATAAATCAGATCCTATCTGTGACTACGGCCAATTCCTACGTCTAGTGATGGGTGTGGAACTGAGAACATCACATGTTTCGAGGAGTACAGTTTCTTCCAGCTTCCTTCAGTCTATTCGCGCACAATCCGCAATAAAGCAACATTTGCATCACAGATCCGCAATAAAGTTTCATCTTCTCCGCAATAAAGTATCAGTTTCATGGATTCAGTCAGTTTCAGATGAGACACAGCAGCAACAATGGGCTTCAACAAATCAAATCTTTCAACAGACTCAGACAACATATGGTTCAGTATTATCTATCCTTTTTGTGAAAGTAAACATTGTGACCACAATCAAATAAGACTTAAACAAGTGACAAGAGACACTAAACTTGAGGACTACAGTGGATGTTGGTGTCGAGTCTTGGTTTTCTTTTGATTTTATCTTTTTGGTGACATGTCTTTTAGCTTTTCCAGGATGTCTTTGACTAGAGATTCTATCTCCAGGATGTCTTTGACTAGAAAGGTGAGGATGGGGTATCGTCACCTATTTGCATTTGCTGTCTGTCGATTGTCTTTTAGTAATGCTATGACTTGTCCAAGGATATGAGGACACTGTGAGTCTAGTATGAACTGGGGCATTCCTTGTTTGTGACTGTCTTATCTCCATGCAAACAGGTACAATGACTTTCTGGGCCGAACAAATGCCTCGATTGTCATAACCTATTTTGCCATAATAAAGCTCAATGATGATAACGCACAAGAAGCTCTTTCACGTTCATATCTTCTGTCTTCTATCCCCCTTTCTTGATTGACTTCCATTGTCCTTCTCGAGTCCGCGTAGCCCACTATCACATGACTGAGTATGATGACACACCAAAAACATTTGCATTTCATGTAGTTGCACCTACATTACCACATATAAGCATTTCATACATACATATAGATATCACAATTGCATCACATCCTGCATACAACACATGTTAGCACATCTCACATTTTCATTATGTAAATAATCATTTACATTGTCATATTCATTTGCATTACATACATTCACATTTGCATCATGCATCACATATACAACATAAAAGAACAAAAATATATTGCATTGCATCATATAAGCATCCATATCATAAAACATGTATCACATAAGAACATTTCATCACATAAGGTACACATGCATATAGCTGCCGCAAAAATGGATCATCTCTCATATATAATCAAAAGTGTCATGATACAATGATGTCAAAAGAATCATATGGCTACAAAATCACCCGCAGGTGTCTACATCATCATACAAAATGGTACAATACTGATACATAGGGAGCCCTCTACGGCTATGATGAACTCCCTCCCTCGGAGCCACCTAGCCTCGACAGAGTTTGAGCCCTAGAAGGACCCACCCCAAGATCAACTCTCCTGGCCCCTGTGTCCCCTGCAGCCACCCCTCGTGTCGTCCTATCCAGACAGAGGAACCCACTGATAACTCCTGTCAACACTATTGGTAGTGCTAATCCTGTCCATGTCATGGTATCCGATGCCACATGTCCCACCCTCATCCCTAGTCCTGGATTCTAGAACACTCATCTCAGTGCATCCCTATCTCCATCTCGATCATAGGGTACTAACTCCCCATCGATCGGTATCCGTAGAATCCTATATACATCCTCCAAGGTGACTGTCATCTCACCCATCGGCAGATGCAAACTACAAGTCTCTGAGTGCCATCTCTCAGCCAGTGCAGTCAACAATCCCATGTTCACCCGAAACTCAGGCACATACAGAATGTATCTCAATCCCATAACCTCAATCGCAGCTCAGTCCTCGGCTGTCAACTCAGGTTGCAACCTCTGAGTCGATGGGAATCTCTCCCGTGACTCCAGCATCGGCAAATACTCCTGCAGTCAAGCAAATCAATCATGTCAGTCATAGTGGCATTCATTGTTTATCACAAAATGCTACTCGCTATCTAAATGCATATGGCTATTTACCCTAGTGACACTCACTGTTCATCACAAAGTGTTGCTATTTATCTTAGTGGTACTCCCTGTTCATCACAAAGTACTACGTGTGTGACAGTCCCTGTTCATCACAAAGTGTTACTCACATTTGCACTCCCTGTTCATCACAAAGTGCTGCTCATATTTCAGTACTCCCTATTCATCACAAAGTACTCTATCTTGGTACTCACTGTTCATCACAAAGTGCCTTGATCTATCCTAGTCTTCCTAGAGGACCTGCTTGAATGTATCCTCTCAGCAGCTTATCCAATCGACAGCGTATGTTCATCACAGAACTGCCGATTTGACCTAGAAGATGCAAATTCATACTTTTCAAATGCAAACGCGCTTTCCTGACATAAACGTGCATTTATTACATTACCTAGTATGCATTAATGACAACAATAAATGCATCAAAGTACGAGGAGGTTTTGTGGTACTCACTGGCTCTCCTACCTCTACTGGCCTCTGGAATCGGCGAATGCGGTCAAATCTATGAACCAAAGCCATCGATGCTGACTGCTCCTGCTCTATTTTCGCTCTGCACTCTGCTCTCGTGGATGTGTAGATGACAATGAGGATGTATTTTCCCCCGTGGTCTATCTTATAGACTACCCCTAGCCTTCGTTTCCCAAGTCAGTCTTCTTTATCCCGTGACTTTGTCACTTTATCCAGTCAGTCCATTCTAGCCTCTCTTTCTTATCGAGAGATTGTCTGCAATCTTTTCAGAGATTTTCATCCAATCTCTCGAGGGGGCATATCATTCCCATTCTGGGGCAACTCTGTATCAGTTCATCTTATCTTCTTTGAAACAACACGACAAGCCGCATTGTCTCAAAGAGGGGCAAAATGTAGACACTCAAAATTGTCATGTCTAATTAAATAAATATTTTATTTATTTAATTATCTAAGCCTAATTCTTCTATTAATTAAATAAATCTTTATTTATTTAATTAATTCATTTATCCTCTTCTAGCCTTATTTCTCATTTAAATAAATACATTTATTTATTTAAATTATCCCTTTCCTAAATTAAATAAATATTTTTATTTATTTAATTGTCCTACTTCTTCTATTAATTAAATAGATCTTTATTTATTTAATTAATTCATTATCTTTTTCTACACATGACACATGTCATTCATCTCTTAATTCCTACACTACCTACCTCTTTCATTATTTTGGTATTTCTTATACCTACCCTCTAATCCTAGCCGACCTCTCTTTTTACACCTCTCAATCTTAACGCTCCATTTCCTATTGTGTCTTCTATTTAAGGAGATGCTTTCTTCATTGTCAAACCCTAATGACACATCCTAATGACTGATTTTGGAGTACTTGGCTACACTACAATTTCACTTACAACCACATTCCATTCTTTGTTGAGCTCTTGTGCATATAGAAATCTGAGAGCAAATATATCAAGCAAGATCAATGGAGATAGGAAGAATGGAGATCAAAACCCTATTGGGCATGTGATGGTATAATCTTTGTGATTTTGAGTTATTTTGCATTGTCTTAGGTAATTTTCATATGTTATGGTGGATCTTTGTTCATTGTTAGGCTAGGGTTTAGTGGTTGAATCCATTTTAGTCTTTCAATATTGTTATTATTGTTATCCATTTTCACCATAAACAGTATGTTGATGGGACTGCCCTTATTTCATGAATCCACGGACGTCCTAGCAATATGTTATACGTGAGATCTAGATCTAGGACTTGACAAACCACATCCTTTGTGACTGGCCCTATTCTTAGTGGTAAGGTGACCGTGCCCTTGGACGAGCGCTCTTCATCATCATAAGCCTTAATGGTGATTTGGTTTGTAGAATTTACAGCTTTGTCAGAATATCCCAATTGTCTGATGGTGCTCAATGTACAAATATTAAGACCTGCTCCTCCATCTATCAGGACTCGCTTTATTCTATGTTTATGTATGAAGGCTTCAACATGTAGAGGTGCATTATGTGGCTGACTTATGGGGGCGTCATCGGCTTCTGTGAATGTGAGGGAGTGTGGAACGGATAGGTATCCCACCATGGATTGAAACTGGTCCACGTTCAGATCAGTAGGGACGGCAGTATCTCTCAAGATTTTGTCAAGGATAGCTTTATGTGCAGGAGATATACGTAAGAGCTCAAGAATAGAGATGAGTGCAGGTGTCTTCCCTAGTTGTTCTACAAGGTCGTACTCAGGCTTGGTTGATGAAAGATTGGTATTCTTAGTGGAGGCACCTGGCAACGTGATCTTACCTCGACAGGTTGTAACATGACATTCAGAGGTAGATTCGGACGAAGATCCCACACCTTTTAGGACAATTTTGGGTCTCTGAGAAGGATTCTCAGGATTTTTGTTTTTGATAGTAATGGTAGAGATATGATTGTCCATTGAGATGTGATTGATAGTAGAATCATAATTGTAAGGTGCTCTAGTATAATTGGCTTGATCATTTGTGACTTTGCCTTTTCCTTTGTCATGTTTTGGGAATGGTTCCTTAAACATCTCATGTTCTTGATTAGATGAATGTCCCTCAATCTCTATATCTCCTCTGTCAATGGGATCTTGCACAATGTTTTTCAATCGATGGCAATTACCTGTCTTGTGACCCTTGCTCTTATGAAACTCACAATACTCATCATCATTCCACCAATTTGGTTTTACCTTTGGTTCATAAGGAGGAAAATCTGGAACTGTAATTACTTTGTTTGCTACAAGCTTTTTGAATACTGATTCAAGTGGTTCTCCCAATGGAGTGTACTTTCTTCGAGGTTTAGAAGTTGTTTGGTTGTTCACCTGATTGTTGGTAGAACTTGATCCAGAAAAGACGAACTTTGGTCTCACTGTATTAGCATCAACAACACCATCATTAATTGTGTTCTTGTTCTTGTTCCAAAATTTTGGTTTGTCCTTTCCTTTGAAGTCCTCTTTGTTTTCTTTGAATAGTTTGATAACTCCTTGTTCAATTAAGACCTTTTCTGTTGCTAGGCCCTTTTCAATGACATCCTTGAATGTAGACAAACAAGCTTTTCTGAGATCATAGCCAATAGCCTTATTAACGTTTTGTGTGAACATCTCCACCATTTGTTTCTGCGGGATTTCACAAGAGCATCTGCTAGCTAAGTTTCTCCATCTCTGTAAAAATGTTGCGAAAGATTCTCCTTCCTTTTGTTTAGTATTGCACAAGGTAGTAACTGAGACATCTGTTTCAATGTTGTAAGAGAAATGCTGAATGAATGCCTCCGCTAAGTCGCCCCATGACTTGATACCAGGAGGTAATTGAGAAAACCATTCCATAGCTTGATCTCCTAAGCTCTGTGGGAACAACCTCATTAAGTATGTTTCTTCTGCCGCTACCTCAATGCAAGCTGTGAAGAATTGTCTTATGTGTGCCTTGGGGTCTCCTCTCCCTCTATATTTGTCGAATTTTGGTGTCACAAAGTGTGGAGGAAATGGAGGCATTGGAATGCTCTTATCGAAGGGATAAGGACATATATCTCTCATAGTGTATGTAGGTTTTGATGTACTCATGTCCTCCACTTTCTTTTGTAGATCTTTAATTTGTTGCTCCAAATTATTCTTGGGAGGAGATTGATTTCTTGTAGCATACCCCATGTTTGAAACACCCATTTGAGGAGGAGCTTGTTGCATATATGGATGATACTGATCATAGACATGTCCATATGGAGGTCTATATTGTTGCGACATATAAGGAGCACTTGGCATAACTTCTTGTTGAGGGACCCCATATCTATTTTGTGTATATAAACCATATTCAATAGGCCTTTCATTTTCCATTGTGTTGCCCCCAATTTTGACATGAGGTCTCCTTGTGTCAAAATTTTGAGGATGTCCTTGAGTATCCACTTGTTTTGATTGATTCATACCTTGAGCATGTGATTGAGCATAAGGCCTCCATGATGGTGCTTGAGTGTAAGTATCATATGTTTGAGCTTGTGTATGTGGGATTGCTGGCTTTTGAAGCAAAGCTGATGGTGACTCCGGCATCATATTATTCGGTCCTCTATTTCCTCCACTATTTGGTCTCCTTTGATCCATGTTGGGTTGAATTTGTTGTGAGGGTCGACTTTCTATAAGTTGAGATAAGTCAAAATCATGTGGTATTTTAGCTCCACTATGTGCCATCATGTTTAGAAAGTATTGTCGATCTCTCCTCATTATCTCTTCAACCAATCTATTGAATTGAGGATTCATTATGGACTCTTCTATGTCTGCTGATAGTATTGAAGAGTTGTCCACTGTGTCATTGTGTGTAGCATTGTTGTTTATAGTGTTTGCGCTTTCCACATTTGGATTGTGTCTATAAACATTCATGTCTGGTAATGTAGTGTGCTCAGGATTGTAGAATAGATCATTGTCATACTCATAAGAACTCATGTTTACGGATTCTTGAGCTTCTTTAGCTATTCTCCTAGATTTTTGAAGGCAGGTTTCAACCATGAACTGGGTGTTAGACCAAGATGTGAGAAACTAGATGAAAAATGACAAGAGTATGGAAGACCAAGAGTTGTATGAAGTGCAAGTGAATCTTGAGGTGTACTTGCAATGTCCAAAGTGTAAGACCAAGTATGTAAGTAGTAGAGTAGGTGTGACTTCCAAAGAGAGGATAGTTTCTCTTGATGAGGTAAGCTGACCTTGACTCTAAGTAAGACCAAATGAGACCCAAAGGTAAGAAACCTTGATGAGGGACCACTTAGCAAAGTGTAGTAGTATGTAGTGTGTTGAAAGAGTATAGTGAGGACAAGCAAGTGACCTTTTTGACTCAAGTTTAGACAAGTATGAATGTAAAATGAGATGTGAAGCAATGATGGACTGTGTGAAACCTTAGAACAGGCTGAATGCTAGATGAAACCTGAAGAGATAGCCTAAGAAGCTCAAGTATGCCGAAACTGATTTTCTTTGTTTGCTTGACTGTTAAAGTTTTCAAATCCTGACACAGACGCCTCTGTATACTTCACAGACGCGATTATCTGACACAGACGCTACTCTGTTTGACGCAGACGCTATTCTGTACTTCACAGACGCGCTTATCTGATGCAGACGCGGTTTGAACAGACACAAACGCGTTTCTGTAACCTTAGTGCAATTTTTCCTATCTGTGAAGTTGTTTTGTTGTGACCAAATCTGATTTTTCGACTGTTTTTCGTGACAAGAGGACACAATGTTGATGACTCAATGTTTGCAAACTGTTTAGACTCCAACAGTGTGTTGTTTGATGTAAAAAGTTTTTTGCATACACTTGAAGACACAAAAGACACAATGTTTTGCTGTTTTGTCTTGAATGTTTGAGTGTTTAGCATAAGACAAGCACAAATCTTAGGGCTGGCCAAGACAATAGTTGTTGATCCCACATAGGGTTTTACCCCTGAGGCTACGCTATTCAGAGCAGATACTTAGATGCTTGACCTCACTGGCTCCACCCTCGGCACTCACTTCTCGGGTCAGCCAAGCATCAGTCCCCATGAAAACTCCCCATGGCGAACTTTGTATCTCTACTAAGAATCGTATGTGTGTGGGCCGCTACCAGAGGTCCGACCTCCTGCCTCAACAACTAGAAGGATTTGAGCATCTAAAACAAAGAGGTGCTAGTAAGGGCATCTGCTCGTGTGGCCATACATGTGGCACTTTCAGCTCTGTAAATATAGAAGGCTCCCAGCCGGTAGGGGTTACGCCCTACAAATGATCAAATAAATTTGATCAAACGGGTTTATGGGGAGACATAGTGTCGGTATGAACTAATCAGCACACGTTATTCATAGTTTTCACCATGAATACATTTGATTATAGTGGTTTGGATGAGGTGGGTTTTCCTCGCTACCACTTGGGTCGTTCTCTTCTCACTAGTAGTCCTAATGACCACACGGGAAGACAGGCCCTCTAAAGATTAAACAAAAAGAGCCTATTGCTCAAGACACAAAAGACAATGATTCAATTTTAGTGCACCAATTGAAGTGTTTGCTAAGCTATGAAAAACAAGGCACACAATCAAAATTACAAAACCCTAACTAAGGCCCTGCAACAAAATCGTTAGTAGTTTCAAATGATAACCCCTTCCTGCAAGTACACAAGTTAGGTAAATTTTAGAAAACCCAAAAAGACTTTGTGAAAAGGGGCCTTCAACAAAAACGTTTTTGCCTCCAAAGCAAGCTGCACAAACCAGGTTAGCTAGATCTGCAAGGGTTAGCCGAAAATAAACCAGATCTGAAACCCTAAGTACAAAATTCGAAAACCCGAATCTCAGAAAAATTGAAATTGCAAAACAGAAAGCACAGACACCTCTATACCAGACACAGATGCGTCTATATGACATAGACGTGGTTCTGTTATTCACAGACGCGCTCAGAGATCACATACGTTGTTAAATGACGCAGACACGATCTGATGCAGCGCAGATGCGGTTAGGAATCACAGACGCACCTTTCGAAAACCTGCAAAATAAAAACTGACAGAAACACAGACGCGATTCCCGATATCGCAGATGCTTCTGAAACACAAAAACGCGATCCGAACACTCGCAGACGCGGAAAAACCTAAAATATCGTCGAAATTGTCCGATCTGCAACTTCAAAAATGCAAAATCTGCAACAAAATTGTTAAATGCAAAGGGACAAGAGTCCCACCGAGCATGCCAAAATGTTTATGGTGAAAATGGATAACAATAATAACAATATTGAAAGGCTAAATGAATTCAACCACTAAACCCTAGCCTAACAATGAACAAAGATCCACCATAACATATGAAGATAACCTAAGACAATGCAAAATAACTCAAAATCACAAAGATTATACCATCACATGTCCAATAGGGTTTTGATCTCCATTCTTCCTATCTCCATTGATCTTGCTTGATATATTTGCTCTCAGATTTTTATATGCACAAGAGCTCAACAAAGAATGGAATGTGGTTGCAAGTAGGATCGTAGTGTAGCCAAGTACTCCAAAATCAGTCATTAGTCATTAGGGTTTGATAATGAAGAAGGCATCTCCTTAAATAGAAGACACAATGAGAAATGGAGGGTTAAGATTGAGAGGTGTAAAAAGAGAGGTCGGCTAGGATTAGAGGGTAGGTAAAGGAAATAATAAAATAATGAAAGGGGTAGGTAGTGTATGAATTAAGAGATGAATGACATGTGTCATGTGTAGAAAAAGATAATTAATTAATTAAATAAATAAAGATTTATTTAATTAATAGAAGAAGTGGGATCAATTAAATAAATAAATATTTATTTAATTTAGGAAAATGATAATTTAAATAAATAAATGTATTTATTTAAATGAGAAATAAGGCTAGAAGAGGATAAATGAATTAATTAAATAAATAAAGATTTATTTAATTAATAGAAGAATTAGGCTTAGATAATTAAATAAATAAAATATTTATTTAATTAGACATGACAATTTTGAGTGTCTACAGTACTTACCGGCTCTCTTGCCTCTGCTGGCCTCTAGAATCGGCGAACGCGGTCGAATCTGTGAATGAAAGCCATCGCAGCTGACTGCTCCTGCTCTATTCTTGCTCTGCAATATGCTCTTGTGGATGTGTAGATGACAATGAGGATGTATTTTCCCCTGTGGTCTATCTTATAGACTACCCCTAGCCCTCGCCTTCATTTCCCGAGTCAGTTTTCTTTATCCCGTGACTCTGTCACTTTATCCGGTCATTCTTTTCTAGCCTTTCTTTCTTATCGAGAGATTGTCTGCAATCTTTTCAGACATTTTCATCCAATCTCTCGAGGGGGCATATCATTCCTATCCTGGGGCAACTCTGTATCAGTTCATCTTATCTTCTTTGAAACAATGCGACAAGCCGCATTGTCTCAAAGAGGGGCAAAATGTAGATACCCAAAATTGTCCAGTCTAATTAAATAAATATTTTATTTATTTAATTACTTTAGCTTAATTCTTCTATTAATTAAATAAATATTTATTTATTTAATTAATTCATTTATCCTCTTCTAGCCTTATTTCTCATTTAAATAAATACATTTATTTATTTAAATTATCCTTTTCCGAAATTAAATAAATATTTTTATTTATTTAATTGATCCCACTTCTTCTATTAATTAAATAAATCTTTATTTATTTGATTAATTCATTATCCTTTTCTACCCATGACACATGTCATTCATCTCTTAATTCCTACACTACCTACCTCTTTCATTATTTTATTATTTCTTTTACCTACCCTCTAATCATAGCCGACCTCCTTTTACACCTTTCAATCTTATCCCTCCATTTCATATAGTGTCTTCTATATAAGGAGATGCTTCCTTCATTATCAAACCCTAATGAATCATCTTAAGGACTTGACTACACTATGATCCTACTTGCAACCACATTCCGTTCTTTGTTGAGCTCTTGTGCACATAGAATCTGAGAGCAAATATATCAAGCAAGATCAATGGAGATAGGAAGAATGGAGATCCAAACCCTATTGGACATGTGATGGTATAATCTTTGTAATTTCATTTGATTTGCATTGTCTTAGGTAATCTTCATATGTTATGGTGGATCTTTGTTGCTGTTAGGCTAGGGTTTTGTGGTTGAATTCATTTAGCCTTTCAATATTGTTATTATTGTTATCCATTTTCACCATATACAGAATGTTTCTAATACCTGTCTTTACTCATTGAACACTTAACACATCATGAAACTAAATGCATTTATCCTTCTTTAACTAATGGTATTTGACTATTACCTTAAGCACAACTCATTAAGAATACTATTCATAGCCATATGCAAGATCATAGCAGCAAGTAATTATCTACATCCAAATAGGATTCCAATCTACTAAACAGGTTCAAGAATTAAATGATTCTAGAAGAATAAATACAATCTAATATTTTAATCCCCTAATTTAAACAAAGGATTTTATTCTCAACATGATAAACATATCTATAATGTGAACCACATACCAATATATCATCTTATAACAATAACAATAGCATAGTTCTTCTATATCAAGTTCATTTACATAAGAGCACATGAAGCAAGCACATAGTCTCTTTGCTACATCCCATATTAATAATACAAGTTACATAGACACCTATTAATATTCCTCATTTACAAGACATCATAATATGATAACATCTCTAATACATAGAAATCAGCACCAAAGGACAACCTCATAATAAAGAGCCATATTTTCCATACGAACGACAACTACTCTTTTAACTTCCATATCTCAAGATATCTAACATTGGATATTATCATATTTCCAATCAAGTTATATATGATAATTAACATAATCACTACTATCCATAAAATATACTCAAGACATAGCATACATATCCCTAAATCATTTAATTCCTTTCTAACCAAGAACAACATCTACAATTAGAATATCCATTTACAACAATCTTATTCCAATACATTTCGTTCGGAAATCATCTTACTACATGTTCTATAATGCATGTTCTCAATAGGCTGATTGCATAGTCTTCTTTACATTTACATCTTTCATAACACATGATATCAATTTTGATTACATTAATATGCTCTAATAATCCAAGCTCATGATGAGATACTATAGATCCAAATCTACGCACGCTAACATCCAAGAATAATATCAGAATGGTAGAGGGAATCAAACCACCTGACCATGTGGAACCAAATAGGAACCACCCCGCATGCTAGGAGATGACATAAGGTTCCAACTCACACTCAAGACCTAAGCTAACCCTAACAAAACCTCCACAAGAGTTCCATGGCAGGAACTAACAAAGCACTCTACAAACTATCAAAAGGAAGGACTAAAAAATGCTTTAGAGCATAACACCAGGTTAAACCCACAAAATACATCTTCATTTACAAAATTGTATAACATAATAGGTACAATGCAACTCATTTAACTAATGAGTTGTAGGTAAAATTGAATAAATGAAATAGCCCGTGATGGATGACAAGAATCTCCTCAAAGAAAACAACTTACCAAATCCAAAAACAAAACAAATGATGAATAAAATAAAAAGACTATTTTCAAATCATTGTACCAGAAAATAGGTCCAGGTTATGCATCGACAAGAATATCTATTCCAAATCAGCACACCACATCATGAAGATGATTTGTTATTATTGGAAATGCATTGAGCCGACATGATGCATTGGATATTGATTCCTTTGTAATTGATTTTATTGTAATGTCTTTAGTAAGCCGACCTACTCAATTGGTCTTAGGTTATGGTATAAATGTAAGATCTCATTTATGAGATTGATATAGGATTGGAAAAGGACTGTAATAATGTATATGCGAATATAAGTAGAGCTATACATGCAGACATCATTCAAGATTGAAGGAAGGTTTGAAGAAACCAATGAGAGCTAAACTGGTACTGAATCTAGCATATGAAGATGCTATTTTGAGCAATACATTATCATTGGATCTAACCATCCAATTGTAGTCAGTGTGACTCCCATTTTTGTGATTGAGCAGTGAGCTCTAGGTAGTTGGCCTTTCTGCATGTGCAGACTCCATATTGTACACACATACTATCTGCAGTAGTATCATCTGATTGTGGGTAAGGCTTCCCATCATGGTTTTTCCCCTTACAGGGTTTCCAAGTACAAATATTGGTGTTATGTGTTGTGGATGTTATTGTCTTTCTGTTTCATGCATTAATCTTTACCGGTACTGTATCTAACTGATAAAATTGTCTATTGGCATAAAGTTTGGTTTATTGGTATTAAGCATTAAGTTCTGGTTAAGTTAATTTTGGTTTGAATTTATTAGACAACTGATTCACCCCCCCCCCTCTCAATTGTCTCCGAGACCTAACAATTGGTGTCAGAACCTAGTCCTCTTTTTGCATAAGTTTAACAGCTTGAGGAGATCCAATTTCTTCTAACTATTTCAGAAAGGACAGTCCTAAACTTGATGGAACTAACTATGGCATATGGAAGATCAGGATGGAGACACATTTGAATTGCATTGGAAAGGACATTTGGGAGATTACAAAGAATGGTTATGTTGCTCCTACTCAAGGTCAACCTATTCTACCAAGCTTGGCTAAAGATGAGGAAAATGATTGCAAAGCAAGAGAAGCACTTTTCAGCGCATTGTCAGATCAACAAATCATGGGATTATCTGATAGATCTACTTCTAAGGTTATTTAGGACAAATTGGAGACATTAAATGAAGGATATTCCATAGTCAAAATTGCAAAACTTGAATGCTTCTGGGTCAGGTATGAAAATCTAAAAATGGAAGAAGATGAAAGGATTTCTACTTTTATGGAAAGAGTAAATGAAATTGTTTTGGGTATACAATGTTGTGGAGGAACCTTAAGTGAAGATGAAATTGTTTCAAAAGTTTTAAGGGCATTTCCACCGGCATATAAAATGAAATTTACTACTATAAATGAATTGAGAACAATGCCTAATACATCAGTATCTAGAGACACTTTGGTTGGAAAACTTTCAGCTTTTGAACTTGAGGAATTTGGTCTAGTTGCTAAAATAAAGACAGATTTAGCTTTCAAAGCATCAACATCATCTGCATCATCATCATCATCATCATTTGATAAATCTGATTGGAAAGCCTTTTATGCAAGAGAACTTGAAGAAAGCAGGAGAGAAAATGAAGAATTGGAAGAACTTGAAGCACTATTTGCAAGGAAAATGCCTAAAGGTCCAGTTGGAAGTAAGTATGAAGGTAAAACACCCTTTAAATGTTTTAACTGGAATAAAGTTGGTCACATGGCATCTAGGTGTCCTGATAGACATGCAATATTGAAAGAAGAAGCTAAAAGAACATATAAGCCTAGCCCTGAATATCAGAGATACAAATTTAAGAAGAATAGAGACAAATCTTATTGTCTTGCTGTTGAAGGAGTTACTAATGATTCTGATGAGGATCCGATAGAAAATGGATGGGATTTTGTTGCTATAAAAAA
The DNA here is from genome assembly GCF_030272615.1 of Cryptomeria japonica. Lineage (NCBI taxonomy): Eukaryota > Viridiplantae > Streptophyta > Pinopsida > Cupressales > Cupressaceae > Cryptomeria > Cryptomeria japonica. Next base: position 25,182,641 of record NC_081415.1, on the reverse strand, counting down.
ATATCAATTGACACCTACTGTTCAACTGATAGTACAGGCCCTGGCAGCTAAAATTGAAGATAAGGATGAATGGATCATTGATTCAGGATGTTCACATCATATGATTGGTGATAGAAGTAAATTCTTAACCTTTCAGGAATACAATGGAGGTCTAGTGAGGTTTGGAGATGATAAAGCTTGTATGATCAAAGGAAAAGGGACAATATCTTTTGATGGTAAGCACAATACTGATAATGTTTACTATGTTGAAGGTTTGAAGCATAATATTTTGAGTGTTGGTCAATTGGTTGAAAAAAGATTTCAGTTACAATTCAAGAATAGTAAATGCACAATCATGAATAGAATTGGCTTAGAAATTGCAACCGATAATCAGACTAGAGGTAATATCTTTCATTTGAACAACTATGAGAAAGCATGTTTGATTCCTTATATTGATGAAAGTTGGTTATGGCATAAGAGACTTTGTCATATAAATTTTGATTGCATTGTGAAAATCAGTACAACTAAGGCAGTAAGGGATTTACCTAAGATTGTTAAACCTCACAATCCGGTATGTAAGGAATGTCAATTTGGAAAGCAAGTTAGAGCATATTTTAAAAGTATTCCAAAAAAATCCAATAATGTTCTTGAATTAATTCATACTGACTTATGTGGTCCTTCAAGAACTAGAAGTTTACAAGGAGATAGGTACTTTATGCTAATCATTGATGACTATTTTAGAATGTGTTGGGTTACTTTTCTCAGGGAGAAATCAAAAGCTTTTGGGAAATTCAAACTATTTAAGGTGATGGTAGAGAATGAAACCAGTAAGAAAATCAAATGTTTGAGATCAGATCAGGGAGGTGAATTCACATCTAAGGAATTTAATACATTCTATGAAATGAATGGAATTTAATACATTATGTGAAATGAATGGAATCAAAAGACGGTTATTAGCACCCTGGACACCCTAGTAGAATGGAGTTGTAGAAAGGAAGAACAAAACTATTTTGGATGCAGCTAGAAGCATGATATCAGAAGAAAATCTACCTCATGTATATTGGAGAGAAGTAGTGAATACAACAGTCTACACATTCAACAGAGTTCACATCAAAGGTGAAATCGGTAAGACCCCTCATGAACTATGGTTTGGCATTACTCCTACTCTTAAATATTTCAAAATATTTGGAAGTAAATGCTATATTAGAAGAGATGATTATATTGACAAATTTGATCCTAGAAGTGATGAAGGAATATTTCTTGGTTATTCATCTAAGAGCAAGGCATATAGATGTTTCAATAAGAGATTGTAGAAAATTGTTGAGAGTGCAAATGTGAAGATTGATGAACAGTTTAGAGGAAATTCAAGGTACATGGACTCTGAACTAGCAATAGAGATAATAACAAATGAACCTATAATAAGCACGCCAGTACAAAATGTTGATCCAGTCACACCGACATCATTTGAGGATTCCACAATGACTGAGGAACAACAAGAAGTAAAAACACCCCGTTATGTAATACTGAACCATTTTGGAGATCAGATAATTGGGAACAAGTATCAAGGAGTTATGACTAGAGGAAGATTGGAAAATGAAGAGGTATGTCTTATTTCTCAAATTGAACCAGCATCAATTAATGAGGCATGTGAAGATAAATATTGGATTAAAGCTATGGAAGATGAATTGGAACAAATTGAAAAGAATAACACATGGACATTAGTTCCCCGGCCTAAAGATAAAAATGTAATTGGAACTAAATGGGTATTCAGAAATAAACTTAATGAAGATGGTAAGGTAATCAGAAACAAAGAAAGATTAGTATGTAAAGGATATTCACAGAAAGAAGGAGTTGATTATAATGAAACTTTTGCACCGATAGCGAGAATTGAGGAAGTCAGATTATTCTTGTCTTTTGCAGCCCAAAAGAACTATAAAGTATATCAAATGGATGTTAAATGTGCATTTCTGAATGGAGATCTTGAAGAAGAAGTTTACATTGAACAACCTGATGGATTTTCATTGATAGATGACAAAGATATGGTTGCAGGTTAAGGAAAGCTTTGTATGGACTAAAGCAAGCTCCTAGAGCTTGGTATGCTAGATTGGACAAATATATTTTGAAGATTGGATACACTAAAGGTAATGCTGACAGCAATCTATATTACAAAGTGATTAATGATGACATCTTTGTTATAGAAGTTTTTATTGATGATATAATCTTTGGAGGAGAAGATGAATTGTGTAAAGACTTTTCTAACAAAATGCAACAAGAATTTGAAATGTTTATGATTGGGGAGATAAAATTCTTTTTAGGATTGCAGATTTCACAAACTGATAAAGGTATATTCTTATGTCAGTCTAAGTACTTGAAGGAATTACTAAAGAAATTTGGCATGGAAAACTCTAAACTGGTAAGCACACCTATGACTACAACTGATAAATTATCATTAACGGATGAATCAACACCTATTAATCCAACTAGGTACAAGTCTATGATAGGAGGTTTACTGTATTTGACACAAACAAGACCTAAAATTATGAATGCAGTATGTATTGTTTCAAGATTTCAGAGTAATCCTAAAGAAAATCATGAATTAGTAGTAAAAAGGATTTTCTCGTACCTACAAGGCACTACAAATCTTGGCTTATGGTATCCTAGAGATGAAAACTTTGATTTATGTGCATACACAGATGCAAATTGGGTAGGAGATGTAGATGACAGAAAAAGTACCACCGGTGGAGCATTTTTTCTTGGTAGCAAACTAATTTCTTGGTTGAGTAAGAAACAAAGTTGCACATGTTTATCAACAACAGAATCAAAATATGTTGCAGCAACAACTAATTGCACATAGGTATTATGGATCAAGCAAATGCTGAAGGACATAAAGTTAAAATGCAAGGAACCTATAACTATTTATTGTGATAATTTGGCAACAATTGATATATCTAAGAATCTGGTATTCCACTCAAAGACTAAACATGTTTCTATCAAATTCAATTTTCTAAAAGAGAATGTTGAAGAAAAAGAAGTGAAATTGGTTTATGTGAATACTAAAGAGCGGATTGCAGATATTTTTACTAAGCCTTTGCCTAAGGAGACTTTTAAATATCTTAGAGAGCATCTTGGGGTTCTACCCCCACCGGTAGAGACTTAGACAGTTGATGTTTGTCATCAACCGATAGAATTAATAGAGAAATCTTTTATTCTGTCTTTGATGAGGAGAACTACTTCTCAGGGGGAGTAGTTGGTACTTTGTAATGAGTTGGTTTTTGTATTGCTTTGGCATTTGATGCAAAGGGGGAGAGATATCTATGGAAAAACACATTATCCCTTGGGGGAGAGATTGTTGGAGAGATTATTACTCTGTATTTTGGTTTCTGGTTAATGATCTCTTTGGGAGATTGTTGGTTTTTGATTTTTGGCATTTTCTGTTTTGGCACTTTGATGGTGTTTCCATCTTGTGTTGCCATCAATGCCAAAGGGGGAGATTGTTGGTATTTTGGATATATTGATATGGTTTTGTCATTGATGTCAACACTTGTCAACATCTATCAACACTTGGAGATTCTTGTTATGTTCATCGGCAAGTCAGTGACTTATGCACAATCACTGGTATTTGGTTCACCGGCAGGTTATATTGTTCACCGACACTTGGAATGACTTGGATACTACTTGGTTATGTCGAAGACATTGTTTGGACACTTTTTTATGGTGATTTGTTCATTGGTCTATTCGGGTTTGCATATTTGTTGTTACTGGCAAATAGGTCCAGGTTATGCACCGACAAGCATATCTATTCCAAATCAGCACGACACATCATGAAGATGATTTGTTATTATATTAAATGCATTGAGTTGAAATGATGCATCGAATATTGATTCCTTTGTAATTGATTTTATTGTAATATCTTTAGTAAGCTAACCTACTCAATTGGTCTTATGTTATGGTATAAATGTAAGATCTCATTTGTGAGATTGATATAGGATTGGAAAAGGATTGTAATAAGGTATATGTGAATATAAGCAGAGTGATACCGCAGACATCATTCAAGATTGAAGGAAGGTTTGAAGAAGGCAATTAGAGCTAAAATGGTACTGAATCTAGCATATGAAGATGTTATTTTGAGCAATACATTATCATTGGATCTAACCATACAATTGTAGTCAGTGTGACTCTCATTTTTATGATTGAGCAGTGAGCTCTAGGCAATTGGCCTTTCTGCATGTGTAGACTCCATATTGTACACACATACTATCTACAGTAGTATCATCTGATTGTGGGTAAGGCTTCCCACCATGGTTTTTTCCCTTACAGGGTTTCCACGTACAAATATTGGTGTTATGTGCTATGGATGTTATTGTCTTTCTGTTTCATGCATTAATCTTTACCAGTACTGCATCTAACCGATAAAACTGTCTACCAGCATAAAGTTTGGTTTACCGGTATTGAGCATTAAGTTTTGGTTAAGTTAATTTTGGTTTGAATTTATTAGACAACTGATTCACCCCCACCTCTTAGTTGTCTTCGGGACCTAACAGAAGGATGGGCAAAAGTAGGATGATTGCAGTTATTCACTCTTACATCACTTTTAATATCGGTCTTTTTGTAAATCAAATAAAAAAATTGAGGCTTTGGAACAGAGAATGGACAGTCATAAGATCATAAATAATTTTTGCTGCAATATTCCTGGTAGGCCTATATGCAAGATATGGAAGGTGGGCACTTGGGCTATTTGACATAATTCCTTAATGTTGTGTCATGGAATTTCATGATTGTGAGATATGCACAGAATGGATCCCTTGCAAAGTTTTAAATAAATCCAATTGGCAGGTGCTAAGCTAGTTCTCTTGACATTTTCTAGCACTCTCATGAGTGGTGAAATGGGAGTTTTGGAATAGGATATGGAATTCCAATAATTTGCAGTTGCTGCTATCTGGTCGATATGTATGCAAACTACGAAAACATGGACAAGCCCGTGAACTATTTTGTCACAATCGATGCAAGAAATGATTTGAAATGATTTGATGCAAGAACTATTTTGAATGAAGGTAAGCAATGATGGCACCCTTAGGAGTCTTGATCAATTATGAGTGAGGATCATAACATCGTGCACATTCCAGGATTAGCTCACTGCATGGTATGCACTGTTGAAATCTAGTGGCCTAGTAAATACCACTCTTCATAATGTTCACATAAGCTGGAGAAGGAATCTGGCTTCCAATTCCGAACATCTGCTTCCACATATGGTCCATGTTCAGGAAATACATATTAGTATCTGTAATATCCTTCCATATAGATGGCATCTTGGATTTCAGATAGAATCTCATCTCAACTATCTTCTGTTGTTCCTTTTGAGTGCTAATTCCCTACTTTGACATTGCACCTATACAAAGCTGGAAGTTAGCAACCTTGAAAAATTATTCTTGACAAATTTTTTGATTTCTTAATGATTTGAACAAATTTAAGGATATAAATAATGAACTTAATCCATATTCTCAATGAAATGACAAGATTAGGATATGAAACCCTCATTAAAATTACTTAAAATCATAAATTTTCAGACTTAGCCAAGTCTGAAGATACCTCCTTATACCTAGAAATTTTATCCAAATTAGAGTGCAAAGGAGTACACCGGATCGAGAAATGAGTTAGGAAAGGTGTGAAGGGTAATTTTTTTGCACAAAAGATGTACGAGGACACCCTTCTGAGGTCAACAATGGCTATCAGCAAGTATGAAGCCAACCTGCAACTTTATAAATTAGTCTCTAAAACATGTTGCAATCACTCAAATATGCACAAACTTGATGAAAATAACTTCCCAATGGTGAAAACAATCAATCTCGGGTACGTAAGTATGGCTGGTAAAAATAATATTTTCTAAGGACAAGTCTGAAAATGGTGTTTTCAGACTTACCAACACCTTGCAACGTGGTAAAAATCCCTAAAAAATAATCACAAAATGGTGAAGAAATGAGCTCCAATCAAAATTGTCAAGGTAGGTAAGTGGCTCGAAATGAAATTTTTTTAGGACAGACTCTTAACCACGAAGTTTCAAACCTGTAAAAGCTCTTGGAAGCTCTGAAAATTGATTGAGAACAACTCCAATCAGCCTTTGGACAAAATCACCTTAGTTGAAATTTAACTATAAATGAAATACATGTCTGAAAATCAAACTTCCAGCCAACAATGGAGGTCACACAAGTCTAAAAAATGGTGCAAATCTGGTTTGAGAATGATTATCAACAATCTCCCAATAATGGTGTCACCAACCAAGGAGGAAAATCACCAAAAAAGGAGGTCAAAGCTCCCTAAAACAAAAATCGCCTTCCTCCAAAAATGGTGCCACTAACCTAAAATTGCCAAAGTTTGAAAAAATCTATGAAAAATGCTCTCCAATATCAGCCAAATAAAATCGCCTAGGCTGGAAATAAAGAAAAAGTGCACAATGAAATCAACTTGCAACCCAATGGTGTTAACTTGACACTTCACAAAACTTCACCAGCTGGAGAAAAATCGCCAAAATCATCAACACACTTGGCAAATATAATTATATTATAATGTTGGCCTCTCTCTTTTGAACTTGCTTTCACCCCGATTTTTCACCACACAAGCAATGTGGGATAAAAACTTTGCACTTAAACTTGCTTGGGGAAAATCGATTTGCTTCTAGAAGGCAAAAATCATTTAATATTTATTGCAAATAATTTATTAATTGTTTTTATTTTTTAAATAATCACACTTTGTAAAAACAATTAAATCTGGGTCACTTTATTAAAAAGATTTTAAAATTTAGATCAAAATGACTATTAAGGGGGAAAATTGATTTTAACTGGGATAAAATCCCAATAAAAATCATTAATATAATTAAATATCCCCTTTGGGGGAAAATTGCCCCATGTGGGGATGAAAATCCCTATCAAAAATTCATCAACTTTGCACAAAAAAAGGTCCAGGGGAAAATCAATTTGGGTTTGGAATGAAAATTCTAATTCAAACTTCATCATTCAACACAAAATCACCCTGGGGGAAAATCGACCCCTGTCTGGATAGCTTTGACATGTTAAAATTATTTAAAACCCTTTGGATTACTCTGCATTCTTCCTCTCAAAAAAATCTTTCATACGAAGTTGTTTAGTAGTGTACTCGATAGTAGAATTGAACAAATGAATTGGAAACCAGTAATCCAATTACAATCTGATGTTAAAAGAGCATAGCGAAGAAGGAAACCTAGATTTGTCACTCAAACCCTAACAGACCCTAAGGGGTTGAAATGATTTAAAAGATTGTACGTCTTAACTAAAAGACATAATTACCTTCTCATATGTGTCTACCTCAAAGCTGAAACCAAAGGGAATGGCTTGCTATTGCTTATCTAGATAGTGTCTTATGTTCATATGTACAAGCTGTCAAGTATAATCTCATTATCCATTATCTACAAATAGTTTAGTTTATATGTTTCAAGTTGAATTGTTTATGACGCTCAACAAGGACTTTTATTGCCTAGCTTCCCTTTGGTTTGGTAGATTACACAAGTTCATTTTAATAAACTGCTAACACTAAAGCAAAGAAGAGATTCTTATCAATTTCATGGGAAAAGTATCTAAAAAAGAAGTTGAGATCAATACCTTTGGCTTGATTGTTTGATCTGGATAGGCTCTTTGGAAGGGGATGTCTTGTGCGGTTTGCCATTGTTTAGATGGCTATGACAAAAGAAAACAATAGGATCAGTCATGGATTTAGTAAAGGCTTGATTTGCTTAGCATAATGGACATGCTTTACCATTTGCTTATATGTAGTTGTGCACTAGCACTTGCTTATTGGAATCCATGTTCCTAGTGCATCTGGGAGAGGAGGGAAAGACAAAATATCAGTGCATTTTCCATAGGCTCTTGATTGTCGTAGAAGTGCATCTACTAAAAAAGAAAAATGATAAGTGAACTAAGTGGTGGCTAGAACTTGGAATGCAATATATTGATCGACATGATATAGAGAGGAAGACGAATTGTCAAAGTAAACAAAACTAAATTGAAGCAACCTTACTACAAATGAGATGTTTGATATTGATACCTTTCCTTTCTTTCACTTCTTTGTGTATGCATGCTGCAAGTGGGCCCATTTTTTCATTCAGTGTCCCTCATTTGGATATACAAAAGCAAAGAAATAGGTATAGGTTATAAACTAAATCAAAAGATGCTATAAGGATCAATGTATTTTTCATAGTACAAAGGTTTTTCCATTTTATTGTGTGTTCATGTGGAAAGACAACTTCCAACCTACTGATTTCCATATTGGTGAGGCATCTACAAAATCAGAAGATTCAAATTAATGCAATGGTTGCACATTTATGAAAAATGGAGCAGTATAAAGTGAGGCATCTACAAAATAAGAAAATGCATATTTATTTTCAATGTTAGTTTAACTTTTATAGATGTCATAGAATCAATCGGATATGCTACATGTAATGCCCCACTAGGAACCCCAAAGGAATACCATACAACTAAGCAACTAAGGGTGAAATATTCACATTAAGTGCTTTAATCACTAAATCACACATAATAACACAAGCGGAAGACTAACACAAGAATTCCTAAAGGGTTACGAACGAAGAATTAAACGAAAGGTTAAATTCCATAATTATGATTATTCCAATTATCGATCAATTACTCATTGAGCATAATAAACCATAAACATATAACAAATTACACCATTTAAAGATTGAAAGTCTTACAATATAATTTCCTCTTCAATAAAGCATTTGCACAAAGCATAAGGATAACTTTATAATATAACATCCAAAAATTAAGATTACATTGCTCATCAAATACATGGCTTCCAATAATACATATAAAGTTTACATCTTTACCAAATACATGGTTACATAAATCCATGGATACAAATGGCCACATTCTCGAAAGTAAAATAATCTCCAACATGAGATGATGCATGAATCATGAACCACAGGAACACCTGCGAAGCCAATCCTCATATGAAGGCATGAACAAGAAACATCTAATGGGAAGTGGCACTACCACACGACCATGTGATCCCAAAATGGAATCACCCCACCATGCTAGGAAATAACAGAAGACCCTCAAGCAAGCATAAGCAGGACATGGATGACAGTACAATACGAATCCACAATACTCCAGGTGAACTAGGCATCACAATACACTAGTGACCCTAAAGAGAGAGTGTCATCACATAGCTTATGATTGTTACCCTAGGTAGGCCTCCATAGGTCATGACCCCTTGATGCAGAGCATCATGAAAAACCAATCACAACTCTAGGATCATGGTGATCCATCCATATTTTAATCATGATAAAAATTGATTAGAGGCATATTTCATCATTCTTCAACAATCAATCAATCAAGAAAACTTAATCTAGGTATCAAACTTGCCAACTTGCTGTCCCTTTAGATAAACCTATACACAAAGGTCTATCACTTTTTAACAAGAACTAAAAATCTCAATCCCTTTGGTCAGAGCCTGAATAACTATATTCTAAATAACATATCCAAAATTCCTAAAGATCCAACGGTGCAATAAAACGTTATCATCTCTGCACCAAGACCAATTTTGACTGTCATAAATCTGGAAAATGTATGCTTGCTACCTGCTAGGGCATCATATTTCACAACAAATACTTAACCAAACTAAAACAATACCATACTCAAATGAAAGCACTATGACTCTACTTTCATAATATGCAAGTCATTAAGTTTTCCAATGGTGAAATCACAAGATAAGTACAAACCCTTCCCAACAACTCCATTTAAGAAAATTTAAAACCAATTTTCACCAAAATCTTCATAACTTCCACAATATAAACAAAAACGCCTCTAACCAAAGGGAAAAGAAAGATGATTCACATATCTTTCCAATAATTCTATTTAGAGGTTTTAATAATATCACATGAGTTCATACCATACGTTGCAATGTGACTGTTCTTAAGAAGTATCAAATCTGCAATTAACAACTTTCATCAAAACTTCCATATATTCTTCATTTATAAACATAATGTGAGGCCTCACCTCGACTCAGTCTGACATTCAGTGGATTTTATATTTAGACTATTATGGATACTTTATTTTGATGTATTTTGAGACTTAAAACTTATATGATTTCAGGATTTGGATAACATTGCTATGATTTGATGATCTACTTATATGCTTTATGAGATAGAACACTACATGATTGTTAGATAGGATGATGTTGCAATGATAGATGTCGTTATTGAATTTGCAGGACTTTACTATGAATATAGAACTATGATGTATGGTTAAGTTTATGTGAATTGGGGTGAAATTGCTTATGAGAATTTGCTTGATAAAAGATGTATTTAATCTGTGCAGATAAAAATTTTATGCAAGTGATGATGTGTATTGTTATATTATTGAATTATATTATATATGGATATTTGGAAGTACTAATGTGTTAATTGAGATGCGTAAGAAATTTACCATGTGACCATGGAAAATTACGGAGAACCAAACCTAGACTTACGTATGTTCGTAAGCCAGGGGTTGTCTATTTGGAGAGACAACACCCCATTTGTGTTGTATTTTAATCGTAACAGTATATGCTGCATGAGTGTTAAGTGTTATTTAAATTTAATATGTAAAAACCACAAGAGACAATTTCATGTTTTATTTTGTAAAAGTGTTTTATTTGTGTCACTTGACACATGTGTGGATTTAAATTTAAATGTTTTATTTTTGTCTCTTGGTGGGAAAGTGTTTAACTATAGTTTTTTTTTTAAATAATATAACGTGTTGTCATAAATACTTTGGGAAAAGAATCTGGGAGAGGTCAACATATGTTTGACTCAAAAATAAACTTCAGAGGGGTTTAAAATGGGTTAAATAAACACCTAGGGGTAGTTTAATAGAGTTTCCTAAAGCCCATAAGGTATACCTAGGGGTTAGGGGTAATTTTAGGCAAGTTTCTACTTTTAAATGATCTTTTTGACGCTTTAAAAATTGGCATTTTTGAGTTGTGCGAAAATTGAAAATTAGAAGTTAAATCTAATTGAGATTTTTCCTATTCGAATGGGGGTCTTTTTCCCATTCTGCTTTACTTTCCTTTTGGTTTTTAGAAACTTGTGAGAACTCATAGAATGAGCTTCTTAAGCAAGATTTTGAGAATTTGAGGGTAATCACCCACTCTCCATTTTTGGAGACAAGAGAAATTTTGAAAAGAAAAGTATAGTTTTGGAATAAGAAATTTAACTAAGGGAAGAAGAAGAAGATCCGTGGATTGGGCAGCTCTTCCTCAAATATTATACTACTATTGGGCAGATTAAGGTTGGTTTGATTATTTTTTTTTAAAATGTCTATTTTCTTGTATGTGTTTGAGTGTATGATTGGTGAAGAAATCTGAGTTCCTTGAATGGCTTGTTTTAGAATATCATTTGAAAATTTTGCATTATGCTTTGTTTTGTTTTGGGAGTTTCTCAAGACCTCTTACTCTTGGGAGAGAGGAGGATCTTGTGGGTGGTAGCAGTGGCAACCCTCGAGTGAGAGACTCTCGTTTGAGAGTGATCACAAGGGATCTTTTTGTGACCCTTGCTGCATGGCCTGTTTGTGCAATGGGGGTCATAAGGAGGGTTATAAGGCTAGAATGCCTTTGGGGGGCATAAGGAATAAGGGGTTGAAATTTTTGATATATTTATTGTGCCATGAGGTGGCTATGTGTTTTTCCATACTTGCAGTTCTCCTTAGGGTATTGGTCCACTACCACCCTTGAAAAGATCATCACCAAAGTGTGGTGCTGTGTAGCCAAGTTGGGAGTGTGCCTGAAAATCTGTGTGTATTTTTGCCTTCTATGTGTTTGCATGTTTGTTACCCATCTAGGACTTGGTTCTCCGAGCTCGGGGGTGGCTACCAGTTAGCCTAGGCTGGGAGGTGAGCACTCCGTGGTCATATTGTGATTTATTATGCAGGAAAGTCAGGAGAAGAGAATAGGAACAGTGAAAAGATGCAGAAGATTATTGTTGAGGAAACTTAAATCCATTTGCAGTTATTTGTTTAAATTTGATAGGAGAAATATACCCTCATTCGTTGAATGAGAGGCAAGTTGTAATTTTGAAATAGGACATGAGATTTAATATTGTAGTTAAATAAAGAAACATCTTGTAATTTTGTAGAATATCGATAGAGTTGTAAAAAGTCAGATATGTTTCTATTTTCTATTTTTTTTAAAAAGATTGCTTTTGATTTGCATGCAAAGATATTTTTTTTGTAATATGAAAAAATTAGTTTTTAATTAATTTTACCTTCATTCTACTTGCAGAAAAATATGGGCAGTATTTATTGTTAATATTTTAATGAATGTATGCATGTTGTTTTAAAGGTGTATATTGCAGTTTATTTTTCCTATTGTAAGATCTAAGTTCTTTTTGGAAATTTCACAATTAATTTTAGGAATAAAATCTAAAGCATTCCTCTCCAATAATCCCTTAACTTGAGTTTATTAAACTTTTGATTGATAAGTTGCTATTAAATTTATTGATATCTATGGTTATTTTAATACAGGAAATAAATCTATATCCATTTACTTTGTTGTGTTCTTTTACATTTATTTACTTCAGATTTTAGCAAAGAAAAATCAAATTTATGCCTTGGTTATTAAACAGTTTTTTAAAAAAATAGAATGTTAAAATATATGCATTATTCATCTCTGTATTAGAAATTAAAAAAAACAAAAACTTCTATCAGTATTTTCTTTAACATTCATAAAAATAAATAAATATATAAATATATATATATATATATATATATATATATATATAATATATTTATATATTTTTTTAAAAAAAAAACATTTTTTAAAAACAGAAAAAAAACTTGTTAAGCAGAGGGTTTCAGCTGGGGCCGAGCGCACTGTGCATGGCAGAGTGGCCGGCGGCCAAGCGCACGGTGTATTGCATAGTGGCCAGCGGGCCGAGCTCACTGTGCACTGCACAGTGGCCGGCGGCCGTGCTCACTGTGTGATACACAGTGGCCGGCGGCCGAGCCCACTGTGCCTTGCACAGTGGAGACTTCGGCAGTGCCAACCTCCACCTTTTCGCCTTCTCCTGCGTTTCACTAAATCCGTCCGCCGCCATGGCCACCCTACAGGGTAATGGGGTTAGAAAAAAAATAATAAACTTTAAAAAAAAGAAGCCCTAGCTCGGTTAGAGCTAGGGTAGAGGGGAAGTAAATAAGATTAAGTTTATTTTTAAAAAAAAAGTGACAAAGAAGTAATTTTATAGTGTAATTTTAAATTAGGTTCTTCATGATAATTATTTATTAGTAGTGGGATATTATATTTAAAATTAGTTAGGGTTTCAAATTAGATAGACGGGGAATTTTTAATTCCATTTAATTATTTTAGAACTAACTAATTGTGGAGCCTTAGATTAAATAGAAGGGGAAAATTAATTCCTTGATAACTAAAATTGATTTTTGGAAAGGTAATTTTCCTCATCGAATAATGTCATTTAGAAAATTAATTTGACACTTTAATCCATTAATTTAATTAATGATTTAAAATGAAATTTAGACAATATGGCTTTATGCGAGATCAATTTTTATCTTCGTCTACCCATTTAAAATGAGTTAATAAATTAAACTAACGACTTTATTTGATGAGAAAATAAATTAAAACATTTAGTTTCCACAAATGAATTTTAATTAAGTTTGATACTTAGTTAGTATCAAATTTAGTTCGATTTTTGTTATGGACAACATGTTAACACATGTCGTGATAGCAAACTTGGTTAATTAACTAGTCGTTTTAAAAAAAAAATCGTTCTGTTTTTGCCCTAAATTTTGGGCATGACACATAATCACTCCAAACCAAAAGGAAAATAAAGATAATTAACATATCTAACTATCCATTATACATATACAAAGGTTTCTAGGCCATACATGGTCGTACAAGGCCTGGAACCAACACAAAAGCTGGAAAGCCAACCAAAATAACAATAGTAGAATGCACCAAAATGTATCCAAAACGTTCTCCTTTCTTCTCTATTCTTCTAATAATGATTTGGTTTGACCAATACAACATATTTATAGACTCTTTGGTAGTTATAAACCATCCAACTACCTTTATGACCCTTCATCTTTCCTTTTAAAACTTTATGTGCAATTTTTGCACTTTTACATTTTTGCAATTTTTGCACTTTTACATTTTTGCAAGTGTTGCACTTTTGCAATTTTCTTGCAACTTTGACACTTCTTCCTAATGACTCTCCAAATTGTAAAAACCCCCTAAACATGTCCAAATAATATATTTAATACCTTTTACATACTTGATAGCCTTCTCATGGCCTTTTATACAATTTTGACCATCTTGACCTATAAGGGCCTATATGGACAACTAGGACATAATCAGGACTTGCTTACATTTTTAGGCTTCCAAGCCTTACAAATCATTCCAAATGGATTAAAATACATTATAAATGATCTTCAAATATTAATTATATTTCAAATGATGACTTTGACCATATATTTGCCTTACACCATGGGTGCTCCTGCACCATACTGTTAGAGTAATTAGGTCTTTACTTGATTAATTAAACATTATTTGTTTAATTCTTTAAGTTTCCAATTATCTTTTTACACTTAAGCTAACATTAGGCGCATATAATTAATTATTTTAATTAATTATTATGTGCAAACCTAGGGTTTTCCCTTTTTAGGGTTTCTTGACCTATTAGAGGTTACTTTTTCTTTTCATTGTATTATCTTTTCACAATACATTTTTTCTGGTGAATTGGAGCTCTCTTGTTTGGAGAATATTTTTTCCTATGTTTTTCTTGTTCTTCAGATCTTGCTTCATTGCTTCTCCTTGTAATAGGTTATTCAGCTTGCAGAAGATCTTCAGGCTACTATGGAGTTGTATTTCTCAACTCCTATATGGTATCAGAGCTTAGATCTGCAGCTACCTGTTCTTGTTTTTTGAGAATTTTGCATTTGAAGTAGATTTGGGGTTTTAGACATTTTTTGTGTGCTTAGGGTTAAGATTTTTTTTTTCTGAGCACTTTGGGCCTAAACAAACCTCACCATCGTGCTCAGAAGACCCAAAAACCCCTATAAACATATAAAATTTGTCCATTTTTGACCCCTAAGCATCTGGGTGATTTTTTTTCCAGGCCAGGCCGTACGACCTTGACACGCAAATCGAGAAAAAAAAATGCCTTTTTACGGCATGCAGGCCAAATTGTTTTGATTTTCAAAAAAAGAATTTACAAAAAAAAAAATCAAACAAATCAAAAAGGCATTAAAAAAAAAGGGTTTTTTTAAACACAATTTGTAGGGTACCGGACCTGACAATCCGGCGCCGTACAGACCTGTCAGGTCGGCCCCACCCGGCGCCGCAGGCCTCCGGCTCCGATTCCGGCTCCCGCCGGCTTTTGCTGCCGTCACCTGTGAAGTCCATGCCGCCGACCACATTTTGCTCCCGCTGGCGACTTTCCCTCCGTGCCGGCTTTTCCTCTTGCGCCCGTGAAGTCCTCGCCGCCGGCCGCTGCTCCGTCTCCCGCCGGCGACTTTCCCTCCACTCCGGCCGCCGCTCCTGCCCCGCCGGCAAGCCACCACCACCGGGCTGAGCTCTGCTTCACCCCAACACCTCCTGCTCCCGGCCTGAGCACCACCTCCACCTGGCCCGCGCGCCACCTCCGCCCGGCCCAAGCCCCATCTCCATCCAGAGCACCACTAGCCCCTCCTCTCTAGTCTTTTTGAGAGGGGGTTGGTTTTCTGGGCCTAGATCGTGCATCCGGAGTCGGATTTTGGCGAACAAATAAGCGTTGGAAAGGTGATTCCAAGCCGGACCTCGTGGTGGTGGATTTTTTTCCTGGATCTACATTTTGACTATGTTTTTTACTAGTCAAAGTCAGACTTCTTTTTTGCACTTTCGGGGCCATAGAATGGGCAAACGGACTCCGTTTTTCAAAAATGAATAGGCGTTGGAAAGCTCTCAGCATGCTCTATTCAGATTTGTAATCTTTTTTCTCATAATTTTCACTAGGTACATGAGATATCAATTTGAAGTTTTTTTTGCTTATGCACTACTTCCTTCTCAGTACTATGTACTAGGGTTTGGGTTTCTCCATTGTGGGGGGTGTTTTTTTCTCGCTTTCTATCATTTATATCAGAAATTAGGAACACCTAAAATCTCAAAACAAACAAACCCTTCTGCATCTTCTATCTATTCTAAAAGATCACATAATAAAAAACAACCAACAAGCAGGTGTAGGTGTAGAGTTTTTTTCTTTGTTCTCATGGCAGATCTTTCAGTTGAGTTGTTGACTTCACACAACTATCACACCTGGAAGCCCCGCATCACATAGCTTCTCAGGTCACGAGGGTTGTGGGCTACTTTGGATGAGGTTCAGCCAGACCTTCACTGTCCTTATCAGATTCTTATGTACCGGAACAAGCTGGATGAGGCCATGGGTTTGATCGCTTTGCATGTCTCTGATAGTCTTCTATTTCACCTTGATGAGTTGCTTACTCCTTGGGATATGTGGTTGAAGTTTGATTCTCTCTTCAGGAGGGTCAATGAGATTCAGGCATTACAGATTGAGGCAGAGTTGACTTCATTGTTCCTGATACCTTTCCCACTATTGAGGATTTTTTGAACAAATTCAAGACTACCAGATCTGTTCTTCAGGGATGTGGAAAGAACAAGACTGATACAGAGTGCATTCATTTGATTCTTTCGAAGCTTCGAGGTCCCTTTCAGTTTTTTGCCTCTGCTTTCTACTCCACAATGGATGGTTTGGGTACTAATTTCACCATGCCTAGCTTTGATGTCTTTTGTGAGCACTTGTCTCGTGAGTAGTCTCATCTTTCTCAGTTGGATATGCTCTCAGGCTCTAAGAACAAAGCATTGGTTGCTCAGTCCTCTAAGGAGAAGGACAAACAGAAGCAGAAACCGAAGCCGAAAAAGCCTTCTGCAGGTAGTGAGAATTCCTCCAAGCCTGCTCCTAAGTTTGATTCAAAACCAGTTCCTCCCAAACAAGGGAAATCTTCACAATCTGGTGAGTCTTCCTCCAAGAGTAAGAAGAAATCATTAGACACTTGCAGTTTTTGTGGAAAGGACAGACATCTAGTTTTCAGGTGTTGGAAATGATTAGAGGCTTTAGAGGAAGCCATGCAACAGCATCACATTTCCTCACCTCAGGCGTCTTCTCCTTCCACAGGGAAAGGTCATGCTCTCATTGCTAGAGCTTCGACCTCTGGGTCCACTTGGATTCTAGATTTTGGTGCTTCTCACCATATGACACACACTCAACAGTTGGTTACTTCTCTCGCCTCTTGTGGTATTTCATAGATTGCAGTGGGTGACTCAGTTCAGCTTTCCGTCTTGGGTTCAAGATCTATCTCTTTGGATGGGGGTACTCTATAGGATGTTCGGTTGTCCCTAACATCTCGATGAACCTCCTACCCATTTATCAGATTTTCCATTCTAGCTCTAGTAAGACAGTTGAGTTCTCACCACATGATGTGGTTATTCGGGACCTCCATGACCCTGATTTGGTTGTGGCTTCTGGTAGTGTGGATTCTGCATCTTGTCTCTACAGATTTGATGAATTTGAGCCCTCTTTGGGTATAGGTTCATCTCTCATAGCACATGCAGATTCAGTGAGTAAGCTTTGGCATGAGCGATTGGGCCATGTCAATTATAGATATCTTCAGCAGATGAGTACACAAGCACTTGTTCTTGGGCTCCCACAGATTTCCTGCACTAATGGTGTTTGTCATGGTTGTGTTCTTGGCAAGCATCACCGAGATCCCTTTCCGAAGGGGAGAGCCTCTCGTGCTTTGGCACCCTTGGAGTTGATTCACAGTGATCTCATGTCATTTCCCACTCCTTCTTTTTTAGGGGCCAAGTATGTACTCACGTTTATTGATGACTTCTCCAGACACACATGGGTGTACTTTCTTAAGTACAAGTCTGATGTCTTTGATTCATTTCGAATCTTCAAGACATTTGTTGAGAAGCAGTCTAGCTGTTCTATTCGGCAGATACGTACAAATAATGGGGGGGAGTATGTGAATTAGGCTTTCAGAGATTTTTGCACTGAGCATGGTTTGCAGCATTAGTTTACTGTTCCCTACACCCCTCAGCAGAATGGTGTCACTGAACGCAAGAACAAAACTTTACGGGAGATGGCAAATTGTATGATTCAGTCCAGGTCCATGGATTCATCTTTTTGGGCTGAGGCAATCAATTGTGCCAACTATATTCAGAATCAGATGCCTCACAAGGCTATTCGACATATGACTCCTGAGGAGGCTTGGTCTCATGATAAGCCTGATGTTTCCTTTTTTCGGGTATTTGGTAGTGAGGCATGGGCCTTTATTCCTGATGCTTAGAGGAAAGCCATGGAGCGGAAGAGCCAACCACTCATTTTTGTTGGCTACTATGAGGATGTTAAGGCATATAGGTTGTTTGATCCTAATTCCAGAGAGGTCCTATTTCGATGGGATGTTTAGTTTGATGAGCGTCTTCCCACAGTGGATACCCCGACTCTAGTGTCTACTCCTTTGCCTACTCCGGCCACTGCACCACTTCAGGATCTTTTTGAGGATGATTCTGATGATGGTGCTGATGATCCACCATCCCCACCCCCACCATCCCCACCTCCACCTGCTCCACCTCAGATGCCCAAGTGGGCTCGCCTTACTGTTGCAGCGACAGGTCCTCTGGCTGGTGATCCTTCACATACTCGTCGCACTCATTCTCACACAGTGGGTTCTAATCTTTTGAGTCATGCTATTTCAGATGATCCTCAGAAGTTTTCAGAGGTGATAGGTGACCCTGAGTGGGATTGTGCTATGGAGGAGGAGTATTCTTCTTTGATGAGGAATCATACATGGGATCTCTGTCCTCTTCCTAAGGGCAGAAAGATGGTTAGGTGTCGCTGGTTGTATCACACTAAATATGCTGCTGATGGTTCCATTGATAAGTATAAGGCATGTCTTGTTGCGAAGGGTTTTTTACAGGTTGAGGGTATTGATTACTCTGAGACATTTGCCCCTGTAGCCAAGATGAATTCCATTCGCTTTGTACTTTCTCTTGCAGCTTCTCTGTGTTGGCCTATTTTTCAGATGGATGTGAAGAGAGCCTTCTTGCACGGGGATCTACAGGAGGAAATCTACATGGAACAACCTCAGGGATTTGTGCAGGATAGTTCTTTGGTTTGCAGACTTCGGCGTTCATTATATGGTCTCAAACAGGCCCCTTGGGCTTGGTATGAGAAGATGGACTCTTTCTTTCTCTCCATGGGGTTCTCCCGCAGTCATTTTGATCACACCGTATACATTTAGCTTCTTGAGGGTGACATTTTGATTCTTGTGCTATATGTTGATGATCTTCTCATCACGGGTAGCTCATCCTCTATGATTCAGCATATTCAGCGTGCCTTGATGGATCAGTTTGAGATAACAGATCTCGGTCTCTTGCACTATTTCCTTGGTCTTCAGGTGATTCAGTCTTCTGATGGGATCTCTCTCTACCAGCAGAAGTATGCTCTTGACATGCTTCAACATTTTGGCATGCTTGATTGCAAGCCTGCTCCCACACCATTTCAATCAAGGGTTGTTTTGACCATAGCTTGTCCCACTCCTTTAGTCGATTCTACACTTTATAGGCAGTTTGTTGTACCTGACTCACACCCATCTTGATATTTCCTTTGCGGTTGGTCTTGTCTCTCGATTCTCCCATGATCCTCATGAGAGTTATTGGCAAGCTACCAAACGTATTTTGAGGTACATTCAGGGCACTCGTTCTCATGACATTCATTATACATTAGGGGAACCTCACATTGTTGGCTACACTGACTCAAATTGGGCTAGTGATGTCACTGATCGGAAGTCTACTTCTGGCTTTGTTTTCTGTCTTGGCTCTGGTCCTATCACATTGTCTTGCAAGAAGCAAACTACTCGTGCATTATCATCTACAGAGGTTGAGTACCGCTCTGCTGTGCTCGCTAGTCAGGAGATCTTATGGCTTCGACAGTTGATGACTAAGTTTGGTTTTCCTCCTAATAGTCCCACTATTCCTTGGTGTGACAATCAGAGTGCTATTCATATTTCCCGCAACCCGGTAGAGCATCATCGGATGAAGCACATTGAGCATCACATGCATTTCATCCGTCAGTTGATTCAGGATGGTGTTCTCATTCTGGAGTACATTCCCACTTCTGAGCAGGTTGTAGACATCTTCACGAAACCTTTTGCATTGCCGCACTATCTTCAGTTGCACTCTATGCTTGGGGTGAAGGAAGTTGTCCTTGGGGGGTCTTTATGAGGCCTTCCTTCCTTCTTCTTCTTTCAGCATGTTCTTTTATCTCTTTTTGGAGAGGAGTTTTTTTCCCACTGGGTTTTCTCCTTTGTCTCCGTTTCATAGAGATTTCATTGTATTTGGGTACCTGATCAGGCCTTGCTGCCAGGACCCATCTTTCATGCTTTCAGTAGTTGTTCTAGGTTTTAGCTTCTCCCTAAGTCTAGCTTAAGGGGGGGTGTTAGAGTAACTGGGTCTTTACTTGATTAATTAAACATTATTTGTTTAATTCTTTAAGTTTTCAATTATCTTTTTACACTTAAGCTAACATTAGGTGCATATAATTAATTATTTTAATTAATTATTATGTGCAAACCTAGGGTTTTCCCTTTTTAGGGTTTCTTGACCTATTAGAGGTTACTTTTTCTTTTTATTGTATTATCTTTTCACAATACATTTTTTCTGGTGAATTGGAGCTCTCTTGTTTGGAGAATATTTTTTCCTATGTTTTTCTTGTTCTTCAGATCTTGCTTCATTGCTTCTCCTTGTAACAGGTTATTCAGCTTGCAGAAGATCTTTAGGCTACTGTGGGGTTGTATTTCTCAACTCCTATACATACTACCGGCCTTGAAAGATTTCCAAGTCTCTTGGAAATGCGTAACATGATGCCTCTGCTACATTCTGCTTCAATCAAGACTCCTATCAATGGAGTTTATACTAACTGCTTCCAATGGTGCATCTCTCATTTGAAGTCCACTCCTCCAAGCTGCTACAAACACCCAACAACTTATGTCCTTCACTAGGGAGTCCTATCTTGCCTCTCTCCCCAAGACCCTTGGCGACACACTGGACTTCCTTCTTAGGCCCTTTGGACCATCTCCTATGGCCCCCTCTGGTAGACCTTCCTATCCACCCACTTGCAACTGAGTGAACCTACACAAAACCTACAACCAAGAAACTTTAATCACAATAATCAAATAAACAATCTCATGGGCTAGGTCCTGGTGTGGATTGCCTCCTTCGGCGCTCTACCCACACACTCAAGCTCTTCTAGCTCTTATACCAATTTGATGCAGAGCATCATGAAAAACCAATCACAACTCTAGGATCATGGTGATCCATCCATATTTTAATCATGATAAAGATTCATTAGAGACATATTTCATCCTTCTTCAACAATCAATCAATCAATCAATAAAACTTAATCTAGGTGTCAAACTTGCCAACTTGCTGCCCCTTTGGATAGACCTATACACAGAGGTCTATAAATTTTTAACAAGAACTAAAAATATCAATCCCTTCAGCCAGACCTTGAATAACTATATTATAAACAACATATCCAAAATTCATAAAGATCCAACAGTGCAGTAAAAAGTTATCATCTCTGCACCAAGACGAATTTTGGTTGTCATAAATCTGGAAAATGTATGCTTGATGCCTACTAGCGCATCATATTTCACAACAAATAATTAACCAAACTAAAACAATACCATACTCAAATGAAATCCCTCTGAGTCTACTTTCATAATATGCAATTCATTAATTTTTCCAATGGTGAAATCACAAGATAAGTACAAACCCTTCTCAGCAACTCCATTTAAGACAATTTAAAACCAGTTTTCACCAAAATCTTCATAACTTCCACAAATATAAATAAAAATGCCTCAAAATAAAGGGAAAAGAAAGATGATTCACATATCTTTCCAATAAATCTATTTAGAGGTCTTAATAATATCATATGAGTTCATAACATACGCTGCAATGTGACTGTTCTCAGGAAGTATCAAATCTGCAATTAACAACTTTCACCAAAACTTCCATATATTCTTCATTTTTAAACATAATCACTCCAAACCAAAAGGAAAATAAATATAATTAACATATATAACTATCTCTTATACATATATAAAGGTTTCTAGGCCATACATGGTCGTACAAGGCCCGGAACCAACACAAAAATAGGAAAGCCAACCAAAATAACAATAGTAGAATGCACCAAAATGTTCTTCTTTCTTCTCTATTCTTCCAATAATGATTTGGTTCGACAAATACAACATATTTATAGACTCTTTGGTAGTTATAAACCATCCAACTACCTTTATGACCCTTCATCTTTCTTTTTACAATTTTATGTGCAATTTTTGCACTTTTACATTTTTGCAAATGTTGCACTTTTGCAATTTTCTTGCAACTTTGACACTTCTTCCTAATGACTCTCAAAATTTTAAAAACCCCCTAAACATGTCCAAATAATATATTTAATACCTTTTACATACTTGATAGCCTTCTTATGGCCTTTTATACAAGTTTGACCATCTTGACCTATAAGGGCCTATATGGACAACTAGGACATAATCAGGACTTGCTTACATTTTTAGGCTTCCAAGCCTTACAAATCATTCCAAATGGATTAAAATACATTATAAATGACGTTCAAATATTAATTATATTTCAAATGATGACTTTGACCATATATTTTTCTTACATCATGGGTGCTCCTGCACCATACTACCGGCCTTGAAAGATTTCCAAGTCTCTTGGAAATGAGTAACATGATGTCTCTATTACATTCTGCTTTAATCAAGACTCCTATCAATGGAGTTTATACTGACTGCTTCCAATGGTGCATCTCTCATCTGAAGTCCACTCCTCCAAGCTGCTACAAACACCCAACAACTTATGTTCCTCACCTGGGAGTCCTATCTTGCCTCTCTCCCCAAGACCCTTGGCGACACACTGGACCTCCTTCTCAAGCCCTTTGGACCATCTCCTATGGTCCCCTCTGGTAGACCTTCCTATCCACCCACTTGCAACTGAGTGAACCTGCACCAAACTTACAACCAACAAACTTTAACCACAAGAATCAAAAAACAATCTCATGGGCTAGGTCCTGGTGTGGATTGCCTCCTTCAGCACTCTACCCACACACTCAAGCTCTTCTAGCTCTGATACCAATTTGATGTAGAGCATCATGAAAAATCAATCACAACTCTAGGATCATGGTGATCCATCCATATTTTAATCATGATAAAAACTCATTAGAGGCATATTTCATAATTCTTCAACAATCAATCAATCAAGAAAACTTAATCTAGGTATCAAACTTGCCAACTTGCTACCCCTTTGGATAGACCTATACATAGAGGTATATAACTTTTTAACAAGATCTAAAAATCTCAATCCCTTTAGTCAAACCCTAAATAATTGTAATATAAACAATATATCCAAAATTCATAAAGATCCAACGATGCAATAAAAAGTTATCATCTCTGCACCAAGACCAATTTTGACTGTCATAAATCTGGAAAATGTATGTTTGCTGCCTGCTAGGGCATCATATTTCACAACAAATACTTAACCAAAATAAAACAATACCATACTCAAATGAAATACTTCTGAGTCTACTTTCATAATATGCAAGTCATTAATTTTTCCAATGCTGAAATCACAAGATAAGTACAAACCCTTCCCAGCAACTCCATTTAAGACAATTTAAAACCAGTTTTCACCAAAAATCTTCATAACTTCCACAAATATAAACAAAAATACCTCAAACCAAAGGGAAAAGAAAGAAAATTCACATATATTTCCAATAAGTCTATTTAGAGGTCTTAATAATATCATATGAGTTCATACCATACGCTGCAATGTGATTGTTCTAAGGAAGTATGAAATCTGCAATTAACAACTTTCATCAAAACTTCCATATATTCTCCATTTCTAAATATAATCACTCCAAACAAAAAGGAAAAGAAATATATTTAACATATCTAACTATAAATTATACATATAGAAAGGTTTCCAGGCCATACATGGTCGTACAAGGCCTGGAACGAACACAAAAACTGAAAAGCCAACCAAAATAACAATAGTAGAATGCACCAAAATATATCCAAAATAATCTTCTTTCTTCTATATTCTTCAAATAATAATTTGGTTCGACCAATACAACATATTTATAGACTCTTTGGTAGTTATAAACCATCCAACTACCTTTATGACCCTTCATCTTCCCTTTTACAACTTTATGTGCAATTTTTGCAATTTTTAGATTTTTGCAAATGTTGCACTTTTGCAATTTTCTTGCAACTTTGACACTTCTTCCTAATGACTCCCCAAATTGTGAAATCCCCCTAAACATGTCCAAATAATATATTTAATAGCTTTTACATACTTGATAGACTTCTTATGGCCTTTTATACAATTTTGACCATCTTGACCTATAAGGGCCTATATGGACAACTAGGACATAATCAGGACTTGCTTACATTTTTAGGCTTCCAAGCCTTACAAATCATTCCAAATGGATTCAAATACATTATAAATGACCTTAAAATATTAATTATATTTCAAATGATGACTTTGACCATATATTTGCCTTACACCATGGGTGCCCCTGCACCATACTACCGGCTTTGAAAGATTTCCAAGTCTCTTGGAAATGAGTAACATGATGCCTCTGCTACATTCTACTTCAATAAAGACTCCTATCAATGGATTTTATACTGACTGCATCCAATGGTGCATTTCTCATATAAAGTCCACTCCTCCAAGCTGCTACAAACACCCAACAACTTTTGTCCCTCACCTGGGAGTCCTCTCTTGCCTCTCTCCCCAAGACTCTTGGCGACACACTGGACCTCCTTCTCAGGCCCTTTGGACCATCTCCTATGGCCCCCTCTGGTAGACCTTCTTGTCCACCCACTTGAAATTGAGTGAACCTGCACCAAACCTACAACTAAGAAACTTTAACCACAAGAATCAAATAAACAATCTCATGGGCTAGGTCTTGGTGTGGATTGCCTCCTTTGGCACTCTACCCACACACTCAAGCTCTTCTAGCTCTGATACCAATTTCATGCAGAGCATCATGAAAAACCAATCACAACTCTAGGATCATGGTGATCTATCCATATTTTAATCATGATAAAAATTCATTAGAGACATATGTCATCATTCTTCAACAATCAATCAATCAATCAAGAAAACTTAATCTAGGTATCAAACTTGCCAACTTGCTGCCCCTTTGGGTAGACCTATACACAGAGGTCTATAACTTTTTAACAAGAATTAAAAATCTCAATCCCTTCTTCCAAACCCTGAATAATTGTATTATAAAAAACACATCCAAAATTCATAAAGATCCAATGGTGCAATAACAACTTATCATCTCTGCACCAAGACCAATTTTGACTGTCATAAATCTGAAAAATGTATGTTTGCTGCCTGCTAGGGCATCATATTTTATAACAAATACTTAACCAAACTAAAACAATACCATACTCAAATGAAAGCCCTCTTAGTCTACTTTCATTATATGCAAGTCATTAATTTTTCCAATGGTGAAATCACAAGGTAAGTACAAACCCTTCCCAACAACTCCATTTAAGACAATTTTAAACTAGTTTTCACCAAAATCTTCATAACTTCTACAAATATAAACAAAAATGCCTCAAACCGAAGGGAAAAGAAAGATGATTCACATATCTTTCCAATAATTCTATTTAGAGGTCTTAATAATATCATATAATTTCATACCATACGCTAGAATGTGACTGTTTTCAGGAAGTATCAATTCTGCAATTAACAACTTTCACCAAAACTTTCATATATTCTTCATTTCTAAACATAATCACTCCAAACAAAAAGGAAAAGAAAGATAATTAAGATATCTAACTATCTATTATACATATAAAAAGGTTTCCAGGCCATACATGGTCGTAAAAGGCCTAGAACCAACATAAAAACTGGAAAACCAACCAAAATAACAATAGTAGAATGCACCAAAATGTATCCAAAATGTTCTCCTTTCTTCTCTATTCTTCCAATAATGATTTGGTTTGACCAATACAACATATTTATAGACTCTTTGGTAGTTATAAACCATCCAACTACCTTTATGACCCTTCATCTTCCCTTTTACAACTTTATGTGCAATTTTTGCAATTTTACATTTTTGCAAATGTTGCACTTTTGCAATTTTCTTGCAACTTTGACACTTCTTCCTAATGACTCTCCAAATTGTAAAAACCCCCTAAACATGTCCAAATAATATATTTAATAACTTTTACATATTTGATAGCCTTCCAATGGCCTTTTATACAATTTTGACAATCTTGACCTATAAGGGCGTATATGGACAACTAGGACATAATCAGTACTTGCTTACATTTTTAGGCTTCCAAGCCTTACAAATCATTCCAAATGGATTCAAATACATTATAAATGACCTTCAAATATTAATTATATTTCAAATGATGACTTTGACCATATATTTGCCTTACACCATAGGTGCCCCTGCACCATACTATCGGCTTTGAAAGATTTCCAAGTCTCTTGGAAATGAGTAACATGATGCCTCTGCTACATTCTGCTTCAATCAAGACTCCTATCAATGGATTTTATACTGACTGCTTCCAATGGTGCATCTCTCATCTGAATTCCACTCCTCCAAACTACTACAAACACCCAACAACTTCTGTCCCTCACTTGGGAGTCCTCTCTTGCCTCTCTCCCCAAGACTCTTGGCGACACACTGGACCTCATTCTCAGGCCCTTTGGACCATCTCCTATGGCCCCCTCTGGTAGACCTTCCTGTCCACCCAATTGCAACTAAGTGAACCTGCACCAAACGTACAACCAAGAAATTTTAATCACACGAATCAAATAAACCATCTCATGGGCTAGGTCTTGGTGTGGATTGCCTCCTTTAGCGCTCTACCCACACACTCAAGCTCTTCTAGCTCTGATACCAATTTAATGTAGAGCATCATGAAAAACCAATCAGAAGTCTAGGATCATGGTGATCCATCCATATTTTAATCATGATAAAAATTCATTAGAGGCATATTTCATCATTCTTTAACAATCAATCAATCAAGAAAACTTAATCTAGGTATCAAACTTGCCAACTTGCCGCCCCTTTGGATAGACCTATACACAGAGGTCTATAGCTTTTTAACAAGAAATAAAAATCTCAATCCCTTCTGCAAGATGTTGAAGAATTATATTATAAACAACATATCCAATATTCATAAAGATCCAAGAGTGCAATAAAAAGTTATCATCTCTGCAGCAAGACCAATTTTGACTGTCATAAATCTAGAAAATGTATGCTTGTTGCCTGCTAGGGCATCATATTTCACAACAAATACTTAACCAAATGAAAACAATACCATACTCAAATTAAAGCCCTCTGAGTCTACTTTCATAATATGCAATTCATTAATTTTTCCAATGGTGAAATCACAAGATAAGTACAAACCCTTCACAACAACTCCATTTAAGACAATTTAAAACTAGTTTTCACCAAAATCTTCATAACCTCCACAAATATAAACAAAAATGCCTCAAACCAAAGGGAAAAGAAAGATGATTCACATATCTTTCCAATAAGTCTATTTAGAGGTCTTAATAATATCATATGAGTTCATACTATATGTTTCACTGTGATTGTTCTCAAGAAGTATCAAATCTGCAATTAACAACTTTCACCAAAACTTCCATATATTCTTCATTTCTAAACATAATCACTCCAAACCAAAAGGAAAAGAAAGATAATTAACATATCTAAGTATCTGTTATACATATACAAAGGTTTCTAGGCCATACATGGTCGTACAAGGCCTCAAACCAAAACAAAAACTAGAAAGCCAACCAAAATAACAATAGTAGAATGCACCAAAATGTATCCAAAATGTTCTCCTTTCTTCTCTATTCTTCCAATAATAATTTGGTATGACCAATACAACATATTTATAGACTCTTTGGTAGTTATAAACCATCCAACTACCTTTATGACCCTTCATCTTCCCTTTTACAACTTTATGTGCATTTTTTGCACTTTTACATTTTTGCAAATGTTGCACTTTTGCAATTTTCTTCCAACTTTGACACTTCTTCCTAATGACTCTCCAAATTGTAAAAACCCCCTAAACATGTCCAAATAATATATTTAATACCTTTTACATACTTTATAGTCTTCTCATGGCCTTTTATACAATTTTGACCATCTTGACTTATAAGAGCCTATATGGACAACTAGGACATAATCAGGACTTGCTTACATTTTTAGGCTTCCAAGCCTTACAAATCATTCCAAATAGAATCAAATACATTATAAATGACCTTCAAATATTAATTATATTTCAAATGATGACTTTGACCATATATTTGCCTTACACCATGGGTGCCCCTGCACCATACTACCGGCCTTGAAAGATTTCCAAGTCTTTTTGAAATGAGTAACAGGATGCCTCTGCTACATTCTGCTTCAATCAAGACTTCTATCAATGGAGTTTATACTGCTTGCTTCCAATGGTGAATCTCTCATTTGAAGTCCACTCCTCCAAGCTGCTACAAACACCCAACAACTTCTGTCCCTCACCTGGGAGTCCTCTCTTGCCTCTCTCCCCAAGACTCTTGGTGACACAATGGACCTCCTTCTCAGGCCCTTTGGACCATCTCCTATGGCCCCCTTTGGTAGACCTTCCTATCCACCCAATTTCAACTGAGTGAACCTGCACCAAACCTACAACCAAGAAACTTTAATCACAAGAATCAAATAAACAATCTCACGGGCTAGGTTCTGGTGTGGATTGCCTCCTTCGGCGCTCTACCCACACACTCAAGCTCTTCTAGCTCTGATACCAATTTGATGCAGAGCATCATGAAAAACCAATCACAACTCTAGGATCATGGTGATCCATCCATATTTCAATCATGAGAAAAATTCATTAGAGGCATATTTCATAATTCTTCAACAATCAATCAATCAAGAAAACTTAATCTAGGTATCAAACTTGCTAACTTGTTGCCCCTTTGGATAGACCTATACACAGAGGTCTATAAATTTTTAACAAGAACTGAAAATCTCAATCCCTTTCTCCAAACCTAGAATAAGTGTATTATAAACAACATATCCAAAATTCATAAAGATCCAACGGTGCAATAAAAAGTTATCATCTCTGCACCAAGACCAATTTTGACTGTCATAAATCTGGAAAATGTATGCTTGTTGCCTGCTAGGGCATCATATTTCACAACAAATACTTAACCAAACTAAAACAATACCATACTAAAATGAAAGCCCTCTGAGTTTACTTTCATAATATGCAAGTCATTAATTTTTCTGATGGTGAAATCATAAGATAAGTACATACCTTTGCCAACAACTCCATTTAAGACAATTTAAAACCAGTTTTCACAAAAATCTTCATAACTTCCATAAATATAAACAAAAATACCTCAAATCAAAGGGAAAATAAATATGATTCACATATATTTCCAATAAGTCTATTTAGAGGTCTTAATAATATCATATGAGTTTATACCATACGCTGCAATGTGACTATTCTCAGGAAGTATCAAATCTGCAATTAACAACTTTCACCAAAACTTCCATATATTCTTCATTTCTAAACATAATCACTCCAAACCAAAAGGAAAAGAAAGATAATTAACATATCTAACAATCCATTATACATATACAATGGTTTCCATGCCATACATGGTCGTACAAGGCCTCAAACCAACACAAAAACTAGAAAGTCAACCAAATTAACAATAGTAGAATGCACCAAAATATATCCAAAATGTTCTCCTTTCTTCTCTATTCTTCCAATAATGATTTGGTTCAACCAATAAAACATATTTATAGACTCTTTGGTAGTTATAAACTATCCAACTACCATTATGACCCTTCATCTTCCTTTTTACAATTTTATGTGCAATTTTTGTACTTTTACATTTTTGCAAATGTTGCACTTTTGCAATTTTCTTGCAACTTTGACACTTCTTCCTAATGACTCTCCAAATTGTAAAAACCCCCTAAACATGTCCAAATAATATATTTAATACCTTTTACATACTTGGTAGCCTTCTCATGGCCTTTTATACAATTTTGACCATCTTGACCTATAAGGACCTATATGGACAACTAGGGCATAATCGGGACTTGCTTACATTTTTAGGCTTCCAAGCCTTACAAGTCATTCCAAATGGAATCAAATACATTATAAATGACCTTCAAATATTAATTATATTTCAAATGATGACTTTGACCATATATTTGCCTTACACCATGGGTGCTCCTGCACCACCCCCATCCTAGTTTATCCTGGTAACCTTTCCTGAACCCTTGGTTCCATCTAAGTCTCATGTGGACCCTACCAACCCTTTGTGAAGACAAGGTGGTCAGTTTGTCATTCCAAGCCTTCCCACTAGATCTTGAGCCTATAGGAGCACTCAACCATGCACGGGGTACAATATCTTAATTAATATTATAAACTACCCACCCCTTAATCAATTATTAGGTTATCACTTATTATCTAACTTTCGAGGGGTTATCCTGCCAGCCACTTCAGGCATGGCCCCCACTCGAAAGCCACTAAACAAACATTGTCACTCTACGAGGACCCTATGGTGAAACATACAACCATAACACCACTACGACCATACAGGCGATAAAAAACATAGATTCACTAACCCTTGGTTAACATTATGAATAAGCACAACATGGTTAAAACAATAAGGTCATAAATATATCACTTGATCAAGAGGTACAATATATGCCACAACAGGGCAACTGAACATAGACAAGAAATTGCAACAAAATAAATCCCTTGCAAGAAATGCTAAATTAACTATGACCGAACATCAGACAATCTTTGAGAATAACAACATCATAAACACTTTCAAATTCATTGATTAAAATTTAATAAAACACCCCACATTTATAATACATCATCCTATGATGTTATTCAATGTAATAATTCCAAAACAATAATAAAAATAAAATAATAAAAATCCATAATATAACATATGAATTATATTAAAATATTTAATCTATTTTCAGAATAAATCTAATTTACCAATTAGATCACATAAACTAATGCCTTGATTTTTTAAAAATAAATAAATATATAAACATTAATAAAATAATATTGAAAACAAAATATAAATTAATCACATTTTGTTATTAAATAGCGAACATTTTTCACTACGCAACCACGATGAGGGAAAAAGGTAAAAAGCGGTGGCAAAGCTACCTACCAGTAGTGCCACTACCATATGGTAGCAGACACTACCAACCGGTAGCAGTCACCACCACCGGTAGTGCTGCTACCTCACGGTAGTAGGCACTACCGGCAGTAGTGCTGCTTCCTTATGGTAGCAGCAGCTACCATCCCACGTTGTGGGATTACCCTGCAACATGGGGTTCAATTTAATATTATATATATAATTTATTTTAAATAAAGAACTATTCCTATACTGCACAAAATCACTGGTAATAAAATAAAGTGAACAAAATTTTAATTTTGCAATGATATTTTTCAATAAGGGATTCTGGTGAACCAATAAAGCATAAAATACCCAAATATAAAGATCTTGGGCAAAATTCAAAATAATTTTAAGAAATAAGAGGTGATTTGGTTCATTTTTTTTATTTCTTCACACATAGGAAGAATCCTTGCATCATGCAAAGAGGCAAATTAACAAAATCTTGTCAGCATAATGCCTCTAATCTTAAGCAAATAAAAACTTGCAATCATTCAGGAACCAAACTCTGTTCCCTACTACACAAATAGAGGAAATAATCAAAAACTAAATTTTTCAAAAAACTTGGAAGCACACAACCAACAAGATATTAGACAATTTCTTTTCAACATACACATATTGATTTGGGATTCAATTAAATTCAATAGCAACTACTCTATTTCCAATTCAAACTTTCAACACAAATGACCAATAAGATTTAACAGATTTTAATCACACACATAGGAAAGAAAGCTCAAAACATTCAAAATTTTATTGCAACAAAGAGGGAAATCTACCCATCCTGAAAAGAAAACCAGTAAAAAAATTGTAGAAGAGCTTCAATCTTGCATACCAATTCCAAAATCCAGATTCCTCCTTCTCAATGGTTTCCAAGTTTTTGTTTTCAAAAATGCCTGTTCTCTTCACGTGAACTCACAGGTAATATAACCAAAAATATTTTCAACCTAAACTTTTAGGTTAAAAGTTTCCTCCACCAATAGGAATAAGATATTTAAAAAGTAATAAAATCTAATTTCCCTTTTCCATGACACAATTCTTTTTAAACAGAACAAAATCTAAAAGCTATCCAAAAAGGTAAATTGAAATGCTTTTTATTTATTTTTCTTTTGCATAAGAATTTATCTCAACATTTACACTAAAATTCAAATAGCATAGCATTTAACTAATTTCTTTTTCAAACAATTCAATACAACTATTTCACAATATATCATGCAATTCAAACATCTAATTTAGCAACTCTATTTATTTAATAAAATCAATAAACTCAAGGCATATTAATTAAATTAAATACACCAACACAAAATAACACAATTTACTCAGTTTAAATCTTTTCAAATAATTGAAAGCACGTAAAACGAGAGAACACTATACGACGACTCACAAAACAAAAATACCAAAGCACTATGACTCGCATACCGATCAAACGGGAAAAGACGACCGACTGACAACACTCACATGAGTGTAATTGCGGGTCAAATTAGGGTCTAACAACTATCTCCTCCACTCTCATCAAACAAATAAGGCACACTCAGACTTGTGAAACTAGGTGGATTCGATACCCCGTACCTACCCGATACTTGTACCTGCAATATTCTGCATCAAGAACCACACGTGCATATAAACAAATATATAAACAGACATGACATGCACACCGATGAAGGAGAATCATGACATTCCATGTCTCACCAGAGTGAGTGAAGGAAAATCATCCCCTCGCATCCCATACACTTGCAAACACGAAACATGTAAATAACACATCACACATATAAAGTAAATGTTTCAGTCCATGTCAGTAATCCATAAAAATCACATTTAACATAAGTAATTAAATACTACATGAAAGCATACACTACATATCCAGTTAAAGCATGTAATAACTTCACATAAAGTCTAAATCAAATATAACATTAATGTATCCACTGAACAGTCAACAAAAGTCAAACATGAGCATAAAAATTTTGATCGAGAGGGGGTACTACATTCTCCCCCCCAAAACTAGGCTTACTTCTGGAAGCATAAAACAGATAAGAATAAATCTCTCTCATCTTCGTTGCATCCTCCCATGTCACCAAGGTCTCATCATTTGGGTCCCATAGGACTCGTACCTAGTCAATGGTACAACCCCTAAGGGTTAAATCCCAATGTTGAAGAATACACATGGGCTCCATGGAAAGCTACCCATCCTAGACCTACAAAGCATTCCAATCAAGAACATGAGTCGCATCAGAATGGTAAGGTCAAACAATTGAAACATGAAAGATATCGTGGATGCAGGATAGACTCGGTGGCAAAGCAAGATGATAGGAAATAGGTCCTATCCTCTCAAGGATCCCAAAAGGTCCAACAAAATGAGGCGTCGACTTAGAACCCTTTCCATAACGGATCAGACTCTTCTGCGGATGTACTCTTAAGAACACACAGTCGCCAACTGAAAATTGATGATCCACTCTATGATCATTGACATACTTCTTCTACCTATCCTGAGTAGCAACCAAATGCCAACAATTTTTCTCAACCTGTTGCTCCATCTCTCGAAGCATATCCGGTCCTAAATGCACCCTATCCCCTAACTGATCCCAACTCAAAATATTTTGGCAAGGATGACCATACAAAGCCTAGAAGGGAGACATGCCTATGGAGCTATGATATCCATTGTTATAAGAAAAATCAACAAGGCAAAGATATTCCTCCCAACATGACTTCTGGTCCATAACATACATACGAAACATGTCCTTGAAGACCTGATTCACATGCTCAGTCTGACCGTCGGTCTCTGGGTGATAAGATGAACTGAAGTTCAACTGGGTCCCCAAAGCATGCTGAAGTAAAGACAAGATCTCTATTAGAAATGATCTACCTAGGAATCCCATGCAACCTCACTACATCTACAAAGAAAACTCGTGCCACCACTGCTGTTGTATAAGAAGATCAAATGGGAATGAAATGAGCAACTTTAGTCAATCTATCAATGATGACCATGATGGCATCATGACGATGTGAAGAAACAGGCAACCCCACTACGAAATCCATGGAAATGATATCCCATTTCCAATCCAATACCAAATTAGGTTGTAAAAGCTCTACAGGGTGTTGATGCCCTGCCTTCACCCGCTGACATTCTAAACACTTCAACACAAAATCAACAATGTCACATTTCATACTAGCACAATGATATATCTATCTAAGATTTGCGTGCATCTTCTTGACACTAGGGTGTGTCGAATAAGGTGCATGATGGGCCTCAGTCATGATCAAAATGCGAAGACTCTCCAAAGGAGGTACATAAATCCATCAAAGATGTCGAAGAAGACCATCTACCTTAGGATTGTATCCAGAATATCTACCCTCTAATGGTCTTCCAGACTCCGTCACGTCTCTAACATCCTGATACCAGGTGTCTTGAGGAAGAATCCCAAGAATTCTCTCTCAAGACCACTCCAAGGGACAATGCTGCAACCTCATGTTGCCTATGACTCAAAGCATCTGCCACTACATTCTTTTTCTCCTGAATATATCAAACCTCAAAATCATACTCACAAAGGAATTCCATCCATCTTCGTTGTCAAGCATTCAAGTTTGGTTGCGTGAAAATATACTAAAAACTACAGTGATCACTATGCAGCTCAAACTGATGCCCCAACATAAAATTTTGCCATCTAACCAATGCATGCACTATAGTTGCCAACTCCAATTCATGAACTAGATAGTTCAGCTCATGTTCCTTGAGTTTACGAGACTCATAGGCAACCATGCGACTAGCTTGCATAAGCACTACTCCTATAACTTCTAAAGAGGCATCTGTGCATACCATAAAATCTCTAGATGGACCGAGAACTGCCAAAATTAGAGCACTAACAAGGAGTTCCTTCAAGGTATGAAAAGCTTACTCACATTGCTCTGACCAAACAAACTCTTCCCTTTCCTCTAAAGAGAAGTGATCGGGTGACCTATCCGAGAAATACTCTGAACAAAGCGATGGTAATATTCGGCCAAACCCATAAAAATTTGAAAATTATGAAACATTGGTTAGTGCTAGAAAATCTACAATGGCTTGGATCTTATAAGGATCCATGGATACACCTTCTCCCGAAACTATATGACCAAGATAGTTCACCTTTGACTTTGCCAAGTTGGCATAAAGCTGATTCTCCCTAGGCACTGCAATACCTGTCGCAAGTGGCCCTCATGCTCTTCCATAAATATAGAATAAATCAATATGTCATCCAAGAACACAAGGACAAAATGATCAAGGTAGGTGCGGAAAACCCCATTCACGAGGCTCATGAAAAATGAAGGCGCGTTCGTCAACCCAAATGGAACCATTGTGAACTCATAGTGACCATAACGAGTACGAAACATCGTTCTATGAATGTCTCCATCATGAATACACAACTAATGATACCCAAATTTAAGATCAATCTTAGAGAACACCTTGGCTCCCTTTACCTAATCAAAAAGATCATCTATATGAAGCAATGGATATCAATTCATGATGGTTACCTTATTTAGTTGCTGATAATTAATGCATAACCGAAGAGAACCATCCATCTTCTTAACGAAGATAACAGGCACACCCCAAAGAGAAACACTAGGATGAATGAACCCCTTGGCCAACAATTCCTCCATCTGCAACTTCAACTCACTCAACTCCTGAATAGTCATCCGATATGGAGCTCTCAAAATAGGTTCCGCACCAGGAACCAAGTCAATGTGAAAGTCTATGTCCTATTGCAGAGGCATATCGAGAATATCCAAAGGAAACACATCAGCATACTCTTGAAGAATAGGTTGACCATCAAGAGTGATTTCTTGACTCTCTTCCTCATCCACATCCTCAAAAACAACTACAAAAATTTGACACTCTTGATGCATACACCTCTTAAGTTTCATAGCAAAAATCATATGTAAGGATATCGATATCTGAACTCCTATGATCCCCACTTTCCTGCCATGATCATCTAAACACTCCACTGTCTTCTGATGACAGCCTACACAAGTGTTGTGAGATGATAGCCAATCCATCCCCAACACAACTCCATAAGACCTCAAAGGAATGACTCGAAGGTCTACTGAAGTAACAAAGGGTCCTAGGTCAAACTCACAACTCAGAATGAAGGCATCTATGGACACATGCACACTGGTAGCCAACTCTACTTGCCACCTATCCTCCTGCTTAGCAGATGCAAGCCCACACCTCTCCACAATGGATGAAGAAATGAAAGAATCAGAAGAACCATAGTCAAAAATTACAGAGGTAGTAAGACCACCTAACACACCTGCAGTCTAGATCACTATACCCTGGTGCTCAGCCTGATGGTCATCAACTGTTGCAAAAACTCTATAGGATCTACCTGCATCCCCCATTGTCAGCTCTAATTCTGCTGGCCTCTGACTACCCGTCTGGTGAGAAAGCAAAGGGCACTAAGCAGCTATGTGGCCAAACTGACCATAGGAGAAGAAATCTCACCTACCAAGTCCTCTACCTCCATACGACCCACTGGACTACTGGAAGCTTCCCCTACTAGAGGCCTAAGATGCACCCTGAGAGGACTGCCCTGGGAAACTCTTCCTACACCTCTGCCAGTTCCTGTTCTTCTTATGCTGAGAGTTTCCACCCCGCTGGCCTTGAAACTATTTTGGCCTCAGCTGAAAACTCTGTTACTGTTGTTGTCCACCCTTAGCGAGTGCCTGAGAACCCCTAAAAGGTGCAGCAGTTTGGGACTGATTCCCTCTAACTCTAGACCCACTGAAAGGCACACTCACGATTTGTACTCCAAACTGACCGCCATTAGCACGACTAAGATTCTTCTTTACCAGCCTGGCTTTCGCCTTAGCTACCTCTACTGAAATAGGCTCAAACACTCTGACTCCTCCACTGATGCAGTCATTTAGACCCCTCAAAAAGTGCTGAACTAGCATCACCTCATCATTGCCAATACCGACATACTATTTGAGCTCATAAAACCTGTGCTCAAACTAATCTACAAACATGCCAAACTAGCACAAAGCATAGAACTCATCTACCTGCACAACCTCCATTGAGGTGAGAGAAATCGTGCCCTGAATCTCTCTAGAAAAATCTCCCATTACACAATGCTAATGCTCGCACCGATCCTCTCCTCCTCTAACCGCCACCAGATAGAGGCAAAACTCTCGAGATTCATGATGGTGCATCTCACCTTAGTGTTGTTTCCATAGGGATGCATGGCAAAACATTGATCTAGACTAATCAGCCAGGTCTCTGCCTTGAGACCGATACCCTTACCATCAAATTAAGGAGGATGGGACCTCATCAAGTCTCTCATGTGCCCCATGGTAGCTGAGTTGTGGTCTACTAAGACCTCTCTCCTTCTCGAAGACCTCTCTCTCTCTCTCTCCTCCAGGATCTATTGATGCGACTCGCCTACCTAAGCATGGATGGGCTAATCTGTAATGCCCCACTAGGAACCCCAAAGGAATACCAACAACTAAGGGTGAAATAATTTTTCTTTTTTAAAGTATAAATCACATTAACTACATTAATTACTACATTTCACAATAATAACACAAGCGAAAGACTAACACAAGAATTCCTAAAGGGTTACCAACAAAGAATTAAACGAAAGGTTAAATTCCGTAATTACGATTAATCCAATTATCCATCATTTATTCATTGAGCATAATAAAACATAAACATACATAGATTACACCATTTAAAAATTGAAAGAATAACAACATAATTTTCTCTTCAATAAAGTATTTGCACAAATCATAAGGATAAGTGATAAATAACATCTGAAACTTAAGATTACATTGATCATAAAATACATGGCTCTCAATAATACATGAACAACTTACATCATTACCAATTTCAAGGTTACATAAATTCATTAATACAAATGACACATTGGTCTCCAAAGTACAATAATCTCCAACATGAAATACTTCACAAGCCACGAACAACAAGAACACCTGCGAAGCCAATCCTCGCATGAAGGTACGAACAAGAACATTTGATGGGAAGTGGCACTACCACCCGACCATGTTATCCCAAAATAGAATCACCCCATCATGCTAGGAGATAGTAGAGGACCCTCTAATGAATAATGATGAACAATTAGTACCAAATAGCAAAGACAACACTTAACCGGAAAATAGTATCACTGATCTAAGACAGGATACAATTGGTAAAACACAGAATGACTGTGACAAGCATAAACCGGTTAACACTTAGATCTTCACTTCTCCTAACATCTTCTTTTCACTTCACCCATATGCATAAACAAGTAATACATCATAAAAAATCTAATGATCACTGGACTAACATGCATTACCACTTAGCAGAAAATATTGAAGCATCACATGAAAACATCACACATGACACACACATTTTTCACATGGAAACCCAACTGGGAAAAACAACGGTGGGGATGAATACCCACAAGCTGTTCTTTGAACTCTTCTGAAGTCCGCTCTGTTAGGAGCCTAGTCCGGTTAAAGACTTTTAAAATAGGTTCTGCTAGGAACCGATCCTCCTAGGGATCACCCGGTTAAGAGATGGCTAAATACCCAGTTAAAGGTTAGAACCCTGTTAAAGGTTACCTCGCAAGAGGATTTCAAGAACTCATTGAATTAAGTCACCCTGTTAAAGGATTTACACAAAATCCTATTAAAGCTACTCGGTTAAGGGATTTCCCAACTGCTGAAATGGTTAGAAGACAACAGGTAAATTATTGATCTGAAAAAAAATAGCACACAATGCCAAGGTAGATCCTCTTTAGCTCTTTTGCTTGTGCAATTACACTCTGCAGGTATACACACACTTCTCCGGTCTGGCAAGAATCAAGTATCTCTTCACTTGGATACACACATAACATTTGCCAATAACCAAAATGAAAAACATCATCGACCTTATAGAAAACAAATAGGTCGGTAGCATAAACCCTAAACCCTAAACATTTAGGTTTATCAATTCAGTCGGTTCAATCCTGACCGTTAATCGCACTGCATTGAATACAATAGTCTTGAACAGATCTCAAGACATTCTCCAACGTTCATTCTTTGCCGCTTTAGGAAACTGATAACCCATCACACACTCTCCACCATTTATAGGGACTTCGCACATTCCCGAGGTAGATAGGATCAATCTCCATGCAAGATTCTTCATGTGCACAATGCTGACATGGCAACATGATCTGATAATCATAACAATGCTAACTCATCATAGAGTGTCGTCAGTCGAGTCACACAAACTTGAAATGCATCAATCGCAAACCCTGAAGCTAAGACTACCAACCGGTATTCATAAAAAATGAAACCTCGATACCGATTCACGTTCCAATATAGCGGTTTACCATTTTGCATATACCGGTTCTCATTCCAACATACCATATGCTGGTTCTCATTCCAACATACCGCTTCACACTTTCACATATACCGGTTCACATATTAGCATATTGACATCAATGACAACATGCAATATCATTATGTCATTCAACTCTGTTCATATGCCAACAATCTCCCCCTTTGGCATTGATGGCAATATACAAAGATATCTCTCCACTTCACATCTTCTCCCCAATACTGCAGATATCTTCTCCGCTTCACATCTTCTCCCCCTTTGACAACAATGCCAAAGTGGAGGCACAAATAGCTATGATCCATTATGTTGCTCCCCCTAAGGAGTAGCATCCTTCAACACACCAATCCTGAAAAAGATTTGACAATGCAATACCAGACTGATGTGGAACATACACCTTTAGTTTACCTCTTGAAGGGGCAACACCCCTAATTCACCTCTCAAATAGGTAAATGTAGCCTTCGATAAAGGCTTGGTGAATATGTTTGCTAACTTCTCCTTACTAGAAACATGTTCCAATACAACCTCTTTTTTCTGAACCTTCTCCCTCAAGAAATGATACTTGAGCTCTAAGTGCTTGGTTCTAGCATGCAAAACCGGATTCTTGGAAATATTAATTGCACTTGTGTTGTCACAGAAGATACTCAGCAGTTCAGATATAGGAGCTTTGAAACCACTTAACACATGCTTCATCCATATTGTCTGAGTGCAGTTCATGAATATTACAACATATTCCACTTCTGTTGTAGACTGAGAGATACAACTCTACTTCTTACTCATCCATGAGAATAATCTACCTTCGAGAAAGAATGCACCACCGGTTGTGCTCTTCCAGTCATCCACATTGCCAGCCTAGTCAGCATCTATAAACACTTTAAGGTTGAAATCATTACTGTATGGATACCACAATCCATTTCAATAGTTCCCTTCAGATATCTAAGAATCCACTTGACAGCTACCAAGTGGGATTCTCTTGGACTTTTCTGGAACCATGCAGTAATGTCCACTACATGTGCAATGCCCAGTCTGCTATGTACTAAATAGTGCAGCTTACCAATAATTGATCGGTATTCCTTCTCATTCACCAACACCGAGTCATCTTCTTTTGATAGTTTACAACCGGTCACCATCGGTGTACCAACTGGTTTGCTGTCTTCCATGCCAAAGGTCTTCAACACCTCTTTGACATACTTGGACTGAGTGATAAAGATACCATCTTTTAGTTGTTGAATGTGTAGTCCAATGAAGAAGTTAATCTCCCCTATAAGTGACATCTCAAACTCCTTCTTCATTTCATCTGCAAGATCATGACTCATCTTGTCATCTCCATCAAAAATTATGTCATCAACAAATACTTCACATATCAGAATCTAATCTCCTTCTGACTTCAAGTAGATATTGCTATCTTCATTTGTTATTTCAAGTCCAATCTTCACAACATGGGAGTGTAAGCGTTCATACCATGCTCTAGGTGCCTGCTTCAATCCATACAAGGCTTTGTGTAGCCTGCATACCATGTCATTATTCTTTGATAGGGCAAACCCATCTAGTTTCTCTATATACACCTCCTCTTCAAGTATTCCATTCAGGAATGCAGATTTTACATCCATTTGATATACTTTGAATCCCTTGAAGGCTGCATATGCAAGAAGCATACGAACTCCTTCCAATCTAGCTACTGGAGTAAAGGTTTCTCCATAGTCTTCTCCTTCTTCTTAAGCATATCCCTTACACACCAGTTTGGCTTTATTTCTTATCACTGTTCCAACTTCATTTAACTTATTTCTGAAAACCCATTTGGTGCCAATGACATTTTTATGCTCCAGTCTAGGTACCAAGGACCATGTACCATTCTTTTCTATCTGGTCAAGTTCCTCTTCCATTGCCTTGATCCAGTCTTCATCTTTATGTGCCTCTTTAAATGTTTTAGGCTCAAATTCAGAGATCATGAAAGAGTTTTCTCTGACCTTCCTTCTTGTAAGAATTCCTGCATCCTTGTCTCCTAAGATCATGATTCAACTTTACATATCTAGGTATGATCTTAACAGATTCCTCTTGCTTTTCTTCTTAATCCTCATCTTCATCAAAATCAGCATCTACCGATGTAGAAGCACTGTTACTAGTACTTGGTTGTTTTGCCACTAGCTCCCATAAGGTTACAACTGGTTCATCTACCACTTGCTCACTGCCAGTTTCCTCATGTTTCTCAAAAGTTTCATCAACTCTTACATGGATACTTTCAACAATTTTTTGAGTCCTATTGTTGAAACACTTGAGAGCTTTACTGTTGGTGGAATACCCTAGGAATATTCCTTCATCACATTTTGCATCAAACTTGCTCTGGTGTTCACTCCTCTTGATATAACACTTGCTACCAAACACTCTAAAGTAGCTTACTATAGGAGTCTTACCGGTCCAATACTCATAAGGTGTTTTATCCTTACCTTTCTTGATGAGTACGCAGTTCAATGTGTAGATTGTAGTGCTCATCGCTTCTCTCCAAAAAGTGTGAGCTACTTTTCCTTGGATCAACATTGTTCTGGCTACTTCAACTATAGTCTGGTTGTTCCTTTCTGCTATGGAGTTTGGGGGGTAGACAGTTGCCTCTTGATGCCATTCTCTTCACAGTACTTGTTGAATTCACCAAAAGTGAATTCTCCTCCTTGATCAGTTCTTAGGCACTTAATCCTCTTACCGCTTTCTTTTTCAACCAATGCTTTGAAGGCTTTGAATTTTCCAAAAGCATTAGAATTATCTTTCAAGAATGTGACCCAAATCATTCTTGAGAAATCATCAGTAAGAATCATAAAATTCCTATCTCCCTGAACACTCCTAGTTTTCATAGGACCACACAAATCAGTATGCACAAGATCAAGTAAATTGTCTATAGTGAAAGATTTACCTTTGAAGGTTGAGGAAGACATTTTCCCCAGTTGACACTCTCTACACAGAGGATTCTACAGTTTGTTCAGCACAGGTAATCCTCTAACTTCCTTGATCTTACTGGCCTTCACAATATTATCAAAGTTTACATGGCAGAGTCTCCTATGCCATGTCCAGCTATCATCAAACTTAGCCATTAGACATGTACTGATATTTGCTTTCAACTGAAATAAGTTACCTCTAGTCTGCATACCAGTGGCCATCAGTTCACCACTCTTTCCTTTTATTTTGCACAGTCCATTTTTGAATTCCAGAGTGAGTCCATTATCATTTAGCTAGGAAACACTCAAATGGTTGTACCTGAGACCTTATACCCAATACACATTATCAATACTGCTTTTTCCATTTAGAGAGATGGACCCTCTGCCTTTTACCATACATGGTGCATCAATACCAAATCAGACCACACCACCATCATACTCTTCCAGAGATAGAAACTTACTCCAGTCAGCACTCATGTGGTTAGAACAACCACTGTCAATAATCCACTCATTGGAATTATCAAAGTGGGAGACAAGAGCCTTCTTGTCTGACACATCTTCCTTCATTGCTATAAACACAATGTCTTCACTTTCTTCATCTTTCGATTCCTCATCAGTGACACCTTCATCAACTGCTACAAAATAGTTTCTCCTGTTTCCTCCTTTGAACTTCTTGAACTTCTTCAGTTTGTCCTTATTATCACCATTAGGACAGTTTACAACAATGTGTCCTATCATATTGCAAGAAAAGCATTTCAAAGGAAGCTTACCTCTGTATTTACCGGTTCCCTTAGGAAGTCTCTTGGCTAGAAGAGCTTCAAATTCTATCAGGATCTCCTCATCACCCATTTCTCTACTTTGTCTTGGTTCACAATTGGTACTAGCTTCTTTTCCCTTTCTAGATGGTGTAGTAGATGCTATAAAGGTTGATTTAGTCTTCTGAATACTGCCATCATAGTTATTTAGCTCATATACGATCAACTTAGCAATGATGGAGTCTATTTGTCTTGTCTATAGACCTCAGCTCCTGAATAGCAGTAACCCTTATTGCATAGACTGGTAACAAGGA
Source organism: Cryptomeria japonica (assembly GCF_030272615.1). NCBI lineage: Eukaryota > Viridiplantae > Streptophyta > Pinopsida > Cupressales > Cupressaceae > Cryptomeria > Cryptomeria japonica. The sequence continues at coordinate 25,138,990 of NC_081415.1, read as the reverse complement.
TCTCAAGACTTTGCTAACAATAGTGGCATCATCTATTTTACCTCCTACACTCTTGATGTCTCCAACAACAGTCTTGATTCTTATTCCATATTGTTGAGTGGTCTCTCCTTCAAGCATCTGCATGTCTTCAAACTTTCCCCTAAGGCTATCTTCCTTAGCTTGTTTCACATGCTCATCACCGCCATAGATATTCTCTAGAGTATCCCATACTTCTTTGGGATTGTCTTTATCCTGAACATCAATAAACTCAATGTCAGATAGACTGCTGATTAGGACTTCCATGACTTGCCCATTATCCTGAATCTCTCTTCTTTGATCATCTGTGAGAGTACCGGTAGGGATAACATAAGCATTCTCAACATAGCTCTAGTATTGAGCACCCATGATTCTAATGTAGATATTCATTTTTTCCTTCCATATTTTAAAGTTATCTCTGTTAAACTTTGGACCTTCCCTCTTCATCATTAGAGCAGGATCTTTTCCTTAAGTAGTTAGGCTTAGAACACAAAGGACCTAGAGGATGCTCTGATACCAATTGATGAATAATGATGAACAGTTAGTACCAAACCAGTACTAAGAGGGGGGGTGAATCAGTACAGGCAAAAACTTTTCCCAACAACTCAAACAGCAAAGACGACACTTAACTGGAAAACAGTATCACCGATCTAAGACAGGATACAACTGGTAAAACACATAATGACTGTGACAAGCATAAACCGGTTAACACTTAGATCTTCACTTCTCCTAACATCTTCTTTTCACTTCACCCATATGCATAAACAAGTAATATATCATCAAAAATCTAATGATCACTGGACTAGCATGCATTACCACTTAGCAGAAAATATTGAAGCATCACATGAAAACATCACACATGACACACAAGTTTTTCACGTGGAGACCCAACTGGAAAAAACTACGATGGGAATGAATACCCACAAGATATTATTTGAACTCTTCTGAAGTCTGCTCTGTTAGGATTCTGGTCTAGTTAAAGACTTTTAAAATAGGTTATGCTAGGAACCGATCCTACTAGGGATCACTCGGTTAAGGGATGGCTAAATACCCGGTTAAAGGTTAGAACCTTGTTAAAGGTTACCTCACAAGAGGATTTCAAGAACTCATTGAATTAAGTCACCCTGTTAAAGGATTTACACAAAAGCCTGTTAAAGCTACCCGGTTAAGGGATTTCCCAACTGCTGAAATGGCTAGAAGACAACAGGTAAATTATTGATCTGAAAAAAAACAACACACAATGCCAAGGCAGATCCTCTTTAGCTCTTTTGATTCTGCAATTACACTCTGCAGGTATACACACACTTCTCTGGTTTGGCAAGAATCAGGTATCTCTTCACTTGGATACACACATAACATTTGCCAACAACCAAAATGAAACACATCATCGACCTTATAGAAAACAAATAGGTTGGTAGCATAAACCCTAAACCCTAAACATTTAGGTTTATCAATTCAGTCGGTTCAATCTTGACCATTAATTGCACTGCATTGAATATAATAGTCTTGAACAGATCTCAAGACATTCTCCAACGTTCATTCTTTGCCGCTTCAGGAAGCTGATAACCCATCATGCGCTCTCCACCATTTACAGGGACTTCGCACATTCCCGAGGTAGATAGGATCAATCTCCATGCAAGATTCTTCATGCGCACAATGCTGACATGGCAATATGATCTAATCATCATAACAATGCTAACTCATCACAAAGTGTCATCGGTCGAGTCGCACAAACTTGAAATGCATCAATCGGAAACCCTGAAGCTGAGACTACCAACCGGTAGTCATAACAAATGAAACCCTGATACCGGTTCACATTCCAACATACCGGTTCACCATTTTGCATATATTGGTTCTCATTCCAACATACCATATACCGGTTCTCATTCCAACATACCACTTCACACTTTCACATATATCGTTTCACATATCAACATATTGACATCAATGACAACATACAATATCATCATGTCATTCAACTCTGTTCATATACCAACACCCTCAAGCAAGAATAAGAAAGACATGGGCGATAGAACAATACGACTCTACAATAATCCAGGTGAACTCGACGTCACAATACTCAAGTGACCCTAAAGAGAGAGTGTCATTGCATAGCTTATGATGGTTACCCTAGGTAAGCCTCCATAGGTCCTGACCCCCATCCTAGGTTATCCTGGTAACCTTTCTCGAACCTTCGGTTCCATCTAAGTCTCATGCAGACCCTACCAACCCTTTGTGAAGACAAGGTGGTTGGTTCACCATTCAAGGCCTTCCCACTACATCTTGAGCCTATACGAGCACTCAACTATGCACGAGGTACAATATCTTATATAATGTTATAAACTACCCACCCCCTAATCAATTATTAGGTTATCACTTATTATCTGACTTCTGAGGGGTTATCCTGCCAACCACTTCGGGTGCGACCCCCACTTGAAATCCAGTTTCTCAGAGGACACTAAATGAACATGGTCACTCTACGAGGACCCTCTGGCAAAACAGACAACCATAACACCACTATCAAAATATAGTTGGCCGAAAACAAAGACTTATTAACCCTTGGTTAACCATAAGGAAATAGGCACAACATGGTTAAGGCAATGAGGTCATAATATGTCACTTGGTCAAGAGACAAAATATGCCACAACAGGACGACTAACAAAGATGAGAAATAACAACCAAATAAACCCTTTGCAAGAAAAGTTAAATTCACTAAGTCCAAACTCAGACAATCTTTGAGAATATCAACATCATAGCCACTTCAAATTTCATTGATTGAAAATTAAATAAAACACCCTACATTTAATACATCACGTCATTCAATTCTATCTATTTCCAATACAATATTCTAAACAAAATAATAAAATCCATATTAAATATTTAACAATTAAAATATGAATTATATTAAAATATGTTATCTATTTCTAAATAAATCTAATTTATCAATTAGATCCCATAACTAAAGCCTTGATTTGACAAATATATATATATATATATATATATATATATATATGTAGACACCCAAAAATGGTCAACGCTTGCGAGGTCATACTTTAACATTTGCGCATTGCCTCATTTTAGGTTTTTGCGTCGCATTAACATTTCTCCTATGTCACGCACTTGGTCTTTATCATTTGCGAACATCGAGTCATTCTTCTACATTATTCAATCATCTCGTCCTCAAATTTGGTCTTCTCGACAGGTGAATCCAGTCATGATTTTGATCAATTTTATCCTGTCGCATCAATGTGCGTATTCATTTGTCATCATTTTGGACATCGTCAATCCTAATTAGGGTTTTGTCCTCCTGTCAATCTTATCAATTTTATCATCAATCTTATCATTTTGGACATCGTCAATCCTAATTAGGGTTTAGTCCTCTTATCAATCTTGTCGATTTATCATCAATCCTTCAATCTTGTCATTTTAACGATGGATTTGTCATCGATCGTTGTCATGTTCAATCTTGTCATCTTGCGATCAATTTGTCATTGATCGTGGTCGTTATCAATCTTGTCATTTTGGCGATCGATTTGTCATCGATCGTGGTCATTATCTTGTCATCTTGCAATCTATTTTGTTGTCGATCCTTGTCCACTTGTCAATTTTGTCATTTTGCGACCAATTTGTCATCGATCGTTGTCTGTCTCAATTATGTCAATTTGGATCAATTTGTCATTGTTCCTCTTCAATTGGCGCATTTATCAAATCATTTTGTCGCATTGGTCATTTATCAAATCAAATCATGATCGACATTAATTATCTTCAATCAGGACCTAATTGTCATTTTCACATTTCTAATTCGTCTTCTAGGGTTTTATGATTTAGTCATTTAACCTAATTTGCCATTTCTTCCTCTAGGATTACTAAATTATTTATTAATCCTAAGTCTTCTTATTACAATTAAATCTTTATTTAATTGGCTAATTATTCTTCTTTGTGAATTGATTAATAAATGAAAAATTATTAATTAATTCACTAATTCCTAAATCCTATTTTTCATCAATTTCTAATTCCAATTTCCTAATTTGTCATCAATTTCATTTTGCTAATTTTCAAATTTCTAATTCTTTTTCCCTCCTATTTCATCTCCTAATTCTATGGGAGTGGCATTTCAATTTGTCATGAAATTGTCATAATTGATTAATCAATCAATTTTGACATGAAATGTGTCATAATCAATCAATCAAAATTGTGCATGGAAAGTGCATAATTTGCATAATTTGTCATAATTAACATATTGATTTGCAATTTCCATTTGAATTGCATCATGCCAATCTTGTCACTTCTCCAATTTCTCTATAAATTGGATAATTTTTCTTCAATCATCCCCTTCAATTACTTCTTGAAATCCGAATTGCTGTCAAACTATCAAATTTTAGTTCTAGTACTCTTGAGCTTTTTGCTTTCAATTGTGAAGGCACTTGTAGGTGAGATCCACAAAACTATTGAAGAGGAAAGAACAACAATGGAGCCGCATGGAAGGAGTATTCAATCTTGGATCTGGTTTGCTTAATGTTTTCTTTTGAATGCTTCATTTTCATACCTTCATTGAATGTGCTTTAGAATTAGGTTCATTGCAATGAGTATTTCTTTGATTATGGATATGGAGCATTAGGACGTGGAGATGGAGGGACAAGTAGATCATGTATGCGTAAAAATTAGGATTCATCAAAAGATAAATATATCAATCACAACACAAGATATGATAGCTTAATCAAAGGAATACTCATGGAAATGAACCTAATTCTAAAGCACATTCAATGAAGGTATGAAAATGAAGCATTCAAAAGAAAACATTAAGCAAACCAGATCCAAGATTGAATACTCCTTCCATGCGGCTCCATTGTTGTTCTTTCCTCTTCAATAGTTTTGTAGATCTCACCTACAAGTGCCCTCACAATTGAAAGCAAAAAGCTCAAGAGTACTAGAACTAAAATTTGATAGTTTGACAGCAATTCGGATTTCAAGAAGTAATTGAAGGGCGTGATTGAAGAAAAATTATCCAATTTATAGAGAAATTGGAGAAATCACAAAATTGGCATGATGCAATTCAAATGGAAATTGCAAATCAATATGACAAATTATGACAAATTATGCACTTTCCATGCACAATTTGATTGATTGACAATTTGATGACAAATTATGACACATTCTATGTCAAAATTGATTGATTGTCAATTATGACAATTTCATGACAAATTGACATGCCACTCCCATGGAATTAGGAGATGAATTAGGAGGGAAAAGGAATTAGAAATTTGAGAATTTAGAAAATTGAAATTGATGAAAATTAGGAAATTGGAATTAGAAATTGATGAAAAATAGGATTTAGGAATTAGTGAATTAATTAATAATTTTTCATTTATTAATCAATTCACAAAGAAGAAGAATTAGCCAATTAAATAAAGATTTAATTGTAATAAGAAGACTTTGGATTAACAAGTAATTTAGTAATCCTAGAGGAAGAAATGGCGAATTAGGTTAAATGACTAAATCATAAAACCCTAGAAGACGAATTAGAAATGCGAAAATGACAATTAGGTCTTGATTAAAGATAATTAATGTCATGACTTGATTTTGACATATGTAAAAGGATGACTTTTATTGATATGCAAAAGAAGTATGACTTAGGTGAATCCTAACTTTGATACTTGATAATGAACTTGCTAAATGCAACCTAGGATGAACCTAAATGTCATTGAACCATGTCTACTACACACTCCTAGTCCCCCTCATGATCCTGATACCCCTCATGATTCTAACGTGTCAGTGCAAGATGTTCATGAACCCCCTACATGCATAATGGGTTCTTCCACTTTGGTGCAATCCGATCCACTTCAAGATCTAATTATTTCTCTCATATCACATCCACCTCATAATGAACTCGCGTCTTCTTCCCAAAGAAAAGAGTATCCTACAAGTCAAGATATTCATAAAGGCAAAGAAGTAGACCTTCACAAGCAAGAACCCCTTCATATCAAAGAATATACTAATGGTCATGGCTACAGAGCTCACACTCAAGGCGTTGGTATCCCTTCAAAGTCAAAATCCAAATGTCCACCTTCCCCATCATCTCTTCCATCCATTCTAGGTCCCTATATCCCTCCATCTCCTATGCAACATCAACAAAGGCACACATCCTGGAGAACCTTCCATCCATCCCACATGCCTCCATATCATTCCCATCCACACCAACATTCATTCCCTCTTCCAAGCAATTTGGATGCCAAGTATAAGCATCATAAGTCTAGCAATCCACATGTATTCAAGGATCAACATGTCCAATATAATCGACATGTCAAAACAAAGAACAATATGATCTATAAAGAAAAAGAAATATCCAAAAGGCCACAAAGGCCCACTGAGCAAAATAAAGCAAAGTCAAGATCTATATGGGTTCCTAAATCCCTTGTGCAAGCAATGCACTCCAAGGAACCCGATTATATTAGTACATTAAATGGTGAACCCGACGTGAATACTAACCTTCTAACCATCTTACTATTTTTTGGAGTCCTTCTAAGCTGATTTGCAGGTCAAAACTCAAAAACAGGGCCGTGCAGTGCATTCTGGACACATCCTGCGCCTGTGTGAAGAATCTTGCGCCTGTGTTGAAGAGTCTTGCGCCTGTGTCAAGACATTCTGCGCTTGTGTCAGACATCTTGCGCCTGTGTCATGACTTTTGCGCCTGTGTAAAGTCTAGAACAGAGGTAAAAAATGCAGTTTTTACTTGAAAAATTTTCTATGTTTTAGTAAATTGCAATTTTGAGGGTCTTTAGTGCATTTTTGGACAAATGTTGTGAAATTTGGTTCTAGATTATTTGAATACCTTTCTAACGCATTAAACGGTTTGTAATTTGGAGCTAGGATGAGAAAGTTATGCCTTCTCAAAGTGGACTGAAATTTTGATAGTTTTTATAAATCAGATCATCTGTGTTTTGGATTTTGGTACTAATTGTTGGTGCAGGATCTTGGCGTACGCATGACAAAGACTACAAATCAAACTACTAACATGTGTTATGCAGATTCGATGGTCAAAGATAACAAATCAAACTTCTAACATGTGTTTGCAGGTTGCCTTGGAGAAACAACCAAATCGTGTGTTTGATTTTTAATTAGGCACTTAGTGATTTTTTTAAATAGGTGGAAATGAACCCTTGTTTGCTTTGTTTTCTAAGTATGACATTGGAGTAGGAGAGTATGCTCTCATCCTTCATAGGGTGATCAGAAATCCAGATCTTCAATACCATGCTTGTCTTGTTGATTGTTTGTCTCCATTAGAGGGCCTGCCTTCCCGACCACTTTGCTTTAGCAAGCAAGTGATAATCATGAGAAGGGAACGACCCAAAGTGAGTACGGCTAGAATTCCTGGGCATTCTAACTCACTATAAACAAAAGATGACTTTTATTGATATGCAAAAGAAGTATGACTTAGGTGAATCCTAACTTTGATACTTGATAATGAACTTGCTAAATGCAACCTAGGATGAACCTAAATGTAAGTGACATAAGAGTTGAAACAAGTTTTTGACCAATGTTGGACAACCATGCTTGAAGTATGATCTTTGAATCTTGTTGAATATTTGTTGGATGAATGTCTTTGGTGTTTGATCTTATGTTATATCAATGTGCTTGTTCTTGAAATGGTATTCAACTTTTGACAATCAAAGAATACAAGATATTGCAATTTAGACTCAAGACAACCATGCTCATTTCCACATTCCCTAGGGTAGGCAAAGACATTAGGTACTTGAGAGGTAGACTCATTATGGGATTCAAGGAGAATACATAGATGCTTGACCCCACGGGCTCCCCTCCACGGCACTCACTTCTCAGGGCAGCCAAGCATCAGTCCCCATGGAATCTCCCCATGGCGAACTTAGTATCTCTTCCAAGTATCCGAATTTGTCCTTCTCAAGAAACTAGAAGGGTTTTGGCCTCTAAAAACAAGGTATGTAGTAAGGATTTTTGTTAAGCATTACTCCTTGATGTCATGCAAGCATGATTGAGACATTAAGCCCATCAAGATACCAAACAAATGTAGTCACGCAAGCGCGATTTAGACCAAGAGGCCCTACTTAGATGTTGATATGAGAAAGAGTTTCAAGGGGCATCACTTCCCAAGTAACTACAATTCCCACGTAACACTTCCTTCAAAGCTTTCGCCCATCAGGTATTTTTTTTATAGTGAGTTAGAATGCCAAGGAATTCTAGCCGTACTCACTTTGGGTCGTTCCCTTCTCACGATTATCACTTGCTTGCTAAAGCAAAGTGGTCGGGAAGGCAGGCCCTCTAATGGAGACAAACAATCAACAAGACAAGCATGGTATTGAAGATCTGGATTTCTGATCACCCTATAAAGGATGAGAGCATACTCTCCTACTCCAATGTCATACTTAGAAAACAAAGCAAACAAGGGTTCATTTCCAACCTATTTAAAAAAAATCACTAAGTGCCTAATTAAAAATCAAACACACAATTTGGTTGTTTCTCCAAGGCAACCTGCAAAACACATGTCAGAAGTTTGATTTGTTATCTTTGACCATCGAATCTGCATAACACACGTTAGTAATTTGATTTTTAGTCTTTGTCATGCGTAAGCCAAGATCCTGCACAAATAATCAGTACCAAAATCCAAAACACAGAAAACAGAATGCAAAAACATCAAAAATTTCAAGTAAACTGCATTTTTTTACCCTCTGATCTGGACTTTACACAGGCGCAGAAGACAGGACACAAGCGCAGGTTGTCAAACACAAGCGCAAGATGTCTTGACACAGGCGCAAGACTCTTCAACACAGGCGCAAGATGCTTTACACAGGCGCAGGATGTGTCCAGAATGCACTGCATGGCCCTGTTTTTGAGTTTTGACCTGCAAATCAGCTTAGAAGCACTCCAAAACACAGTAAGATGGTTAGAAGGTTAGTATTCACGTCGGGTTCACCATTTAATGTGTATGACCATTTAATGTAGCATAAAAATTAGGATTCATCAAAAGATAAATATATCAATCACAACACAAGATATGATAGCTTAATCAAAGGAATACTCATGGAAATGAACCTAATTCTAAAGCACATTCAATGAAGGTATGAAAATGAAGCATTCAAAAGAAAACATTAAGCAAACCAGATCCAAGATTGAATACTCCTTCCATGCGGCTCCATTGTTGTTCTTTCCTCTTCAATAGTTTTGTGGATCTCACCTACAAGTGCCCTCACAATTGAAAGCAAAAAGCTCAAGAGTACTAGAACTAAAATTTGATAGTTTGACAGCAATTCGGATTTCAAGAAGTAATTGAAGGGCGTGATTGAAGAAAAATTATCCAATTTATAGAGAAATTGGAGAAATCACAAAATTGGCATGATGCAATTCAAATGGAAATTGCAAATCAATATGACAAATTATGACAAATTATGCACTTTCCATGCACAATTTGATTGATTGACAATTTGATGACAAATTATGACACATTCTATGTCAAAATTGATTGATTGTCAATTATGACAATTTCATGACAAATTGACATGCCACTCCCATGGAATTAGGAGATGAATTAGGAGGGAAAAGGAATTAGAAATTTGAGAATTTAGAAAATTGAAATTGATGAAAATTAGGAAATTGGAATTAGAAATTGATGAAAAATAGGATTTAGGAATTAGTGAATTAATTAATAATTTTTCATTTATTAATCAATTCACAAAGAAGAATAATTAGCCAATTAAATAAAGATTTAATTGTAATAAGAAGACTTAGGATTAACAAGTAATTTAGTAATCCTAGAGGAAGAAATGGCGAATTAGGTTAAATGACTAAATCATAAAACCCTAGAAGACGAATTAGAAATGCGAAAATGACAATTAGGTCTTGATTAAAGATAATTAATGTCATGACTTGATTTTGATAAATGACCAATGCGATAAATGATTTGATTGAGAAATACGCCAATTGACATGATTTGATCCAAATTGACACAATTGAGACAGATAATGATTGATAGTGAAATGATGACAAATCGGTTGCAAAATGACAAAATCGACAAGAGGACAAGAATCGACAACAAAATGGATTGCAAGATGACAAGATCGAACATGACAACGGTCGATGACAAATCGGTCGTAAAACGACAAGATTAAAGGATTGATGATAAATCGACAAGATTGATAAACCGATCGCCAAATGATAAGATTGAAAACAGGACAAAACCCTAATTAGGATTGACGATGTCCAAAATGATAAGATTGATAGGAGGACAAAACCCTAATTAGGATTGACGATGTCCAAAATGATGACAAATGAATATGCACATTGATGCGACAGGGTAAAATCGATCAAAATCATGACTGAATATTGTTGTCGACAAGATCAAATTCAAGGATGAGATGATTGAAGAATATAGAAGAATGACTCGATGTTCGCAAATGATAAAGACCAAGTGCGTGACATAGGAGAAATGTTAATGCGATGCAAAAACATAAAATGAGGCAATGCGCAAATGTTAAAGTATGACCTTGCAAGCGTTGACCATTTTTGGGTGTCTACATTTTGCCCCTCTTTGAGACAATGCGATTCTAAGCATTGTTTCAAAGAACAATAATAAAAAATGCCCCAGACAACGATAATGACATATGCATGCCCCCTCGAGGAATTGGCCGGAAACATGCGGAAAAGAGGCCAATTGATCGATAAAAATGACAGGATCGAACGGACTGACAATCGGAGATCGGATGCATGACAGACAATCAATTTAATGTGCACAAGACCGCGACCAACATAAGATGGAGAGGATGCACGTCCATCTATGCAATGACAAAGAGCTATAAATGGGACCAAGAGGGTGAAAATGACTCATTTGCACTAGCTAAAGAGGAGGATTTGTTGCTCTGGACAAGAACACTTGCAGATAGATGGCGAACATTCCAATGGCGGGTCACCTTGGAGAACGTGTACACACATTCAGACGATCGGAGGACGCAGGAGCAGCGGTATGTATCGCGAAAACCCATGTGTTTGATTTCATGAATTTTGATGGCTTACGGGACATTGCGGGACCCACAGGGGACACCAAAATGGACATCTGTGCTTGTGTATGATGTTCTAAACCTGCGCTTGTGTATGATGTTCTGCGCTTGTGTAGGAAGCAACAAGCGCAATTCACCTGACACAAGCGCAATTTATCTTACACAAGCGCAAGAGTTGAAAAATGACTCACTTTTGACTGGAAATGGCATGCAAAGGACCTGACAAGGGGGGGGATGGGTAGGATAGGCCAATGTAGATGAAAAACACCCCGATTTGGACATGAAAATGAGGACATTCAACCCGTAGGAACAAACCCGAAAACTGACAAAATGATGCCCCGATTGTGATACAGAGTCGACAATATCCATTGATCGCACGGGAGAATCGACCAGACTGTTTCATGCTACGACATAGACTCAGGAGCACAGATAGAGACACATTAGCTGGACTGGGATTGTATTACATCACATATATGCCCGAGATTAGGGCAAACACAGGATTGCTTACCGCATTGGCAGAGCGATGGCATTCAGAGACTTCCTCATTCCATTTGGCGACTGGCGAGGCGACAGTGACTCTAGAGGATGTATGGCGCATCCTCCGCATTCCTATTCATGGGGAGATGATAGAGTATGACCCAGTGACAGGGAGAGACGCGTTATGCAGACTGTTTGAGTGTGACGCAGAGGATCTAGACATTGTCGAGAGGGAGATTCACTAGGAGACGATGGCAGCCGAGTATGAGCAGCGATGTGTGGTGATAGCAGTGGTGATAGCATGTCTTCTGGCAGGTGATAGACGAGGACATGGATTCCCTATTGGTTGGGGAAGAGTATTAGAGTAGATGGTGACAGAGGGGACAGTGTACGCATGGGGACCATGTGTACTTGCTATGTTGTATTTCCAGCTACATCAGATAGCGTATCAGGGAGTGCAGACGCTGAGCTGTGGAGTTACATTGCTTTAGGTATGGGCATTCGAGCATATTGCCATATGTCGGCCGATCACAGATAGACAGGTTGTACCACACCGACCATATGTGTACAGCTATGGTGGAGCACTAAGACAGGGTCCTTTTGGATACATATTATATTGGCGACATGAGCTAGACAGACTTAGAGAGTTCATATGGAGGCCATATCTAGATTGCCCTAGATGGTCAGATGATCATGAGGAGTTACCATACTGCAGACAGGAGAGGTACTTGATTGGGCGACCAGTGAACTGCCAGAGAGTGATTGAGTTATACCTTCCAGAGAGAGTTCGGCGACAGTTTGGAGAGACACAGGATGTTCCTTGGAGGACTGCATGCTTTGCTCGATCTCACCGAGAGACGAGTCAGTGGGGTAGTATGATTCAGCCACATATAGCATATGCCGACTTTGCACAGTTACAGCAGAGACAGTGGGATTGGATGTCAGATGTGGTAGATGCTGGGACTACAGAGGAGTATGAGACATGGTTCGCATAGCAACGGCCAGTGCCTTTGACCGGTCTGGATATTCCAGTACCGAGGAGACAGGAGGACTTCCCACTCACAGGAGAGGAGGGAGAGGATGAGGACGAGGAGGATGACGAGGCTGATGAGGATGAGGGTGATGGAGAGGAGGACGGAGCTGATGGAGGTGATGGGGAGGATGAGGGAGATGATGGTGGGGAGGATGATGAGGAGCCAGACATAGCGGATCAGGAGACTTTGCAGGATATTCCCATAGAGCCAGAGATAGCTAGGACAGAGGAGATAGACATGTACCAAGCTACCATAGCGAGCCAGCAGGATTATATTGCAACATTGGAGAGACAGCATGAGCAGTTCAGAGCGGAGATAGCTAGACTCACAGAGGCTCAGGATACAGCCATAGTTCAGGCACAGCGAGAGGGACAGAGAGTCACTGAGTTCATTGGGTCGATCAGGGATGCCAGTGCACGGGAGATGGCACAGATGCTGGTAGAGACCGGCGAGGAGAGACTGTACTGGAGGACACTATATGAGGGTGCAGTTCCACCGGAGCGGAGAGCACCTTCATATCGGGCACGATCGAGGACAGAGAGCAAGTCACGCTCTCGGAGGTCATTGAGCAGCATAGGAGGGAGTGGACCGATGAGACCACCGCAGCCAGGACCAGGACTAGGTACATCATCTGCGAGACATGGCAGGGATGAGGAGGACAGAGGGAGCACCCAGTGACAGAGGCACGTGCTCCGTATGACAGACAGTGGACGTTATGTAGTTTGACATATGTCCTCTTGCATAAGTAGATCATGGATCTGGTTTGCTTAATGTTTTCTTTTGAATGCTTCATTTTCATACCTTCATTGAATGTGCTTTAGAATTAGGTTCATTGCAATGAGTATTTCTTTGATTATGTATGTATATGTATGCATACATACATATATATATATATATATATATATGTATGTATATGTATGCATACATATGTATGTATATATATATATATATATATATGCCCTGATAATGGGACAAGGTTAGTCTAAGAAAAACCACACACAAGACAAGAAACGGTTAGTGTTAGTCAATCAAAAACTAATCTAAAAAGGCATATCAAGAGAGACACTAAAAACATGAAAGTATATTTAACTAGAGAAGCAAATAGGATGAGGCATCTCCAAATACCTCCTAACATGCTCTTAGCTCCTTCTCCCTTGTTCCTCTCCTCTCCAAGTTCCAAAATAGTGTAGCTCTTAGCAGCTTTTTGCACTATGGATGCTTATGGAGGATTGAGATTGAAATGTTGCTCTAAATGGAAATAAAAAAGCAAATATTAAGCTATTGATACTAAAATGATTGATTTTATCCAAAATGACAATATATGAGTTAATTATGCTAAAATGCTCTCTTAAAATGCCTATAGCTTAAATGCATACAAGTTTTCAGGATCTGGATTATGAAGGAATGGGCTCTATTTATAGGAAAAATGGAGCAATGGATGGTTGAGATTGAGCAATCTCAACAAGGGTCAGGATTGAATGATTTCAAATCCATGTGAGGGCTTTCAACCCAATCCCAGGATGACAAGTGTCAATGTGAGATAGGTTGAGAGGGGAGGGAATAAGCATTAAATGCCTGATATGACCTTGAGATTTAGAGTCAAGGTTAGTTGAATGAATAAACTCTTTATTCAAAGAATAAAGCTTTTATCCAATGGATAAAATCTTGTGCAAATGTGAAATGGAGGAATATGGTCAAAACAATAAATGTTTGGGGAGACAAGTTTGAAATAACCATAAATGGTTATGTAAGAGCCATAAGTGGTCATGTAAGAGCCATTAGTGGTCTTGGAAGACTTTGGGGGTTAATTTGTTGAACACACAAAGCATTAAATGCTTTTCAAAGACTTTGGAGTCTTTGAGAAGTGACTCCATTTTGCTTAGGAATGTGACAATAATTAGGGGATGGATTAGGCTAATTAGGAAGGGGTTAGAAGAATCTAGAAGGGGATTAGATTTTGCAAGTGGATTTGGTGGCTGAGGGAAAATAGGATTTTATTAAAATAAAAATTCATTTATTCCAATAAATGTGTGCAAGTTGCATTTGTAGGAAAATGCAAGTTGGGGGGGGAATAATGATTTAAATAAATGTTTTATTTAATTTATTTAAAAGAGGAAAAGGGGATTTAATTAAATAAATAGATTTTATTTATTTAATTGATTTGTATTTGGTTTAATGAATTAATTAAAATAAACTGAATAATTTATTTAATTAATAGAAGAATGTTTGGGGATGAATTAATTAAATATTTATTTAATTAACTGATGGCTAGTGGATTTTTAATCAAATAAATAGCGAATATTTATTTAATTAAACTGGATAGATTTGTGTGACTACATATATATATATATACATATACATATACATATACATATACATATACATATATATATATATATGTATACAATTTATATATATATATATATATATGTATACAATATATATATATATTGTATACATATATATATATATATAGTATACATATATATACATATGTATACATACATATGCATATATATACAATTAAATTTAATAAAATGAAATATAAACTAAACTATAAATTTAACCACGCTATTATAAATAGCGAACACTATTCTTTTTAAAACACCGTGAAGGTGAAAAATAAAGCATAGGCGGTGGCCTAAGCCTACCCGCAGATAGTGCTACTATCGAAAGGTAGCAAACACTACCAGCTGGTAGTGCTGCTACCTCGCGGTAGCAGCAGCTACCGTCCCACATGGTGAGACTTCCTAATCACGTGGGGGGGGGTTTGAATAATATTTTTTTTTATATTTTTATTTCTAAAAAATTACTTAATTCAAAATCATTCCCAACACCCAAATCACTGGCAAAAACATACAGTGAGCATAATAATAATTTTGAAATGATAATCTCCAATAAGGGATTCAGTAAACCAATTAAGCACAAAAGACCCAAATCTAAGGATCTTGGGCAAAATTTCAGAAGAATAAAAAGAAATAAGAGGGGATTTGATTCATTAACTGATCTCTTCACACATAGGAAGAATCCTTGCATCATACAAGAGGAAAATAAGAAATTTTGCCAGCATAACCCCCAAATCTCGGGCAAATAAAAACTTACAATCATACAGAAAATAAAATATATTCCTTTCTACACAGAATAGAGGAAATAATCAAACAACTAAATGTTGCAAGAACTTGGGAACATACAACCAACAAGATATTGAACCATTTCCTTTCAACATACAACACATTTGATTTAGGATTCAATAAAATTTAATAGCAACTGCTCTATTTTCCAAATCCAACTCCCAACAAGAATCTTCAATAAGATTTCACCATTTTAAAAAAACACATAGGAAGAAAGCTCAAACATTTAAATTTTAATTGCAAAACAAGAAGGAAACTACCCAACCTACAAAGCAATCTAGGAAGCAAATTTGTGGAAGAGCTTCAACCTTGCATACAAATTCCAAATCCAGGTTCCTCCTTCCAAATGGATTTCCAAATTATTGCATTAAAAAATAATCCTCCCTCTCTTCCCGTGAACTCATAGGCAATATAGCCAAAAATCTTTCAACCTAAACTTTTTAGGTTAAAAAGTTTTTCCATCCAATGAGAATAAACTATTTAAAAAGTAATAAAATCTAATTTACCTTTTTCCATGAAACAATTCTTTTCAACAAACTAAAATCTAAAAGCTAAATAAAAAGGTAAAAAGGAAATGCCTTTATTTACTTTTTTCATTTTCTTTTCCCATGAGACTTTAACTCAACATAGCATTTCAAATTTAAATAGCAAAGCATTTACTTATTTCTTTTTTCAATAATTTAATACAACTATAACACAATATATTTTGCAAATTTAACCATTTAAAACTAGCAACTCCATTTATTTAATTAAATTGATAAACTCAAGAGCATATTAAATAATTAATTACGCCAACACAAAATAGCATCATTTGCTCAATTTTAATAGCTATTCAAATAATCAGAAGTATGCAAAACAAGGAATGATCAAATGTTGACTCACAAAATGATAATACCAAAGCACTATGACTCGCATACCGATCAAACGAGAAAGACGACCGACTGTCAACACTCACATTAGTGTAACTGCTGGTCAAGTTAGGGTCCAATAACTATCTCCTTCACTCCCATAAGACAAATAAGGCACGATCAGACCTGTGAAACCATGTGAAGTCGATACCCCGTACCTACCCGATACTTGTACCTGCAATGTCTTGCATCAATGAACCACATGTGCATATAGACAAATATATAAACAGACACGTCAGACACACTAATGAAGGAGAATTGTGACATTCCCTATCTCACCGGAGTGAGTGAAGGAAAATCATCCCCTCACATCCCATACACTTGGAAACACAAAACATACAAATAACGTATCACACAAATAAAGTAAATGTGTTAGTCCATGTTAGTAATCCATAAAAATTATATTTAACATAAAACTGAAAAACTGCATGAAAGCATACACCACATATCAAGTTAAAGGATGTAATAACATCGCATAAGGTCTAAATAAAGTATAACAATAATGTATCCATTGAACATCCTACTGAAGTCAAACATAAGTCCAAAAAGAGTCTGATCGACAAGGGGTACTACATGATTGGCCTCAGGTCTGGGGCCTAGTCTGGCTAGCACCTCCTCAAACATCTACCTCAACTCTTCCCTTTTGGGAACCTGCTCTCCTACATGCTACTCATCCTGATGAACAGACTAATCCTAAACCACACTCACATGAGTGGGTGGTGGTGAAGGACTATGGCAGTCGAAACCTTGACCACATCCCTATCCTTTGCCTCTATTGTCGCCACCAACACGTCCACTTCCCTTGGCTTTCCTAACCATGACCTAACACTGCACAAGAGAAAAAGGTTTAGATCTACGACAAGGATACTAACAAGGGAAACACAAACACTAAGACCTAATCAAAAGGTCAAGTTGAATGGGCTCAACTTAAAACCAGAGTACCCAGTGTTGAAACATGGTCTCTGATACCAAATGTAATGCCCCACAAGGAACGCCAAAGGAATACCATACAACTAAGCAACTAAGGGTGAAATAATTATTTTTTTTGAAGTATAAATCACATTAAGTGCTTTAGTTACTACATTGCACATAATAACACAAGCGGAAGACTAACACAAGAATTCCTAAAGGGTTACCAACAAAGAATTAAATGAAAGGTTAAATTCCATAATTATGATTATTCCAATTATCCATCAATTTCTCATTGAACATAATAAACCATAAACATATAACAAATTACACCATTTAAAGATTGAAAGTCTTACAATAAAATTTCCTCTTCAATAAAGCATTTGCACAAAGCATAAGGATAACTTGATAAAATAACATCCAAAACTTAAGATTACATTGCTCATCAAATACATGGCTTCCAATAATACATATAAAGTTTACATCTTTACCAAATACATGGTTACATAAATTCATCGATACAAATGACCACATAGGTCTCGAAAGTAAAATAATATACAACATGAGATGATGCACGAATCAAGAACCATAGGAACACATGCGAAACCAATTCTTGCATGAAGGCACGAACAAGAAACATCCAATGGGAAGTGGCCCTACCACCTGGCCATGTGATCCCAAAACGGAATCACCCCACTATGCTAGGAGATAGCAGAAGACCCTCAAGCAAGCATAAGCAAGACATGGACGATAGTACAATATGACTCAACAATGCTCTAGGTGAACTCGACATCACAGTACACTAGTGACCCTAAAGAGAGAGTGTCATCACATAGATTATGATGGTTACCCTAGGTAGGCCTCCATAGGTCTCGACCCCCATCCTGGGTTATCTTGGTAATCTTTCCCGAACCCCCGATTCCATCTAAGTCTTATGCGGACCCTACCAACCCTTTGTGAAGACAGGGTGGTTGGTTTTCCATTCCAGGTCTTCCCACTACATCTTGAGCCTATACGAGCACTCAACCATGCATGGGGTACAATATCTTAATTAATGTTATAAACTACCCACCCCCTAATCAATTATTAGGATATCACTTATTATCTGACTTTCGAAGGGTTATCCTACCAACCACTTCGGGCGTGGCCCCCACTCGAAAGCCACTCTCTCATAGGACACTAAACAAACATGGTCACTCTATGAGGACCCTATGGTGAAGCAGACATTCATAACACCACTACAGCCATACAGGTGATCAAAAAAATAGATTCACTAACCCTTGGTTAACCATAAGGAATAAGCACAGTATGGTTAAAACAACGAGATCATAAATACATCACCTGATCAAGAGGTACAATATACGCCACAACAGGACAACTAAACATAGACAAGAAATGCTAAATTCACTATAACCGAACATCAGACAATCTTTGAGAATAACAACATCATAAACACTTGTAAATTCATTGAGTAAAATTTAATAAAACACCCCACATTTATAATGCATCATCCTATGATGTCATTCAATGTAATAATTCCAAAATAATAATCCAAATAAATTAATAAAAATCCATAATAATAACATATGAATTATATTAAAATATTTAATCTATTTTCAGAATAAATCTAATTTACCAAGTAGATCACATAAACTAATGCCTTGATTTTTAAAAAATAAATAAATAAATAAATATATATATATATATAAACATTAATAAAATAATATTGAAAACAAAACATAAATTAATCACACGCTGTTATTAAACAGCGAACATTTTTCACTATGCAACTGCGATGAGGGAAAAAGGTAAAAACCGGTGGCAAAGATACCTACCGGTAGTGCCGCTACCATACGGTAGCAGACACTACCAAACGGTAGCAGTCACTACCACCGGTAGTGCTGCTACCTCACGGTAGTAAGCACTACCGCCGGTAGTGTTGCTTCCTTATGGTAGCAGCACTACCGATGGTAGTGACTGCTACCAGTTGGTAGTGTTTGCTACCGTATGGTAGCGGCACTACCGGTAGGTAGCTTTGCCACTGCTTTTTACCTTTTTCCCTCATCGCGCTTGCATAGTGAAAAACGTTTGCTGTTTAATTTATTATTATATATATATATATTAATTTATTTAAAATAAAGAACCATTCCTATACTATACAAAATCACTGGTAATAAAATATAATCACTACCCACTAGTAGCAGTCACTACCACCGATAGTGCTGCTACCTCATGATAGTAGGCACTGCCGCCGGTAGTGTTGCTTCCTTATGGTAACAACAACTACCGTCCCTCGTGGTGGGATTACCCTTCCACGTGGGGTTCAATATATATATATATATATATATATATATATATATAATTTATTTAAAATAAAGAACCATTCCTATACTGCACAAAATCAATGGTAATTAAATACAGTGAACGAAATTTTAATTTTGCAATAATATTTTTCAATAAGGGATTCTAGTAAACCAATAAAGCATAAAAGACCCAAATATAAAGATCTTGGGCAAAATTCAAAAGAATTTTAAGAAATAATAGGGGATTTGGTTCATTTTTTTAATTTCTTCACACATAGGAAGAATCCTTGCATCATGCAAAGAGGCAAATTAACAAAATCTTACCAACATAAGCCCTCTAATCTTAAAAAAATAATAACTTACAATCATTCAGAAAGCAAAGTCTATTCCTTACTACACAAATAGAGGAAATAATCGAAAACTAAATTTTTCAAAGAACTTGGAAGCACACATCCAACAAGATATTGGACAATTTTTTTTCAACATACACATATTGATTTGGGATTCAATTAAATTCAATAACAACTACTCTATTTCCAATTCAAACTTTCAACAAGAATCACCAATAAGATTTAACATATTTTAATCACACACACAGGGAAGAAAGCTCAAAACATTCAAAATTTTATTGCAACAAAGAGGGAAATCTACCCAACCTGAAAAGAAAACCAGGAAGAAAATTGTAGAAGAGCTTCAATCCTGCATACTAATTCCAAAATCCAGTTTCCTCCTTCCCAATGGTTTCCAAGTTTTTGTTTTAAAAAATGCCTGCTCTCTTCCTGTGAACTCACAACTAATATAGCCAAAAATATTTTCGACCTAAACTTTTAGGTAAAAAGTTTCCTCCACCAATAGGAATAAGATATTTAAAAAGTAATAAAATCTAATTTCCCTTTTCCATGACACCATTCTTTTTAAACAAAAATAAAATCTAAAAGCTACCGAAAAAGGTAAATGGAAACACTTTTTATTTATTTTTCTTTTGCATAAGAATTTAACTCAACATTTACACTAGCATTTAACTAATTTCTTTTTCAAACAATTTAATACAACTATTTCACAATATATCATGCAATTTAACCATCTAATTTAGCAACTCCATTTATTTAATAAAATCAATAAACTCAAGGCATATTAATTAAATTAAATACGCCAACATAAAATAACACAATTTACTCAATTTAAATCTTTTCAAATAATTGAAAGCACTCAAAACAAGAGAAGACCATACAACGAATCACAAAACGAAAATACCAAAGCACTATGACTCGCATACTATTCAAATGGGAAAAGACAACTGACTGACAACACTCGCATGAGTGTAACTATGGGTCAAACTAGGGTATAACAACTATCTCCTCCACTCCCATTGGATAAATAAAGCATGCTCAGACTTGTGAAACCTGGTGGAGTCGATACCCCGTACCTACCCGATACTTGTAACTGCAATGTCCTGCATCAAGAACCACATGTACATATAGACAAATATATAAACAGACATGACACACACACCAATGAAGGAGAATCGTGACGTTACCTGTCTCACCAGAGTTAGTGAAGGAAAATCATCCCCTCGCATCCCATACACTTGCAAACACGAAACATGTAAATAACACATCACACATATAAATTAAATGTGTCAGTCCATGTTAGTAATCCATAAAAATCACATTTAACATAAGTAATGAAATACTGCATGAAAGCATACACTACATATCCAGTTAAAGCATGTAATAACTTCACAAAAAGTCTGAGTCAAATGTAACATTAATGTATCCACTGAGTAGTCAACAAAAGTCAAACATGAGTCTAAAAAGTTTGATCGAGAAGGGGTACTACACTACAAATGTGAATTTGCTTAGCAAAATGGACATGTGTTGTCATTTTTGTATATGCTCAAGTGTGAAGTACTGTGATCTTGCTTATTGCATTCCACCTTTGTGGGGAACCTGCAAAGAGAAGATAGAGTAACATAGTAGTGAAATTGTAGTGCGATGTCAATGAGGTGTGAAATACTTTGTTGCCTTACATAAGTATAACTCATTGACATAAAGTCCTACACTATAACAAATAAAGAATTGGAAGTGTGATGGGAAGTAGAAAGAGGCAACTAATGGAAGTGCCTTTAAGGAGCAACTTTATTCCAAATAAAGTGTTTGATATTGATATCTTTGTTTAGTATGACTTCCTTGGGTATTGAGGCTACAACAGGGAATGCCTTTTCCTTTGAGGTTATCCACATCACTAAAAGAGAGCAAAGAAAACATTGTAACTTGTGGTGCTAATTAGATTATGGTTTAAGTTTGGATTTATTTAGCATAGTAGACATGTTTTACCACTTTTTTATTTTTATTTGCGGAGTAGGAGTTTCTTGTTTCAGGATTCACTTGTTGTCGAAGCATTTGCAAAATTAGAACATTCATACTCATGCAATGATAGAAGATTTATACAAAATGCAGAACTATAAATTAAGCAAATGGAACAATTGTATTCATATATATCATCATTTTCTAAGGTGTCATTGTGAACTATGAAGGTCTAGATCTGTGAGATGAATGTCCATGGAAGATCTGCAAAAGAAGAACATTTAGAGCTACACAAAGAACCAATATTGTTATCCAATGGAAATGTTTGTGCCAATTCTATGTATGCGAGGAGCTTGCTCTTATTGTCTAGATATTTTACTCTTTTTGGATCCATGGTGTTCTTTGGAAGACACCAACCCAGATGATGTTGCTTGACTAGTATTCATGTTTGAAGTCACCTGCAACTGACATTAGATTTTCTCATGTGAATTTATAGTATAGATCTTAGCATAAATGATGTTTTCTAATAGTATGATTAGCAAAAGAAATGATATAGGTAGAAAGTTACGCATTGTGTGAAGGGTAATTCTTGTTCATGTTTGCTTCTTACAAAATCTACACCATGCCTAGACAATGTTGTCTATGTGAGAGAAGGATGTCATGATCACTCCAATATGCTTCCAACCTTTCGATTTTAGTTGCGTGTGCATTATTGTTTGTCCAAATGTGATCAATATTGGTCTTTGACGAAGGATCTATTTGTTCATCTAACAAGTGCAAGTTGTGTATTTGCATGTCTCTTAAATATTTGTATTATTTTTGAGTGCATAGATATGTCAATGTTGAAGTCACCTGCAATATAGACAAGGCTTTGACTAGGAGCAAATACCATTGCTTCATTGATAATTTCTATGCTATTTGTAAGCATTGTTCTTGGTTTGGCATAGAGATTACCATGATATTTGTAAGCATTGATAATTGCTATGATATTTGTAAGCATTGTTCTTGGTTTGGCATATTTGTATCCACTAAGTATGCATGAGAGCAATAGTGCTTCAACATTGTCAAGTGTTAACAGTACTATACTTAGCATATGTATGTTTTCATTATACCATGAATATGAAATGTTGTAAAATAATTGTACTATGGTAGTGTATTCTCTATTGTTAATGTATTCAAGTGTGTTTCTTGTAGGCAAACAATGTTTGATGACATTAGGTCCTTGTCATGTAAGATGTATTCTTTATGGGGTTGAAAATGTCATGTGTTTAATGTAGATATGAAAATTTAGGTTGTGTTTTTTACCATGTTCGTCATTTTGAAGAGTCCAACTAGCAGTTGTCTTGAGTCATGTCATCTCATGAATGATTGTTGGTTTTCGCTTAAAAATTCTTGGTGTTAGAGGGCTCAACAAAAAAGTGTTTCGGTGCTTGGTGTGCAAGGTAGAGCTATATAAGATAACCCATGTTGGTGCACACTGAAAGGTTCAAGTGCAAGACTGTGCATAGTGAGTCCTTGTCGTTTGTGTATTATTTTGATGCATGCTAGCTGAAGTGGAAATTGTTTTCTTATAGTACTCTATGTAGAAGCTTGCTTGTGGAGTGGTTTTGCAACTCGGAGAATTGGTACCCATCCTTTGTCAACTCATGTTTGATTTGGATGTGGTAATTTTGCAACATGAAATCTTCCAATGTGGTGATCATTGAATTCAACCCAAATGATATCAATGTCACTAGTTTGTGTATATGCTTTGAATCATCCATCTAATCCATTGACGAGGCCATCTTGTATATCATAGTTTCCACCATAGATATCAACCAATATGTCTTTTTTTTACCATTATTTGATTTGCCTAATTTGCATTGTGTTTGTGCAATTCTTTTGTGGGAACAAAGCTATCATGTTCATCACTTGCATTAATTGTAATTAGTTCTCCAAGAAGAGAAGATAATATATTTTGGTTGTGTGTATTGACATCCTTTCTTTAGTAAAAAAGAAATGGAAATGTTGGATATGTAGGTCGAGAGCGAAAGCATTTGTTATTCAAATATGCTATGTCATCATTGGTTTGAGATTTTGTGCGTATTTTGTTGAGGACAACAATAAAAATCTGATCTATTTGTCTCATTGTAGTTTGTAGATTGTAACATTTGAAGTTTTGTTGCCAAAACCCATACAATAGTAAGCTAGTGTCTATTGTTTGCACATGGAACACTAGACAATCATCTATAGATTCTGCTTGATACAAGTCACCACATAAAATGATGTACAAGCCAATAAAGTGTTTAGTTGTTGGTTGCATTATTTCACACAATCTTTTGTCTATGCAATGCAGTAATCTAGTTCCAACTAGTGAGAACTCCTCAATGGGAACAATACACAATTGTTGATATTCTTTTGTCAATGCATCTAATCTTTTTGATCTCAAGGGAATAGAAGTAGATTTGTTAAATTGTATGAGGAGTGCAAATGCAAGGTTGTGCCTCCTATATTATATGTTGTTTTTCATGTGTATGCAAGTAACAAGCCCTTTATCTTTTCTGGGTCACTATCTGATGCTCTACACAATGGACAATGGTTAGACTAAAACCTATGGTCGTATAACACACAAAAACACAAGAAATTGTTAGTGTTAATCAACCAAAAACTAATCTAAGCAGACATATCAAAAGAGACACTAAAAACATGATAAAGGAATATTTAACTATGAAAGTAAATACAACAAGACATCTCCAAATGCCTTCTAACATGCTCTTAGCTCCTTCTCCTTTTTTCCTCTCCTCTCCAAGTTCCAAATTAGTGTAGCTCTTAGTAGCTTTTTGCATTATGGATGCTTACATGGAGGTTCAAGATTGAAATGTTTACTCTAAAATACTATGCAAATGTGAACAAAAGCTAATATTAGAAGCTATGATGCTAAAATGATTTATTTTAGGCCAAAATAGCAATATATTAGTGATTTATGCTAAATGCTCTCTAGAATTCACTATAACTTAGATGCATACAAGTTTCAAGATCATGAATATGAATGCTAAATGCTTGAGGATTTGAAAATGAGGAATGTGAACTCTATTTATAGGTAAAATGGAGCAATGGATGGTTGAGATTGAGTAATCTCAACAAGGGTCAGGATTGAATGATATTCAATCCATGTGAGGACTTTCAACCCAATCCCAGGATGACAAGTGTCAATATGAGATAGGTTGAAAGGAGAGGGAATAAGCATTAAATGCATGACATGACCTGAGAGTTAACTTGGGAGTTAAGGTCAAGGCTGGGTTGAGTGAATAAATTCTTTATTCAAAGAATAAAGCCTTTATCCAATGGATAAACTCTTGTGCAAAGGTAAAAGGGATAACCATGGTCAAAGCAATAAATGCTTGAGGAGACACATGAGTCACATGAGGGCTGAGTTAGGGGTTAACCATAAATGGTCATGTAAGAGCCATAAGTGGTTTAGAAGACTTTTAGAGGTTAAATTGTTGAACACACAAAGCATTAAATGCTTTTCAAAGACTTTGAAGTCTTTGAGAAGTGACTCCAAGTTGCTTATAAATGTGACAATAATTAGGGAACGAATTAGGCTAATTAGGAAGGGGTTAGAAGAATCTAGAAGGGGGTTTAGGAGTGCAAGTGGATTTGGTGGGTGAGGGAAAATAGGATTTTAATTAAAATAAAATTAATTTATTTCAACTTGTGGTTGCAACTTGCATTTGTAGGAAAATGCAAGTGGGGGGAAATAAATGATTTAAATAAATATTTTATTTAATCTATTTAAAATAAGAAAGAGGATTAAATTGAATAAATAGGATTTATTCATTTAATTGATTGTGAATTTGGTTTAATGAATTAATTAAAATAAATTGAATAATTTATTTAATTAATAGGAGAATGTTTGAAGATGAATTAATTAAATGTTAATTTAATTAATTGATGGCTAGTGGATTTTTAATCAAATAAATATGAAATATTCATTTAATTAAAATGGACAGATTTATGTGATTACACTATCTATTGTGTTATTGTATATATGAAGAAGTACTTGATACATTGGTTTTCAGTGAAGGTTTTCCCTATGCCAGCACCTCCTGTCAAGAACAAGTATAATGGCTTGTCTAGTTTTTTTTGTTTTTTCATTAAGATGCCTTTCACTATGGCTTTTTGTTCTTTATTCTAGGTTGAGTTAGGCGTTGCCAATTTTTTTAGGTTGAGTTAGGCGTTGCCAATTTATTTTAGGTTGAGTTAGGCGTTGCCAATTTTTTTATCATATTTATTGCATCAATATTCTATTGTCTATGGTCTGTGTGTATCTTATTGAATGCATTTATCATTGAATTATTGTCTTTTTTCATGTAAGAGCTACAATACATTGTTGCAACATATGCATTGAGAACAAATTGTGCATCTGTGTTTGCTTGCCATAGATGTGGAATCTGGGTTGCAAATGAATTATTCCACATGTTAGTTGACTTTATTTTTAAAAAAAATATTGGCCTAAGAAATGTAGAATGTATGGGTAAGATGTATTCATCTTCAATCCTGTTTATGTTCACTAGGAAATCATAAAAGGACACAGACCCGGATCATAACTTGATGTTTCTAAAATTGATCAGATTTTTGTAGCAATATGCATATGGTCTTATTTTTTGTTGATGCATGGTTCAATTATTGTCGTTGCTCTCATTGACGAGTGTGGAAAACCAAAGCGACACATTCTCTTCTTTGTCTTTCCACATTGTTTAGTATGATGATGCATATGCAATCTAGCTATTTGATCATCTAAAGTGTCTATCTTGCAAGTTATATGTTTGTCCACAAAGTGTTCGATAGTAGCATCATTATATATTTCCATAGATCAGTGCATCTTTAACTCATAGCATGAAGTGGTCATGCTCATTCCCTCGACTTTAAAATTTTGTGACTGAAAAGTAGTCCAATACCTTTCCAAAAAAGGTTTTGTCAGAACATAGTAATTATTTCATTGCATTAATTCTATGTTCATAATAGTGAGAGAAAGTGACAAGATCTTTTTTTATCAAAAAGGAAATGTCAATGTTAGACAATGAATCAAGGTGGCTTTGTCTTAAGATTGTATGATGAGAGATGTACACTTCTTCCAATGTTTGTGTTAATGATGCCCAATTTTGTTTTGCACTAGTAAATTTTTAAAAAAAGGTTGGTAGTTCTAACTATCGTATCGTTACAAAACCATTCTTTTTGAGATGTTGTAAATAGTTCGATGAATTTCTGGCCTTCTTGAAATTTGTATAACCAATATTTGGTTGCAATATTTTCCCAAGGTTTGGTTTGTACTTGACATCTCTTGCAAGTAGTGTTTTGTCTTTTAACTTTCCTTTGTAGATTCTTACCCAAATGCAAGAAAATACTTGACCAATTAGTATTTTGATAGCCTTAAAAAACAGATTAGTGGTATGATACACAAATGCTCAATTTGATTCCCATTGAGAAATTTTTTGATATGATTTTTTTTGCAAATTTTGTGTCGCATGGTTTGCCAAAAAGTAATGTTGGAAAGTTCATTTCTTCTGCATACTTGTCCTAGAATATTCTCAAAGGTTGGTTTTCTTCTATTGGTGCAATTTTGATCATTTTATTTTGAAGAGAATGTGTAGTTCTTGACTCGGTAAACCCATGTATCAAGCTATTTGTTTCAATTTCCATGGCATTGTCATCATCACTTGATGAAGACTTATTGCTATGCACATGTTCTTGTGAAGGGTACAAATGATTGTGGCAATTTTTGTTCAGTTTGACATTTTGCATTTTGTATAATGTTTTTTTGCACAACTCCTTGAGAGTATTCATAATAGTGTTTGGAGGCGCTCTACCTTTCTAATATGTGTTTGTGTATTGTAGATGTCTCTTCAATGCAATAACAATTGTCCATGTTTCATCAGATGAACGTGACAATATTGTTTGTACAATGTTAATGTTTTTTGGCACATTGATAATCGTTCCATTTAGTCCAATTTGAGATCTCGTGTCCTATTTGCCAAATCTATGCAAATGCAATTCGAAGTGATACTGATCTTTCTTCAAGTTATAAAAGCATAGTTGTGTGTGCTAGTGGCTTATTTGTTTTAATTTATTCTGAGGTTGCATATGATGGTTTTATGTTTTGGTCTAGTTGTTGCTTACAAAACTTGCATACCTTGCTACCACATAGATGCTCTTTCTTTGATAATAGTAATTAGTACATGTGCAGTGCTTTTTTTGTGTTAAATTACTTATGTTTTTCTTAAAATGGGGTTGTGCACAAACTACACACACATGTTTTGGTGTATCTTGTATTTTTGCCATGTAAGATTCTACTCTTGTTTGTGGCCTTTTTGTTGAGTCTTGAATGCCTTCATCTATAGTTTCTTTATGTATTTGTTGTTTTACTTTGCGAAGTGAATCATGTGAAATTTTAGTAAAGAGTTTTGTGGATTGTGTTTTGGGTTCAATAGCTTGTGATGCATGGGTGATTTTGTTCAAAGCATTTTTCAATTCTGTAGATGTATTGATATGTGTGTGTTCATTGTTTTTAATAGCTTGTTTCAATTTGTGGAACATAAATTTTGGTTTCACTTGAACCAATGCCATTGTTTGTGATTGTTCAATATTATTGTCATTTACCATAATATTGTCCACCCCAGATGGCCTATAGTGTGTATGCAAGTCATTGAATTTGTAGCTCATGATATGGTATACTTTAGTTGGTGTTAAACATTTGCAATATTCTTGTATGCACATGTTGGTTGTTGTGAACCATATTTTTATCTTAACTTGCAAGATGTAGGATAGCCATTCAAAATAGAAATATGCACCTTCAATTCTGCTTTATTCATATGGATCTCCAGTTCTCACAATAAATCCTTTCCAACTTGAGATGCCATAACTAATGATGAGGTCACATTTGATACATGTTTTAATGCAACTTATTGCAACTTTGTCTCCATAGAGTAGTGAATTGTAAAATTATTGAGCCATGTACCATCTAAGATACTAGCTATCATATTGATTGTTTGTCAGAGTAACAATTGTATTGAAAAAACTATCACCACAATCTAATATTAACAACAAATTTTTGCACAAGTTCAACATTGCGCTTATTAACTTGCCTTTTGCAAAACTATTAGTCGAGGCAAAAATTATCTTTGAATTGTTTGATGATTGAATGTGTTCCCCAGGCTTCTCTTTTTTTTAATAAGTGGTTCAAAATTTCCATGAATAGGTTTTTTTATCATATAACAAGATAGAATATGCATTATTTTGCGATCTTTCATTGAACTGCAAGTACTTTGGCTTTCTTGTTGAAGACCAAAGACATATTTGAATGTTTAGCCATTTGGCCAACCATTTAATATAAAATAGATCCCCCCAGAGGCCATTCTCATTACGGTTTGGCATTCGGATTGCTGAGAATCGCATATGCTGCTAATACATGTCAACATAAGTTACTCCATGTAATTCATACAAAACTCATAATTGTATGAATATAAAGCTTTTGGGTCATTGTTTCCTAGGCAATTTATGAAATGGTTAGTAGTTCCATTACGTAGATCTATAAAAGTGGATTGCATATGTAACAACAATTGGAAAGAGTGTTCTCAACTTGGAGAAGGAGATTCAAGGCAATCAGGGTGTGGAGATGGAGGAGGAAAAAGATAAAGGACAAGATCATTCATCTTGTCCAAGCAAGAGAATGAGATGAAATCTAAAGAGAAAGGCTAGCAAGCCTCCTCAAGACCTTCAAGATTTTAAGAAGGTTGCGCTGAATATGAATCAGCTTGAGGCAGAGGTTGCAAATATCATGAAGAATTTGACTTAGTCTCCTTTGCTATTTTTTGAGCTTTTTGCTATCTTTTAGTTTTTTGCTGAATTTTGGTTGACATTTTCATGGTTATCTTTAGGGCGGCTTTTTGATAGGTGATTGTATTGTTTAACACTTATCTTGGTTTAAGATTTGTTGTTAAAGGGTTTTGGGTCCCTTCAAAACCTGTTTTTACCATAGCAAAAAACAATTGGAAAGAGTCAAAAAGACAATCGCCTATGTTATATACAAATTCTTTCATCCTAAACATGTTATCATTTTCCAATACTATGTCAATTGTCTGATCCAAGAATTCCACGTGAACGAGTTTATTGTATTGAACAATGACCAATATGATTTCAATAGTAATAATCTGATGGTAAAATTGATCCCAATTATCCCAACTTGTCTAGAAATTTGCTCACTACGAATTTAGTTATAATATTTTGATGGTAAAATTGACGCCAATTGTCCCAACCTGTCTAGAAATTTCCTCACTACCATCCTGGAATATGGAAAAAACTCTCCTCATCACAATTGTAGAATATGGAAATTAGGTCTACAATGCATGATGCTTACAACATGATATAAAATTAATGTGGCCAATGTACCAAGAGAAAAAGTATCTCCTACTTTATAAATTCTAGAGTTACTTTTTGTTATTTATAAGGTTTGCTTTGGCATGTTTATGTTGTTCTATTTACAAAATCAAGTAACTAATTATCATATCCCAAAAGTGAAAATGTATGCTTGTTCTTTATTGAAATCTAATTTCTTACATCTATAGTACTCATTGTCATTCTACACATATATTTAGAACCAAACTCTACGCAACTGATAGATACAACTACCATTGCAATATTCACCCAAATTGTGTAATATAAAGTTCTCTTGGTATCCTAAATCAATGACATTACAAAGTAAAGGTAACATGTCACACTAAAATCAATTTGTTAAAAGGAGGGCTTATGAGTTTATCCATGCACTTAGACTCTAGCAAGTAACATCGTGTTCTTTCTCCAAAGTAAGAACTAGCAACATAAACCCACTAAGACACCTTATGATCCTAATTCTATCGATGTACTACTTGAACATGAGCCTGCTGACTATGTACTATGGAACATAGTGAGGTTGACATTGACCTTAATGCACTAGTAATCTATGTAAAATTAGGTCTTGCACTCCACCATATGAAGAACTCAGGATTTAGAATGTTGCATTGAAGGTTTGGGATAGCCCTTTCCATTAAAATTTCTTGGAGGACTCCAAGGACAATCAAACTACAAGCATAGGAAAAACACTAGCCCAAGATTTCCAAATACTCGCAATTGTGTTCATTAGCCCCATAGAAATAAACTAAGGTTTTTAAGTCAATACCTTTACTTTATATTATTCATTCACATAGCTAGAAAGGGTAGTGGGTAGTAGTAATGGCTCATACCAAAAGATCCTTGTGTTTAATGTAATTCCTTGAACAATTCTTTTCCAAGGTTTTGTTGTGTAAATTGCATTGAGTCAATATTTTTTACTTGGTTCTTGAATAGAAGGTTTTTAATGTTTAAGGGTCAAATATAGATTCGAAGATAATTGATCTAGTTATTTTAATTGTTAACAATTTTGATCTTCTGCTATTTATTTTGATGTTGAATTTTTTGTTTTCTCAATTCTTCTCTTCTTTGAACATAAAATATAAAAAAATTGCTACTAAAGCGGCTGTGTACTTGGCTTGAATGTCATTATAAGTTTTGTACATTGTTGATTATTTGCAAGAACTTTCTCTTAAGTTGTAAATTTAATTAGACCAATCATATTGTAAGTAAAATAAATGTTATTTTTCTAAATTACCCATTCTAATTAAATAAGTGTAATTAGTAAGCAAACAAGTAATCTAGATAACAAAGTTGGGACTCATAAATGCATTAAATATTTACAAACTAAATATGAAAGACTGGGGCATTTAGCTCTTGAACAAATAACAACATAACAACATGCATTAGGCTGACTCATAACAACTAATAGAAAGTGATGGGAAAGTTGGAATTTGAATTTTAATATTGTAATTTTCAGTCCTTCGAAATGATGTGTTTTTTATGACACCTTGAACACAAAATAAATTACTAAGTATTCTGTCCTCTCTTGAAAAAGGAAACCTCATATGTTAAACTTCGTGATCAAATAAGGCAACCCCAAGGTTTACGATGTGAGCAATTAACTTTATATTGTGGATAGACTCAATGAATATGATGTGATATCACTGGTAATCACAAAGGAACTTACACAATCATTCTAGGACTTTATTAATTTATTTTCCTTAGAATTATGTGTGATTTTGCAATAAGGCTCTCCAACTAATTCTATGAAAGATCTTTTGAAATAAAATGCAAAAGGGATAAAGTTTAGGGCTCTAACCTATCTCTAACAATGCAAGAAACTATTGATGACTTAGTGAAACTAAACCAAGCTTTGTTTTTCCATGAGAAACAATTACACAAAGATGATGCAATCTTCAAAGGAAATGTAAATGATTTTCAAATAGCTCATACACATCAAAACCATAAACAATGTGAATTAATGAGCATAAATCAATTGAAGTTAAGCTTTCAATAGAGTTCAGACCAACCATGCATTGCAAATTGCAATCAAAAAATCACAAATGGTAGGAACAAATAGTTTTCACTATTAATCAGCAATAACATCTTTCATTCAACTAATTAACTCCATTAAGACTGATCTTAAAATTAACTTGAGAAGAACAAAACCATGCTAACATTCAAAGCAACACATAGATTCACCAAACAAGATCCATACCTTGCCCACATAGATTCACCAAGCAAAGATCCATACCTTGCCCATCTTCAACCAAGGTCATGTACCTAAACCAAATTCCCAAGATCGAAGTAGGACAATAACCCAAACCAATATCCATACCTAGTTAGGACTAGTCAAGCATAGGTGAAGGTTTCTAACACATGTTAATAGAGGTTTAAAGTAGATGAAATAAAAGATCAAACTTGATTTTATATGATAAGTATCCAAACAATGTAACCCCATGTTTAAATCTCTAGGCAATAATGTGTTTAATTCTAACAAAAAGGATGCAACAAAAAAATGATCTAGCCTTGTTCAGATTCCAAATCACAAAACTCATAGAAAACATGGCAAAGTGAGATACCTCAAGATTCTACACAAATGGCATCCTACTACCAAACCATGCTAATAATAACAAGTGTTACAAGGCAGCAAAGTTCCTACCAAAGACTAGAACAGTCATGATTATTTGAATAACAGTCATAATAATCTAATGATGTGTCTTGAAGGAAAAGAAAAATAACATGTTTCAAGCATTCAATATCTTGTGTGTACTATATAGAAAGTATTCAAATACTCCATGTAAAGTTGAAAAGTAAGTAACAATTCACAAACCTCAATGATAATGGAGCTATTGTAATATTAAATATTTTACCAAAATGTAATCTAATAAAATTGCACATTGGAGATATGTAAGCATTAGCAACAATCACAAATCAGGCTTTATCCTCACCTCAAAGGTCATAATAACCATAAATTTCTAGTAGGTCATAATAACCATAAATCTCTAGTATAAGTGATGTCAAGGTATTAAATTCCAGACAATAGTCTGTCAACCATTTTAAGCACTAAAATAAAGACTTTCTAGGTGTAGCTTGATGCTCATAGAAGAGCATGATGAATAATGATGAATAGTAAATACCCAACAGGTACTGAGAGGGGGGGGTGAATCAGTACAGACAAAAAATTTCTTTAACAACTTAAATTGCAAAGACTGCACTGACTGGCAAACAATATCACCGATCTAAACCAAGACACTACCAGTAAAACACATTGACTATGAAAGACATAAACCGGTAACACTTAGATCATCTCAAACCTAACATCTCATCTCAACTTCACCCACATGCTTAAGCAAGTAATACATTAGAAATATAATGACTGTTGAATCAGCTAGCATCACCGCTTAACAGAAAACACTAAAACATCACATGAACAACATCACGCATAACACACTGATCTTTTCATGTGGAAACCCAACTGGGAAAAACCACAGTGGGGATGAATACCCACAAGTTGTTCTTGAACTCTTCTGAAGTTCGCTCTGCTAAGAGCCTAGTCTGGTTAAAGACTTTACAACAGGTTATGCTAGGAACCAATCCTGCTAGGGATCACCTAGTTAAGGGATGGCTAAATACCCAGTTAGAGGTTAAAACCCTGTTAAAGGTTACCTTGTAAGAGGATTTGAAGAACTCAATGATTTTGAGTCACCCTATTAAAGGATTTACAAAAAGCCTATTAAAGCTACCCGGTAAAGGGATTTTCCATCTGTTGAAATGGTTAGAAGTCAATAGGTAATACACTGATATGATAACAACACTTAATGCCAAGGTAGATCCGCTTCAGTTCTTTTACATCAGCAATCACACTCTTCAAGTCTCTACTCACTTCTCCAGTCTAGCAAGAATCACCTCACATACATTCATTTGCCAACAACTTCAAATGAAAACCAACATCGACCTTATAGACAACAATTAGGTCGGTGGCCAAAACCTAAAACCCTAAGCATCTAGGTTAACAATATAGTTGGTCCAATTTTGACCATTCAATCACATTACATAGGGTAAAGCAATCTTGAACAGATCTCAAGGCATTCTCCATCGTTCGTTCTTCATCGCTTCTGGAAGCTGATAACCCATCATGCGCTCTCCACCATGTACTAAGATTTTGCACATTCCCAAGGTAGATAGAATCAATCTTCTCCATGCAAGATCCTCAAGGAAATTCTTCACGCGCACAAGGCTGACGTGGCAACACGATCTAATCTTCATTTCAATGCTAACTCATCACATGATGTCGTCGGTCGAATCACACAAACTTGGAATGCATCAACCGGAAACCCTGAATCCGAGACTACCAACCGGTAGTCATATCAAATGAAACACCGATACAAAATTTGCATATACTGGTTCACACTTCATCATACCAGTTCACCTTTTGCGTATATTGGTTTACACCATCATACCGGTTCACTTGCCAGTTTACCTAATTCAATATACCGGTTCACACTTTTAACATATTGACATCAATGACAACATACATTATCATCATGTCATTCAAACTCTGCACATATGCCAATAGAGCAATGATATGAAACATTTGTAGGTGTCCAAATTGGAACGCATTCATTTACATTTGATCATGTATATGGTAGCACAATATCACCTTCGTCGGCCATATTTAAAGAATGTGTTGCTCCACTTGTTGATGGTTTATTCCAAGGATACAATGCTATAGTTATAGCATATGGGCAGGTCTGCACTAGAAGTGGATATGCTTTGTTATGTGTGTTTTTGGGAAACATTTATTGCCTGGTTAAGGTAGATGCATAGATCTACTATTTAATACAAAAATGATATGCAGAGCTTTATTTTTTATTTGACATTCTTCTTTGCTTAAGTTCTTGTACAAAGGCACCTTTTAATAAACTCTTTCATCATGATGCAAACTGGTTTAGACAAAAGGAGTAACTCCTAAAGTTATGGGGCCGATATTTAAGAAAGTTTTAGAATTGAAGTACCACTTCTAAAGGAGTAACTCCTAAAGTTATGGGGCCAATATTTAAGATCAATTGTGTTGTCGAAGGTTTCATTTATTGAGGTTTGTTTGTTGCTTCTTAATCTTTTGACTTAAAAGACTCGTGCCAATCAAGTCGAGGCTTTTTTCTTCCATACTAAGAAGTGACATGTCAAGTATCCATTTCAAAGGTTTGGCCTTTATACCACTTAAATGTAAGGACTATTAGTCTATTTGTCCACATAATGTTGAATTTCCTCTATTATTGAAGATAAGATAATAGGATTCTTGCTTGCCATCAATTAGGTATGGTATTTCTTCTAATTACCTATAAATAAACCTGCCACTGTATTCCCATGTAATTTTGTCTTAACAATTTAGTACATTCGATTCATTTATTGAAAGGAGCTGATATGTAAATGAAGACGATTTCCATAAGTTGATTTGTGAGTGGTACTTATAATTTGGCTGTCTTTGGTGAAATTATAAGTTGATTTGTGAGTGGTACTTATAAATCTAGTACCAATACTGGTGATCTTTAAATTATGTTATCAGATGTCAATTATGATTGGATTGCCTATGGACACCCCAATACAATTTAGCCAGCAATGTTCTATGGGAAAATACCATTTTTTTAAAGACCTATCACTCCTATGTTGGAAAGTGTTGGATAGTGTTGTTAGTAAATATTATTTATAAAAATTGTAATATGGAATATGGAATCATTTGACGTTTTCCAATTGTTAATTGAACATTTTCAATATGTGAGAAAGAACTCAGTTGTCAAATTCTTCGTACACATACACTGTCAAAATCCTTGAATGTACTTTTAGAACTTGAGGTAAAGGATATAAGAGGCAATATAGATTGCAAATCTGAAAATAAATTCAAGCATAATAAGAACCACCTTTATGCATAAACAATAGAATCCAGAGTCAAACTCTGTCACATTGTTCCAAAACTTCTTAAGAAATTTAGCAATAGCTTTCGCAATGTCATGGATCGCATCAACCGCACTTTCCCAAAGACTTTGCACTTCAAGTATGATCCACTTTGCAAGAGCCGTTATGCCAGAAACCACATTCGTCCATATTTTCTCAGCTTCTTTAGGGATGGTTGACTTAAATAAATCGGCAATATCGCGGAAAATACTAGTACTTGTATGTGCTTCAACCCTTCTTGCACTCAGCTCAAAAAAAGGAAATAAAGCTTGACCATGCTCCATATCTATGCTCTGCAAACAAATTCAAATTGAAATTGTAGCTTACTAAATTGGCTAGTGCTTTATATCGACACAACCTTATATATGTGCTCACGGTGTCCAAACATTCTCTTCATCGTGGAAAAAATAAAAAATTATTGGAATCTCTAGTTTCTTACACTATGTGCTCATGGTGTCGAAACATTCTCTTCATGGTGGACAAAAGCAAAAATTATTGGATTCTCTAGTTTCTATCACTATGTGCTCATGGTGTCGAAACATTCTCTTGATGGTGGACAAAAGAAAAAATTATTGGATTCTCTAGTTTCTTTCGCTATGTGCTCATGGTGTCGAAGCATTCTCTTCATGGTGGACAAAAGAAAAAATTATTGGATTCTCTAGTTTCTTTCACTATGTGCTCATGGTGTCGAAACATTCTCTTCATGGTGGACAAAAGCAAAAATTATTGGATTCTCTAGTTTCTTTCACTATGTGCTCATGGTGTCCAAACATTCTCTTCATCGTGGACAAAATAAAAAATTATTGGAATCTCTAGTTTCTTTCACTATGTGATCATGGTGTCGAAACATTCTCTTCATGGTGGAGAAAAGTAAAAATTATTGGATTCTCTAGTTTCTTTCACTATGTGCTCATGGTGTCGAAACATTCTCTTCATGGTGGACAAAAGCAAAAATTATTGGATTCTCTATTTTCTTTCACTATGTGCTCATGGTGTCCAAACATTCTCTTCATTGTGGACAAAATAAAAAATTATTGGAATCTCTAGTTTCTTACACTATGTGCTCATGGTGTCGAAACATTCTCTTCATGGTGGACAAAAGCAAAAATTATTGGATTCTCTAGTTTCTTTCACTATGTGCTCATGGTGTTGAAACATTCTCTTCATGGTGGACAAAAGCAAAAATTATTGGAATCTCTAGTTTCTTTCGCTATGTGCTCATGGTGTCGAAACATTCTCTTCATGGTGGACAAAAGAAAAAATTATTGGATTCTCTAGTTTCTTTCACTATGTGCTCATGGTGTTGAAACATTCTCTTCATGGTGGACAAAAGCAAAAATTATTGGATTCTCTAGTTTCTTTCACTATGTGCTCATGGTGTTGAACTTCTGCTATTTATTTTGATGTTGAATTTTTTCTGTTCTCAATCTTATCCTCTTTGAACCTGAATTTTATAAAAAAATTCCTACTAGAGTATTAGTGTACTTAGTTTGAATGTCATTATAGATTTTGTATGTTGTTGATTATTTGCAAGAGCTTTCTCTAAGTTGTAAATTTAACTAGACCAATCATATTGTAAGGAAAATAAATGGTTTTTATTAAATTATCCATTCTAATTATTAAAGTGCAATCAACAAGTAAACAAGTGTCGGGACTGATAATTGCATTAAATATTTAAAAACTAAATATGAAAGATTGAGGCATTTAGCTCTTGAAATTATGATGGAAGAATGATATTGAATTGATTTGTCATTGCTACAAATTAATATGGCAAAATAAAAAAAAAATCTAAGAAACCTCTTCTGTTCAATCTTAGGTGTTCTAAGGATATTAAATCTTAAATGATGTGGACTTGATTTAAGGTTTGGAATTGAATTTTAGTGCATGGGATCAATTTATTTGAATGTATGCTTGAAAACTTGTCCACCATTATCTCCTCTAGATGAACTTGTCAAGGTAGTGTCTAAGGACAATGTTTCGGAGTTTATTGTCTTCATAATTGAACTTATCAATGTGGTGTCAAAACCCTTTATTGGGTCAATTAAAACAATTGGAAATAATAAATACAACATACATGGGTATGTATATGGCCTATCATAATGATGTAATGAATATGGTTCTTTAATGTCCTATAGAAAATAAAATGTGTTCTAATGATTTTCTCCTTGTAATCACATGAATTAATTGCATAACATAGCAACATGCATTAGGCTGCCTCATAACAACTAGTAGAAAGTGGTGGGAAAGTTGGGATTTGAATTTTGAGTCCTTCCCACATGCCATGGGAGTGAACTAGATCAATCCCATGCCACCTGGAGATGAACAAGGAGGTTAAAATAGTAATCTTGAGTCAAGAAGTAATTTATGGAAATGTGAATTGGCAGTGCAATAATGATGAATTAATAGCAAATGTATGAGAATAGGTGTAAATGAAGATGGATAGACATTGGTCAAGAAAAACCAAGCACAAGAGTATGCTACTTGTTGATGTATTATCATACTTAAGACACTTCACGAAGGTGGGCAAAAAACTAAAAGATAAATGACAATAGCATGTAAATTTCACGAGGGGCAGCTCCCGCATATGATATAATTTTAGATTCACAATACTTCTAATCAATAAGTACCAAAAGACAAACAAGAAAATATAGAAAGAAAATAAAGAAATTCTATTGTGAATATAAGAACACAACAATTCCTAAAGAAATCACGAAAGCACATAGACTTTCAATCCAACAAAACAAGAAGAGCAAGTAAAGGACAACCAAATAAATAAATAATTGAACATAAGAATAATCAGCTTCATGAAAAATATGACATGGGAACAACAATTCCTCTTAAATATTAAAAGAAAATTAAATCTCAAATACTCCAACAATCCCCATACGTACAAGCAAAACTTTATTTTATAACTATTCCCCCAACCCTGTAATTGTTTGTTGAAATTATTTCTTTATCTAATTTGGAAAGACCCCCGAATTTCCCTTTAGTTTTTCTGTATGCCTCCTCTATGGACATATTGATAATGTGAAAGAAATTTATGCACTTAAATTTTTTTGGTCCTATAAATCTCCATGGCAAACATGATCAACATGCTTTCATTAGTTGTATATAATGAGAGCAACATATGGCCAAGGATAAAAATGTTTCACAATAAAATGATACGAACAACACTTTTTGTCTATGGCCACCCAAAACTTTATTCCCGTTGACGTTTTCAAACATTCTCGACATAAAACTTCATTTTAAATCATCAACTCTGGAGAAAGGAATGAGAGCAAAATCATCAACATTTTCATGAAAACCCTCAACCTTGGTCCAAGTAAGATCATATGAAAACTCAATGGTGAATGGAACTTGTGTACAAGAAGTGTCAAAATATCATTCCATCTTGCCTTTTAGGCATTATATTTCATTTTAAAAATCATGGTAGTAGATCTTAGTGCAGGCTAAAAGACAATGCAAATTACAAAAGTAAATGATATTATTTTTAAAAAGGATATATTAATTCATCTTGTTTTCTTTGGTATGAGTGGCTCATCAAAATCTACAAAATAATACATACAATGAGTAGCTAATGCCTCGATAATAATAGCGGTAAATACATAATAAAGAGTTTTAACCAATCTGAAAATATCGCCCTAGGCTAAACCATATTCGATTATGCCAAAAACCAACTAGGGCATAAACCTAAAACCATCAAAATATACAGAGTCTTTCCCAAAAGCATACCATTTGAAAAATGATTCAAAAACTATTCTATCTAAATTGATAATTTGAAAAAACCTATTAACCAAACCCAACCATGAAGCTTGCATATTGAAGAAGATCGTCAAGCAGGTGAAGAAGGTCTTAAAGAAGTTGAGGTGCCCACAAAGTGAACGATCATTGGAATTCTTTGACCATTCCAAACCAGTTCTGGTGAAGGAAAGAATTCAACCTTGAAACTACCAACCCATAGTCATGCCAAATGAAACCCCGATACAAAACTTCCCATATACCGGTTCTCATTCCAACATACCAGTTCACCTTGAACAAACATACCGCTTCACTTTTTCACATATACTGGTTCACACTTCAACATATTGACATCAATGACAACATACAATATCATCATGTCATCAAGATCTGCACATATGCCAACAATCTCCCCCTTTGGCATTGATGGCAATATACAAAGATATCTCTCTACTTCACATCTTCTTCTCCTGCTTCACATCTTCTTCTCCCCAATATTGTAGATATCTTCTTTGCTTCACATCTTCTCCCCCTTTGACAACAATGCCAAAGATGAGGCACAAACAACTATGTCCCACTATGTTGCTCCCCCTAACGAGTAGCACCCTTCAACACACCAATCCTAAAAAAGATTTATCAATGCAATACCTGACTGATGTGGAGCACACACCTTTAGTTCACCTCTTGAAGGGGAAACACCCCTCATTCACCTCTTAAATAGGTAAATGTAGCCTTCGGTAGAGGCTTGGTGAATATGTCTGCTTACTGCTCCTTACTGGAAACATGTTCCAATACAACCTCTTTGTTTTGAACCTTCTCCCTCAAGAAATGATACTTGAGCTTGAAGTGCTTGGTTCTAGCATGCGAAACTGGATTCTTGGAAATATTAATTGCACTTGTGTTGTCACAGAATATACTCACCGGTTCAGATACAGGAACTTTGAAGCCACTTAATACATGCTTCATCCAAATTGTCTGGGTGCGGTTCATAAATGTTGCAACATATTCCGCTTCTGTTGTAGACTGAGAGATACAACTCTACTTCTTACTCATCCATGAGACTAGTCTACCACCAAGAAATAATGCACCATCGGTTGTTCTCTTTCGGTCATCCACATGACTAGCCCAATCAGCATCTGTAAACACTTTGAGGTTGAAATAATTACTATATGGATACCACAATCCATAGTCAATAGTTCCCTTCAAATATCTAAGAATCCGCTTGACTACTACCAAGTGGGATTCTCTTGGACTTTTCTGAAATCGTGCAGTAATGCCCACTACATGTGCAATGTCCGGTCTGTTAGGTACTACATAATGCAACTTACCAATCATTGATCAGTATTCCTTCTCATTCACCAATGCTGAGTCATCCTCTTTTGACAATTTACAACCAGTCACCATCGGTGTACCAACCGGTTTGCTATCTACCATGCCAAAGGTCTTCAACACCTCTTTGACATAATTGGACTGAGTGATAAAGATACCATCTTTCATTTGTTGAATCTATAGTCCAATGAAGAACTTAATCTCCCCTATAAGTGACATCTCAAATTCCTTCCTCATCTCATTTGCAAAATCATGACTCATCTTGTCATCTCCACCAAAAATTATGTCATCAACAAATACTTCATAGATTAGAATCTGATCTCCTTCTGACTTCAAATAGATATTGTTATCTTTACTTGTTCTTTCAAATCCAATCTTCACAAGATGGGAATGCAAGTGTTCATACCATGCTCTAGGTGCCTGCTTCAATCCATACAAGGCTTTATGTAGCCTGCACACCATGTCACTGTCTTTTGATAAGGAAAATCCATCTGGTTGCTCTATATACACCTCCTCTTCAAGTATTCCATTCAGAAATGCAGATTTTACATCCATTTGATATACTTTGAATCTCTTGAAGGTTGCATATGCAAGAAGCATACAAACTCCTTCCAATCTAGCTACTGGAGCAAAGGTTTCTCCGTAGTCTTCTCCTCCTTCTTGAGCATATCCTTTACACACCAGTCTGGCTTTATTTCTTACCACTGTGCCATCTTCATTCAGCTTATTTCTGAAAACCCATTTGGTGCCAATAACATTTTTATGCTCAAGTCTGGGTACCAAAGACCATGTACCATTCTTTTCTATCTAGTCAAGTTCCTCTTCCATTGCCTTGATCCAGTATTCATCTTTATGTGCCTCTTTAAATGTTTTAGGCTCAAATTCAAAGATCATGCAAGAGTTTTCTCTGACATTTCTTCTTGTAAGAATTCCTACATCTTTGTCTCCTATGATCTGCTTTGGATCATGATTCAACTTTACATACCTAGGAATGATCTTAGTTGTTTCCTCTTGCTTTTCTTCCTCATCCTCATCTTCATTAGCATCAATATCTACCAGTGTAGGAGCACCGTTGCTGGTACTAGGCTATTTTGCAACCGGTTCCCAGAAGGTTACAACCGGTTCATCTCCCACTTGCTCCCTATCAGTTTCCTTAGGTATCTCAGAGGTTTCATCAACTCTAACATTGATACTTTCAACAATTCTCTGAGTCCTATTGTTGAAGCATTTGAGAGCTTTGCTCTTAGTGGAATACCCTAGGAATATTCCCTCATCACATTTTGCATCAAACTTGCTCTAGTGTTCACTCCTCTTGATATAACACTTGCTACCAAACACTCTAAAGTAGCTTACTATAGGAGTCTTACCGATCCAATACCATAAGGTGTTTTATCCTTACCATTCTTGATGAGTACCCGGTTCATTGTGTAGACTGCAGTGATCACCGCTTCTTTCCAAAAAGTGTGAGCAACCTTTCCTTGAATTAGCATTGTTCTAGTTGCTTCAACTACAGTTCGGTTGTTCCTTTCTACTAGGCCATTCTGCTATGGATTCCGGAGAGCATACAATTGCCTCTTGATGCCATTTTCTTCACAGTACTTATTGAACTCACTAGAAGTGAACTCACCTCCTTGGTTAGTTCTAAGGCATTTGATTCTCTTACCACTTTCCTTTTCAACTAGTGTTATAAAAGCTTTGAACTTTCCAAAAGCTTCAGACTTATCTTTCAAGAATGTGACCCACATCATTCTTGAGCAGTCATTAGTGAGAATCGTAAAGTACCTATCTCCCTGCACACTCCTAGTTTTCATAGGACCACACAAATCAGTATGCACAAGATCAAGTAAATTGTCTGTAGTGAAAGATTTACCTTTGAAGGTTGAGGAAGAAATTTTCCACAGTTGACACTCTCTGCACAAAGGATTCTCTGGTTTGCTCAGCACAGGCAATCCTCTAACTGCACAAAGTTCACATGGCAAAGTCTTCTATGCCATATCCAGCTATCATCAAACTTAGCCATTAGACATGTACTGATATTTGCATTCAGCTGAAATAAGTTACCTCTGGTCTGCATACCGGTGGCCATCAGTTCACCACTCTTTCTTTTTATTTTGCACACTCCATCTTTGAATTCCAGAGTGAGTCCATTATCATTCAGTTGGGCAACACTCAAAAGGTTTTCCCTGAGACCTTCTACCCAATACACATTATCAGCACTACTTTTTCCATTTAGAGAGATGGACCCTCTGCCTTTTACCATACATGGTGCATCATTACCAAATCGGACCACACCACCATCATACTCTTCCAGAGACAGAAACTTACTCCAGTCACCAGCCATGTGGTGAGAACAACCATTGTCAATAATCCACTAATTGGAATTATCAAAGCGGGAGACAAGAGCCTTCTTGTCTGACACATCTTCCTTAACTACTACAAACACAATGTCTTCACTTTCTTCATCTTCTAATTCCTCATCAGTGACACCTTCATCAATTGCGACAAAATAGTTTATCTTGTTTCCTCCTTTGAACTTTTTGAACTTCTCCGGTTTGTCCTTATTATCACCATTAGGGAAGTTTACAGCAATGTGTCCTATCCTATTGCAAGAAAATCATTTCAAAGTAAGCTTACCTCTGTATTTACCAGTTCCCTTAGGAAGTCTCTTGGCAAGAAGAGCTTCAAATTCCATCAGGATCTCCTCATCATCCATTTCTCTGCTTTATCTTGGTTCACAACTGGTACTTGCTTCTTTTCCCTTTCTAGATGGTGCAGTAGATGCTTTAAAGGCTTACTCAGTCTTCTGAATACTGTCATCATAATTATTTAGCTCATAAGTGGTCAACTTAGCAATGATGGAGTCTAGCGATACCTTTGTCTTGTCTATAGACCTGAACTCTTGAATAGCAGCAACCCTTATTGCATAGACTAGTAACAAGGATCTCAAGACTTTGCTAACAATAGTGGAATCATCTATTTTACCTCCTACACTCTTGATGTCTTGAACAACAATTTTGATTCTTATTCCATATTGTTGAATGGTCTCTCCTTCAACCATCCGCATGTCTTCAAACTTTCCCCTAAGGCTCTCTTCCTTAGCTTGTTTCAGATGCTCATCACCGCCATAGATATTCTTCAGAGCATCCCATACTTCTTTGGGATTTTCTTTATCCTGAACATCAATAAACTCAATGTCAGATAGACTGCTGATTAGGGCCTCCATGACTTGCCCATTCTTCTAAATCTCTCTCCTTTGATCATCGGTGAGAGTACCAGTGGGGATAACATAAGCATTCTCAACATAGTTCCAGTGTTGAGCACCCATGCTTTTAATGTAGATCTTCATTATGTCCTTCC
Organism: Cryptomeria japonica; assembly: GCF_030272615.1. Taxonomy (NCBI): domain Eukaryota; kingdom Viridiplantae; phylum Streptophyta; class Pinopsida; order Cupressales; family Cupressaceae; genus Cryptomeria; species Cryptomeria japonica. The sequence continues at coordinate 25,094,101 of NC_081415.1, read as the reverse complement.
ATATCTTAAAGTTATCTCTATTGAACTTTGGACCTTCCCTCTTCATCATTAGAATAGGATCTTTTCCTCAAGTGGTTAAGCTCACAACACATAGGACATGGAGTAGTGCTCTTATACCAATTGATGAATAATGATGAATAGAAAGTACTCAACAGATACTGAGAGGGGGGGTGAATCAGTATAGACAAAACCTTTTCAAACAATTCAAACAATAGAGACTGCACTAACCGGAAACAACATCACCGATCTAAGTCAGGGCACAACCGGTAAGACACAGTGAGACTGTGAAAGACATAGACCAGTTAAAACTTAGATCTTCACCTCACCTAACATCTCCTTTCCACTTCACTCATATGCATAGACAGGTAATACAACAGAAATATAAAGACTACTGGTTTAGCATGCAATACCACTTAACAGAAAATATGAAAAGACATCACACATGACACACTGATTTTTCACATGGAAACCCAACTAGGAAAAACCACGGTGGGGATGAATACCCACAAGTTGTTCTTTGAACTCTTTTGAAGTTCGCTCTGTTAGGAGCCTAATCCGGTTAAGGATTTTACAATAGGTTTTGCTAGGAACCGATCCTGCTAGGGATCACCCGGTTAAAGGATAGAACCTTGTTAAAGGTTACCTCATAAGAGGATTTCAAGAACTCATTGAATTGAGTCACCTTGTTAAAGGATTTACACAAAAGCCTATTAAAGCTACCCAGTTAAGGGATTTTCCAATTGCTAAAATGATTACAAGTCAATAGGTAATACACTGATCTGATAACAACATATAATGCCAAGGCAGATCCTCTTTAGGTCCTTTGCTTTTGCAATCACACTCTACAGGTATCAACACACTTCTCCGATCTGGCAAGAATCAAGTATCTCTTCACTTGGATACACACATAACATTTTCCAACAACTTCAAAATGAAAAACATCATTGACCTTATAGGAAATAGATAGGTCGGTAGCATAAACCCTAAACCTTAAACATTTAGGTTTAACAACCCATTCGGTTCAATCTTGACTGTTAATCACACTACATTGACTACAACAGTCTTGAACAGATCTCAAGATGTTCTCCAACATTCATTCTTTGCTGCTTCAGGAAGCTGATAACCCATCATGCGCTCTCCACCATTTACAGAGACTTCACACATTCCCAAGGTAGATAGGATCAATCTTCTTCATACAAGATCCTCAAGGAAATCCTTCACGCACACAAGGCTAACGTGGCAACACAATCTGATCTTCATTACAATGCTAACCCATCACAGGATGTCATCGGTTGAATCACATAGGTATGAAATGCATCAACTGAAAACCCTGATGCTGAGACTACCAACCGATAGTCATGCCAAATGAAACCCCAATACAAAACTTCCCATATACTAGTTCTCATTCCAACATACCGGTTCACCTTGAACAAACATATCACTTCAATTTTTCACATATACCAGTTCACACTTTAGCATATTGACATCAATGACAACATACAATATCATCATGTCATCAAGATCCACATATATGCCAACATTTTCCTTAATAAGGAATTTCCTCATTTTAAATGATTTCTCCTCCTCAAAATATAAAATGGGAAACCTTGGAGGAGGTTTTCCATTTCTGATCATGACATTATAGTCCATCAAAAATAGGATTGTTATATTTTCATCTATGTTATGCAAAACATTGCTCAATTCTCCTAACAAGTTTTCCTTAAATACCTTCCTACATAAAGCATTTGTTTTGTTTTTTGGCAAGCCAAAGTGGAGGAGGGTGGCAACAAACACTACTGGTATTTCTATGTTCACCCTGTATTTATGATTAGTCCTGAGAAAGTCATCTCCCATAATGCATTTCACTACTCTAACTATGACAAAATAAGATGCGTTCATCACCTCCTTCATCCTTTTATCTTTCATAAATATACATATATAGATTATTTATTAAAATTTTCATAATATAATATATAATTAAGTTAGTTTAAGATATATTAAATGAAAATATATATACAAGCAACTAATATAAATTTTTAAATAAATAAATATATATATATATATATATATATATATATATATATATATATATATATATATATATATATATATATATATATATATATACATATATGTGTGTGTGCATACACACACACACACACACACACACACACATACATATATATACATATGTATGTATATGTATGTACACACACACACACACACACACACACACACACACATATATATATATGCATATATACATGCATATATATATATATATACAAGTATATATACATGTACATACATACACACACACATGCACAAATATACATACATACATACATATATACATATATACATACATACATATATACATATGTATGTATGTATGTATATGCATGTATATATGTATGTATATGTGTATATACATATATATGTATGTATATATGTATATGCATATATATATTTATACATATACATACATACATACAGACCTACATACATACATACATACATACATACATACATACATACATACATACATATGTGTGTGTGTATGTGTATGTGTATGTGTATGTGTATGTGTATGTGTATGTGTATGTGTATGCGTATGCGTTATACATACACATACACATACACATACACATACACATACACATACACATACACATACACATACACATACACATACACATACACATACACATACGCATACGCATACACATACACATACGCATACGCATACACATACACATACATACATATATATGTATGTGTGTGTGTGTGTACATATACATATATTTACATATTTACACACACACACACACGCATATATATGTATATGTATATGTACTGGTTATGCAAAACTAGAAGTTTTGGCCTTAGTTCTGCATAACTCGTATGGGTTATGTAGAACTAGGAATGAAAGAAGACATGGAGAGAGAGAGAGAGAGAGAGAGAGAGAGGGGGGGGGGGGAGAGGGGGAGAGCGAGAGAGAGAAGGGGATAGGAAGAGAGGGAGAGAGATAGGGAAAGAAAAGAAAGAGAAGGGAGAGAGGGTGAGAATAGGATTGAGAGAGAGAGAGAGAGAGAGAGAGAGAGGAAGAGAAATAAAATAGGATAAGGACAGGGGGAGGAAGTTAGAGAGAGAGAGAGAGAGAGAGAGAGAGAGAGAGGGGGATAGAATAGGATAAGGAGAGGGAGAGGGAGAGAGAGTTAGAGACAAAGAGAGAAGGGGATAGGAAGAGAGGGAGAGAGATAGGGAAAGAAAGAAAAGGGAGAGAGGGTGAGAATAGGATTAAGAGAGAGAGAGAGAGAGAGAGAGAGAGAGAGAGAGAGTAGGGGGTAGGAAGAGAGTAATATAATAGTATAAGGAGAGGGGTAGGGAGAGAGTTAGAGATAGAGAGAGAAGGGGATAGGAAGAGAGGGAGAGGGGGAGGGGGAGGGAGAGAGAGTTAGAGAGAGAGAAAGTAGGGGGTAGGAAGATAGGGATAGAATAGGATAAGGAGAGGGGGAGGGAGAGAGAGTTAGAGACAAAGAGAGAAGGGGATAGGAAGAGAGGAGAGAGATAGGGAAAGAAAGAGAAGGGAGAGAGGGTGAGAATAGGATTGAGAGAGAGAGAGAGAGAGAGAGAGAGAGAGAGAGAGAGAGAGAGAGTAGGGGGTAGGAAGAGAGTAATATAATAGTATAAGGAGAGGGGTAGGGAGAGAGTTAGAGATAGAGAGAGAAGGGGATAGGAAGAGAGGGAGAGGGGGAGGGGGAGGGAGAGAGAGTTAGAGAGAGAGAAAGTAGGGGGTAGGAAGATAGGGATAGAATAGGATAAGGAGAGGGGGAGGGAGAGAGAGTTAGAGACAAAGAGAGAAGGGGATAGGAAGAGAGGAGAGAGATAGGGAAAGAAAGAGAAGGGAGAGAGGGTGAGAATAGGATTGAGAGAGAGAGAGAGAGAGAGAATAGGGTCAAGAGAGGGGGAGGAGGAGAGTGAGAATAGGATTGAGAAAGAGAAGGGAGAGAGGGTGTGTGTGTGTGTGTGAGAGAGAGAGAGAGAGAGAGAGAATAGGGTCAAGAGAGGGGGAGGAGGAGAGAGGGTGAGAATAGGATTGAGAAAGAGAGAGAGAGAGAGAGAGAGAGGGATATAATAGGATAAGGAGAGCGGGAGGGAGAGAGAGTTAGGGACAATGAGAGGGAGAGAGATAGGGAAATAAAGAGAAGGGAGAGAGGGGGTGAGAATAGGATTGAGAGAGAGAGAGAGAGAGAGAGAGAGAGAATAGGGTCAAGAGAGGGGGAGGAGGAGAGAGAATAGGATAAGATAACAAGAGGGGAGGGAGAGGGGGGAGAGGGAGAGGTAGGGGAGATAAAGAGAGAGAATGGGGAGAGGGTGATAATAGGATAGGATAATGAGAGAGAGAGAGAGAGAGAGAGAGAGCAGGAGGAGGAGAGGGTGAGAGACATGAGGTATAGAGAGAACGAAAAGGAGAAGAGGGTGAGAGACTCAACAGAGAGAGAAGTGTGAGGGGGAGAGAGATGAGATAGAACTCAAGAAGGATAATTAGGGCTCAAAATAGATAGAGACAGAGATGGGGGAAGGAAGACGACAGAGAGGAAAAGAAGAGAGACATGCATGTATACAAACATATATATGTATATCTATATAAATATATGTATATATAACTATAGATATGCATATATACATACATAAACACATTATATATGCATGTATATACATGTGTGTATTATATGCTAAGTTTACAAGCATACATTTTGATGTCTTCATAACCCATACGGGTTCTGTGAAACTCAAAGTGATGTTTTTCATAACCCGTATTGGTTTTGTGAAAATCAAAATAATGGTTTTTCATAACCCGTACGGGTTTTTTGAAACTCAAAATGATGTTTTTCATAACCCATACTGGTTTTGTGAAAATCAAAATAATGGTTTTTCATAACCCGTACGGGTTTTTTGAAAATCAAAATAATGGTTTTTCATAACCCGTACGGGTTTTGTGAAACTCAAAATGATGTTTTTCATAACCCATACTGGTTTTGTGAAAATCAAAATAATGGTTTTTCATAACTCGTACGGGTTTTTTGAAACTCAAAATGATGTTTTTCATTAACCGTACGAGTTTTGTGAAATTTAAAATCATGGTTTTAGTTCTATATAACCCATACGGGTTATGTAGAACTATGAATGGTACTTTTTGTTTTTCAAAACCTGAGCGGGTTATCTTGCACATCAGAACCCGTGCAGGTTTTGGCTTGGTAAGAGGGTTGGAAAACGACCCTAAGGCTTGCAAACCCATTTTCCCTCCATTTTTGTCCCTTTACATGTTTTTTCATCTTCCAACATGATTTCTTGACTTCATCATCATCAAGTTTACAAATGATCAGGTGGGTATCTCTAAAATTACTACCATAATCTTACACGTCTTCTCATCTTTCTAACCATATAAATTTTTCTATTTTTAGACAACCTTAGCATAGTAAACTTTAATTTTCTTTACCAGTGCCTTGACAGTCCTCACAAACATACGTCTACTATTTTTTTTAGAACTTATGATATACTTGACCAAATTCAAAATAAATTACATATTATTGTTCTACACTAGATTCTATACAATTAAAAAAAAAAAAAATCATTTTTGATTATTTTGATGCAAGTTATGCCCAACGCACGAACAAGTACCAAATTTTTAGAATGCGGTCACTTCACAAAATCATAAAAAATAAAATACTTAACTAAAAATTACAAAAAAATACACAACTTCTAGATATCAATATTACCTATCATCCTACCAAAAGGTTTTGTAAAATAATAAATCTAATTATATATTTTGTGCAGCACATGAAAATAGCTATGTTTTGTTTTTCAGAAAAATCCAGGAACAGTTTTTCGTGCGAGAGAGGTTTGACCCTCTTAATCTTATTCAATTTTTAAAAAAATTAATAGTTTAGAAACTAGATTTAGAGTACCACAATTATTATTCTTTTCTGAACTCCTAGTTTTGAGTGCATGACATTCCAATTGTTAGGGTTCCCACAGATACTGAGAGGGGGGGCTGAATCAGTATCTGACCGGTAATGTGATTTTCTTAAAACAGAACATGCAGAACATAAAGTAACAGTATACTGGTATGCAAGAATTAATGTGATTAACAGAACCAAAAACATCCACATGAAAAGAACACCATAACACAAGATGTTTAACGAGGAAACCCGATGTGGGAAAAACCTCGGTGGGATTTGTGACCCACAATATTCACTTACTGGCCAATAAGAGAATATTACTTACAATAGGGGCCTGCACATGCAGGACGACCAACTGCCTAGAGCACACTGCTCAATAAGAAGTCACACTGACTTACAATGAGGATTATACAAATCCAATATTCTGTACTGCTTTACAATAGCATCTTGAATGCTAGATTCAGTACCAGTTCTTACTTTGTTCTTTACATATACCCTTGACCTACAATTCGCACATTAGGTCTGCCTAATAATTTTCTTTATGCTTCCTATCCATCTCCTACAAATGTCTACAATGATCTCTTTTATATACAAGAGTCATTTTACAATTTGCCAAGTCGGCTTACAATAATAAACAAAATATTACATATTAAAAATCCTGTCGGCCTCTGTGCCGGTATACATCTTTTCTTCTGTGTCGGTGCCAGTGTAGAGTGGTCTTGCTGATGTCGATGCACTGTCTTGCTTGAATAATGCTTTGCCGGTAGAATGTCTTGTCGGTGCCATAGGATTGCAAGGTTGCCTGTGTAATGCTTTGTTGGTATAGTGTCTTGTCGGTGCCATAGGATTGCAAGGTTGCCTGTGTAATGCTTTGCTGGTATAGTGTCTTGTCGGTGCCATAGGATTGCAAGGTTGCCATCAATGACAAAACCTTCAATCACACACAATGTCTCATTGGAGTGTCCATATGCCAACAATCTCCCCCTTTGGCATTGATGGCAACACTCATGAGAAATTTCAAAAAGATATCCAAAAACATGTAGACCAAAAATGTTACCAAAAATGTGAGAACTCCTCCTGAGCATATGATCCCTGTGTTTTGAATTTTCTCATCCTACTACTCCCCCTTTGGCATCAATGACAAAGGTTAGTAGAGTTTGTAGTGTTACCAATCCATAACCTCAACCTTGTAGTTGGGTAGTTATTATCTGAAGAAGATCTCCCAAAATTAAGTTTATACCATCCATAAACTTCTTACTGTCTTTTATTGCTATCTCAGTTCTTTTTACTGTACCAGTGAGATACTGCAAGTTCTCTGCTGGTGTTTTGCTTCCTTGTGTTAATGCCTCTGAGATTTCCTTCCATAGAGATGCTAAATAGTCTAATCTTGGACTTAGTTTAGATCTCAAAAGTTTTGCCTTGTTTATTATTGCCTCTTTCTCTCTTTCCAATTTGAGCAATTCTTTCTCAAAATTTTCTATCTTCTCTTCAAAAACTGATAATGAATCAGGTGAGTTGACAAAATTGTTTGCAAGTTTATTTATCTCATCCTGTGCCTTGCTTATCTTTTTGTCAATATCTACAGTCAAAATGTTTGCTTTACATGTATCTTTATACAGGTTTTTGTACTCTTTTAACAAATTACACAGTTTCGGTAGAAGTGTGTCGAACTCCCTATTACACTTCTTTATTCCTTCCTCAAAGAATTTCTGTTTCTCTTTGTCTACAATTTCCTTTATAGATTCTACCTTTGTTTGCTCAAAATTTCTAGAAATATATTTACAAAGTGTATCCAACTGTCCTAAAGAATCTTTATTGTCTGTATTACAATTAGGAGCTATTGATTTCAAAAATGGGATTGAATCATCTATTGCTTTGTAAGCTTGTGAGCTATAATTAGTTATTTTCTTGATAGATTCAAGTAATACCTCAGTCACATTTGATGGTGACCCAACAAACTGAGTACCAGTGGAAGTGACCATGCTTGTATTGCCCTCTGGTAGGTCTGTTTGTGTCTGCATTTCTTTAAGCACTGGTTTTCCTGCTTCAATTCTTATTGGTGGCATCTATTCTGGAGCCTTTAGCTCTGTTGGTTCCTCTGTTTGTGTTCTAGATTCCATCTTTTTCTTTGTATCTGCTGCCGGTTTCTCTATATTCCCTATTACCGGAGGCTCTTTGGCTATACCTAATTTATCTATTGTATCCTTATCTACCACTATGTTGATCTTCTGAGTATCAACATTCACAGCATATAGGACTTCAGGATTAGGATTATTATCCTCTATATCCATACTCTCAGCTGCCGGTTGATCTTCAGTAGTTGTTGTTTTTACCGGTGGAGTATTTAAAGGAGGTGGGGGTAAGTTGTCTCTAATCTTGATACTTGGTGGTCCACCAACTTTACCTTTCCCTTTGTCCTTCTGATATATGTTAATGGGCTTGGGATTCCTATATTCTTCTTGTTTTCCTTTTTCAACCAAGAATATATCCCAACCATCTTCTGTTTCCTCTGAAACCTCTATAACTCTACCTGCCATCAGTGAAATTTCCTGGCGTGTAGTGGAAAAAACTGTCCAGTTGGCCTGAGCTATCAGATCATCAATTTCTTTAGGTGAGTTTATGGGATATACTGCAAGTAGTTTTTCTATTTTAATTTTCTTATCCAATTCAATTATTCCTTGCCTTCTGGCCTCAAGTCTTTTGTATAGTTCATCAGGAATTTCATTTAAGACTTGCATCAAATTTTTTTTATACATGTCCATGTGTAATATTACACTCTCCTCAACTTGCCCTTTCTTATCATCCAATAGGGTGTCATAAATTTTCCCTATGTTCTTCAGTTTTCCTTCCTCTGTGATCTCATTTAACAAAATTTCTAGAGGTGCCAAGTCAGTTGTTGTCTTTTTCTTTTTCTTAGGGGTCAACTTCTTTTTAGGTGTGACCTTTCTGACTGGAGATCTCACTGCTTGTTGCTTCTGCCTTGTCCTTCTAGGTGAAGGAGTGGTTGCTGGTGAGGGGTCTCTTTTCCTAACAACTCTTTTGAAAGTTGCTGTCATATCTCCTTCTGAGGAAGTACCTACGGGTGATAGATGAGCTTCAGGTTGTTGGGCTGCCAACTCATCTTCAGTTATGCCATTTTTCTTTAATACATCTTCCTTTATGGCTTTTGCTTGTCTGGATCCTTTTCTCACAAATGCCTCAACCTTTTTCACTCTTTTCTTTGACTGAATTTGACTTTCTATGGTCTCAGCACTACCAAATACTTCTTCTTTAGGTTCATTGGGGGCTTCCAGAAGTGCTTTGGCAGAAGTTTCCACTATGTGGTCATCTATTTCATACCCCATCTCTGTTACCCAAATTGTCCTAGGGATGACTGCTTCCATCCATATTTCATCCTTTTTGATTACAAAACATATATCATCCTTGTATTTGTTGACAATTTCCTGTGGTAGTCTAATTCTTTGGCTCATTCTGACCTTTAGTGTTTGAAAATACTCATTGATATTCTTTTCCTTGTTTTCACCCATGTTGTTGAATAAGTCTGATAATTGTTTTCCTACTGGTATGTCAAATCCAAAATCTTTGTTGCCTATACTAGGAACCTATTTGGTTATATGTAGCATTATGCATACAAGTAAATTTCCAAATCTAAAAGTTCCTTTCTTATCCTTCTTGATTTTGGCTAAGTTATCAATCAACTCATCTTTTAACCATTCACAGACATCAATTTTCACATTTTCTTTTACCATATCATGAGCACTCTTAATGCATAAACTGGAAACTAAGTTAAGTCTGTTTGCATGAGTTTCTTTGTACCCTAAAATCATGCTAACAAATCTAACATTTATATCGGTCACATCATTAACCCTTAGAGACCTTCTATCTGATGTTGCACCAGTTAAGTTCATTACTAGGTCATTGGAGACCTTCTTAGTCTTGTTGGGTTTGTTACCGGTGGAAGTTAACCCTGTTACTGCTTTCATAGCTTTCTTTGTAATTTTGTGAGCTGAATCAAGCCAAAAGAATGAACCATGTACCCTACTTAAAACTATCCTAACCACTTCCTTGGGAAATTCAGGAATGCAGAGGATTTCAGTGAATCCTAGGGTTTCAACAACTTTATGTTCAGGTTTCACATTTCTGGAATTGTCACATATAACAGTCCTATACATGTTTTTAATTTCTTCATCACCTAATTCCTCTATGTTGCAACAAATATACATTCTAGGATCTTCTGCATAAACAACACCTTTTGGAATTTGGGAAAAAGCACCTGTATTGTCATCTTTCTTAGCTACCTCGAGAACTAGCTGAAATACGAGCCTAGAGAATTTTATAACCTCGACTACTGTAGGGTTTGCTATGAATTCAGGTACAGAGGAGGATGCCATGATGATAAATACCTTTTTCTGGCTTTGGATGGATTGATTGCTAAAATGCTTTGCCTCTTTGCTCGGAATGCCTTAGCTCGGAAATCTTTGCGTTCTCTAAAAGTTTGAATGCTCGGTGAAGTGAAATGGAGCCAAAACCTTATTTTATAAAGTCTTTTCTATTACCTACCACATTAATTGCTTGTCGGTAATGTATTAGCTTATCTTTATTTGCCGGTAATGAGTGATTTTCAACTTCTTTTCTCTAACCGAGGGAATAATAGCACATGTGTCATTAGATTGCCAAACCCTTAAGATAATTTTCTTCAATTTGATGAAGAACTTCCTGCCGGTGGAGCACTGCTTTGTCCTACCGGTGGAGCATCACATTGTCCTACCGGTGGAGCATTTGTTGGTTCTACCGGTGGAGGAGTATTCCCAATATTTAGATCACCTTTTCTAATCCATTGCTTTGAGAATTCTTGCTTAACCTCTTCAACCTTTTCTTTACCTTTCAAGCTAGTACTTTTGTTGTCTACAGGTGTACCTTTACTTCTACAAAATTTAGCAATATGACCAATCTTGATACATGCATAACAAGTTACATTATTTTTCTGAATATCTTTCCCATAACCTATGTTGGTTTGTGTTTTGCATTGATTTGATAAATGTCCAAATCTTCCACAAACATAACATCTTACATTCATTCTGCAGTTTTCAGAGTTATGACCAATTTGTTTGCATTTGGAGCATTGACTGGTGGGAGGATTGATATTCTGATAATTCCTAGATCTACATTCATTTGCCCTATGAGCATATTTATGACAGTTAAAGCATTTTCCATTGAATTTGTAAGTATTAGGAGGTCTTACCAGTTTGCTATGATCCTGAGTATTTGCAGTACTGGAGCTTTCTCCAACTTCAAATCCAATTCCAGAAGTGTCACCTTTGGGTTTTTGATTCTTCAATAAGGTACCAAGTTCTTCTGAGATTTTCTTGAATTTTTCTTTGTGTTGATTTGCAGTTTTGAATTCCCTTTCCAAGATTTCTTTTTGTCTCATTAGTTCATTCGAGTCATTCTAAGTATGCATCAGATCTGTCTTCAACATGTCATTTTCATAGCTAAGTCTTGTGTTCTCATTTGCTGCATCACTTAGTCTTCTGGTCAATTCTTCTTCATTCTTCTTTCTATCCTCAATCTCTTTGCAAAATCTCATAGTCATATCCTACATTTCATTTTTTGTTGTCATGATCTCTTGTTTCAACTTGCTTATCATATCATTAAGTGATTCCTTTTCATCATTCTCATTTTGCAATTTTTCACAAAGTTCTCTTCTCTTATTTCTTGTAATAGTAAGATTTTCTTGAAGTGCCTGAATAATATCCTGAGCTACTTTTAAATCATCTTCTAATTTGATATTTTTCAACTTCTCTGCATCATAGTCAGTAAGAGCTCCTTCAAGTTGCTTCATCAGATTTTCCATCTTTACCGGTGTCAAGATATTCCTCAAGCTGTTAGGCTTCTGAAAATAGAGGACCAGGCTCTGATACCAATTGTTAGGGTTCCCAAAGATACTGAGAGGGGGGGGTGAATCAGTAACTAACTGGTAATGTGATTTTCTTAAAACAGAACATGCAGAACATAAAGTAACAGTATACCGGTATGCGAGAATTAATGTGATTAACAGAACCAAAAACATCCACATGAAAAGAACACCATAACACAAGATGTTTAACGAGGAAACCCGGCGTGGGAAAAACCTCGGTGGGATTTGTGAGCCACAATATTCACTTACTAGCCAATAAGAGAATATTACTTACAATAGGGGCCTGCACATGCAGGAAGGCCAACTACCTAGAGCACACTGCTCAATAAGAAGTCACATTGACTTACAATGAGGATTATACAAATCCAATATTCTGTACTGCTTTACAATAGCATCTTCAATGCTAGATTCAGTACTGGTTCTTGCTCTATTATTTACATATACCCTTGACCTACAATTCGCACATTAGGTCTACCTAATAATTTTCTTTATGCTTCCTGTCCATCTCCTACAAATGTCTACAATGATCTCTTTTATATACAAGAGTCATTTTACAATTTGCAAAGTCAGCTTACAATAATAAACAAAATATTACATATCAAAAATCCTATCGGCCTTTGTGCTGGTATACATCTTTTCTTCTATGCCGGTGCCAGTGTAGAGTGGTCTTGTTGATGCCAGTGCACTGTCTTGCTTGAATAATGCTTTGCCGGTAGAATGTCTTTCCGGTGCCATAGGATTGCAAGGTTGCCTGTGTAATGCTTTTTCGGTATAGTGTCTTGCCGGTGCCATAGGATTGCAAGGTTGTCTGTGTAATTCTTTGCCGGTATAGTGTCTTGTCGGTGCCATAGGATTGCAAGGTTGCCATCAATGACAAAACCTTCAATCACACACAATGTCTCATTGGAGTGTCTATATGCCAACACGAATATCTCTTTGAAGTTCAGGTTTACCTATTTTCAAAAAAAAAAGTGGCCACTTATACCCCCCTTTTTGTTCACCATCTTGGTGCACTTACCCTATTAATCATTTTTGACATTATATATTTATATTTTTTAATAATAGTAAGTTTTTAAAAAATATAATTATTTTTGACATTATACATTTATATTTTTGATATGTTTATTTTTAATTAATATGTATGGTTATATTATTTTTCTATAGTTCATGTTATTGTCTATTGTATATTGATTTAAATAATTAATATTTTCACTTTAATTATATATAATATTATATTATTTTAATTTTATACATTTGGTAATTTACAATAATAAATATATATCATATGTTGCAAGAAACTAAATGGAACAGGGAAGAAATTGATAGAAAGATGAAGGGCTAGAGGAAGTGGTTTGGACAGTTTGAAGTTGAAGGTGCATATGGGGGTATTGGTATCATTTGGAACCCCTTAACTATTAAGGGATAAATTTTGGGGGAAGGGAAGAGCTGGTTGCATATAAAAGTTACACTCTTGCACAATAATGAACGTTTTTCATCATAAATGTATATGGGCCAGTGGCCACTATAGATAAAAGGGAGTTGTGGCAGCATCTTTTGAGTAGATTGGAACTCAGTAGAAATGAGAAGGGCATTATTGCAAAGGACTTCAATGCCACATTGAATGCATAAGAAAGGTGGATGAACTATAGAGAACTACTGTGGTGTAGAGATATTTTTAGAGCTTTGTGGACAGTAATCAACTAATAGATATCATTCCAAAGAATGGCATGTTCACATGGACCGATAGGAGGGATGGTTTCATAAATATAGTTGACAGGTTAGACAGATTTTTTATGTATGGGGATTGGAACCAGCAAGATACTCTCTATCTGGTTCAAATCATTTCCCTATTCAGCTAACGCTAACCCCAGACCATCCTGTGGCAGGTATTCCCTTTAAATTCGAAGCCATGTGGACCAGAGATGCCAAGCTAATAGGGGTAATTGCTAATTGGTGGAATGAAATCAATCTAGGAAACAATTCACACTTGTATAAATTAAGCAACAAGATAAAATACATCAAGACTAAACTCAAAGAGTGGAATCAAGATAATGTTAAGAATATTTTTTTTGAAAAGAGAAGAGTGGAAGCAGTTTTCGTGGCATTGAATGATAAATTTCTTCAAGAAGGTATGGGTAGTATGGACTTTCAAAGAGAAAAGGTATTGTTCAAGAAGAACTCAACAAGATTTTGAAAAGAGAAGAGATTCACTAGAGGCAGAAATCCAAACAAATTTGGTTGAAGGAAGGGGGTAGAAACACTAAATTATTTCACTGAACTGCAATAGCAAATAGAAATAGGAAAAGGATTTTAGAAATCGGGAAAATGGATGGAGGAATGGCCCAAAACATAGAAGAAGTCAGTAAAGAGGTAGTGAACCTTTGTAATCCATTTTAAATAGAGACACTTAGATAAATAGGCATATTAGAAAATTATGGACTCCATCCCATCAGTTATAACCGAGGAGCAGAACAAGGTTTTATTCCAAAAAATTGATCTAGAGGAATTTAAGAGAGCTAGTTTCCAACTAAACTCGGACAAGGCTTGAGGTCCATATGGCTTTACTACAACCTTCTTCCTAATGTACACGAGACTTGGTTTAGGTCGTTGAAGAATCGAGGAGGAAGATGACAATGTTGAGGGCCTTAAATCATACCTTTTTGGCTCTTATCCCGAAAAAGAGTTACCCACAAGAAATGGGAGATTTTAGACCCATTGCCTTATGCAACATGGTCTATAAGATTGTGACTAAAGTTATTGCAAATAGACTTAAACTGGTCCTCAACAACCTCATCTTAGATGAACAAAGTTCTTTTCCTTCTGGCAAGTCCATTGTGGAAGGGATTATCACTACCCATGAAACATTGCATTCAACAAGGAAATCTAGGGATGCTTGCATGATCCTAAAACTAGACATTCTAAAAGCCTATGACTTGGTGGGTAGGCAATTCCTATTAGAAGTCCTAGGAAAATTTAGCTTTGGCAACTATTGGATTAATTGGGTCAAGAGTTGTCTGGTGACGACCAAATTTTTAGTTCTAATCAATGGAGCAGTCCATGGTTTCTTTCCTTCTACTAGAGGCATCCAATAAGGAGATCCAATATCTCCCTCTCATCATTACCATGGCAAAAGCTCTCAGCAAAACAATTGGAAAATTGCACCAGGAAGGTTCATGGCATGGGTTGAATGTGGTGACTGGAGTTGAACATACCACTCACCTTCAATTTGCAGATGGCACTATACTTTTCAGTGAATCTAGTAGGAGTGAAGCCTAGAATAATCAAGACATGTCCTAATGAATACTATATGTCATTAGGCTAGAGTATTAATTGGCAAAAGTAAAAAGTGTTCTTCCTCAATACCCAACCCAAACTTCAAAGAGTATTATCTAGAATTCTAAATTTAAGAGTTGCCAACTTTCCAGGTGGATTTCTAGGTAGCTCTCTCTTTGTAGGAACTAACTGTTAGCAACAACCAAGTAGGAAATTGAGAGGGGGGGAGGGGTTAATCAGTTTTCACCAGATTAAATAAATTAAGCACAATCTCAGATTTGATCAACTACAACAATAGTAAAGATAAACACAATGATAGCACAACACACACCACTGAGAATTTGACGTGGAAAACTTGGTTAAGGGAAAAACCATGGTGGAAACCTACCCACAATAAGATGATACTCTATAGTAGTATGTGAAATATTACAATGGGGAATGCACATGCATTCAGGCACACTACCTAGAGCTCACTGCTCAAAATTAATGACCCAGAAGGCTACAACCCTCAGGGAAGTCTCATTGACTTACAAAGATATTTAGACAACAATTTGATTAAGATGAACTGAAAGAATAACATCTACAAATGTTTGATGATAGTTTTGGTTAAGCAAAATTATGTGCTCTGCAACACACTTATCTGAATGATAGATTTGCTAAGATTGTACAAACAACTCTTTCAATTCACATATAAATACTAGAAACTCGTAGACACCCCAAATTACATGAATATAACATGCATATATACCGATCATCAACCTTGACAACAAGGCTAGCTAAACCCATAACACCCAAATACAAATTTACATCACCCAATACAAATATGAACCACTGCACCAATACAATGTCACAAATAACATATCATGGACCCAAACCAAATCCTTAAACACGCAACACTACTAGAAGTTACGCCAAGATCATCCACAACATGCTATACCACTACAAATACCTCATGCCCATGAAGAACACCACCATACCCAAAAGGTCATCAATAACTCACACAAAAATGAATTCAGGTCATCAAAACAAATCGAACATAATCAGGAAACACCAACAATCACGTTATAACCATCTGCAATAGCTTCACCAACACCACTTATCAAAACCTTCATTGATCAACTCAACTCAAGAACGCTCAAGAACAAATAACAACAACAACTTGGACAAGAAAGATAACTTTTGGAGCACCAAATCATGAACCATCTAAATCGAAGATACACATTAACATCCCAAACACTTCCCCAAAACCACAACTCAAGATACGACCACATTGGAGCACAACAGATTGAATACCATAACACTGCAACACTGAAAAACCAATCCTCATACTGGAATCCATAACTCAATAAGATCATTACATAACATCATGAAATCCATACTAAATCAATTATCTCTAGTTGATTCAGCAAATTCAACGTGTAAACCAACTAGATCAACTCTCTGCAATCACTAGAACACCAAAACATAGGAATATGTTGACATCAATGACAACAACATATCCTAGCAGCAACAATATCCAACAATCTCCCCCTTTGGCATTGATGGAAACATATGAATGTGAAAAATAATCAATGCAAAGAAAGAAATCAACTCTAGCAAACCCCCCTAAGATCATGCTCATAAAAGATAGATCACTTTTTCACATGTATCTCTCTCCTCCTTTGACATCAATGCAAAAGTCTCAAAACATCTCCCTCTCAAAAATGCACAAATCAAGATTCTCTCTCCCTTAAACTCATAACCAACTAAACCACATACTGAACCACATTGGTGACACACATGGAGCATGCAAAACACAAAGTTATGACATTTAGAACTAGTAAGATTCATATATTCTCACTAGGAACCATATCAAAAAGACAAGGCATAGATCTAGGACTAGTAAGATCCTTATATAGTTACTAGGAGTCATGTCAGAGACACATAAAATTATGATACCCATGTTAGTAAGATCCTCTAATACTTAGTCATAGATCACATGCTAACAACAAATAGAGACCTAATTGTGAAAGTTTGAGGTCCATTGGGAAAAAAGTTGTCATATTGCCATGACAACTTTTGCATTTCTTGTAGAAACTTCTCAAAAATATGGTTGGAAAGTTAGTTTATGGTGGTTTGAGGTTGTAACACACTTGGATGGGATAAATAGGCCTTTGGCATGCCATCCAAGAGTTTTTCTTAATGAAATTGGGGTTTTATGTGCATTTTTTCATGCTATGTGTCATATCATTCTTGATGATAGACCTTTTTTCATGCTATGTATCATATCAGGGAAGAATTTTGTGGGAAGACCAAGAGATTGGTATTTTGAAGTGGTTGATGATAGAGAGAGGGGTGAGGGGACCCTATGCAACCTTCGGAAGGGTTTGTCGATCAAAACCAAATGAAATAGATTAAATTTCTATGACTGTCCTAAGGGTATTTGATTGTCACAGTCAAATTGATGTAGAATTGGCAGAGGTATGGTGGTATAAGACAATGCCCAAACAGGTATAGATGACTTTGTAAAATATAAGGGAAATACAAGGTAGCAAATGATAGATCCCCTTAAGACAACAAACACCCCAAATGGTTCAAATGGGCCAATTATGAAACAAGACCTTCCAAAATGAAAATGATGGTTTAAAAGGTGTAATTAGGTCTATTATGAAAGGTTAAAACTAGTTTTGGCCTTTTGTTCAATACCCAAATGCCCAAACCCCAATTTCCTCCTACTAGCCCTAGAGCCCCTGTTAGCCCTACAATGAGAGAAATTTAATGATAACTCTACAAAATTCCAAGACACAAGACAAATAAAATATATTTTTGGATACCCTTTTGGATTTTCTATAGCATAGTCAGATAATTTAGCAAGTTGTTTTGGAAAGTATCTACTATTTTTAGACTGTCCTTCATTTTCAAGCAACTAGAACAATGGATTAACAAAGCAAATACAAGAAATATTACTTCTGGGTACTTCTAACCTTAAAATAGTCTTTCTAAATATCAAATTATGAAGGAATTCACAATCAATTTCAGTTTGTGAGGCCTCTAACCCCAAATGCCCCAAATTTTCATCAAAAAGCCCTAAAATCTAGGGTTTCTCCAGTCTCCCACGTCCACTCACTCCTGGATCAAATTGGTTGTTGATTAACCTTTAGATAGGTGTACCAATTTCCAAATCATAAAAAACTACCCCTCATGTAGGTAGATCTCTCCAACCTTCACCATATCGAGCCTCTTTACTAGGCTTCTCACTCCTTCAAATGGTGATCACCTGCACTAAACCCCTCAATTGCACATTTTATTTGTTAGAATGTATTATAAAATGTTATAAAATAGTCATCCCATGAGAAACAGGGTTCAACATTCATGGAATGACCCCATGATTGAATTTTGTGAAAGCTACCAAAGGAAAATACTCAAAAAGTTATGACAGCCAGCCCTATAACAAAATTTCAAAATGAATAATGAAATCAAATCATCCACAGAGGTGTGGAATATTGATAAAAGTTATTTAAAATGTTAGGGCATGAAAAAATTTAAAGTAAACCTTCACAAAGAATAGAAAATATGAGAAATTACTCCAAATTTCTGAATTTTCATTGAGTTTCTACAACAGTCTGTACTCCTTAGCATTCAATTTGCCTTACAAAGCATGTCTATGGATTTAAATAGGCTCTCCAAGTTTTTTCAACCACCATATGGTTGGTTACAAAGTTTATTTAACACTGAAACAATTAAAGCTTGCTTTTCCCTCCTAATTCTTCCTAACCGTTGGAACTTGAAAATTTGAATTTTACATTTTTTGCAAATGCTTGACAACTTTTTGAATAAAACCTACAATTATTGGATTTTCATCCTTATTGGCATATTTGATGAATCTAAACCCTCATAAATCCATTTTTTGGTGTTTTGACCCAATATCCAACATTTGACAACATTTTACAACTTTCAAGACAATTTGACAACTTTTGCATTTTTTTAGTTTCAAAAGCCATTATTGGCTTTAGGATCTCATAATTGATTTTATTGAATTTTTTTGATGTTGGACACTCCTCCTTGGTCTCAAAGGTCTTCAAATTTGAATTTTTTTTCCTTGGTGTACCTGCACCACAAATACCTTGTTGTAGTTTCAAAGGGTGGAAAAAGAATAAGCATTTTATTTACCATCCTAGTAGACCATCCATCATAACAATTATTACCAATATTGATGTGTGCATTGCAAACAAAGTTATAGAGGAAGGCTCTTTCTATTGTAATACCAAGTGAGTGTTCATAGACCTTCTATAGGGTCCTCCTAGCCTAGAGTTAGGAGTTCAAAGCCTACATACATTGATTTGGCCTTATGGCCATCAATGAGTGCTCACCCAATAGGACAAGTCTTGAGACTGACAATTTTGGAAGTGTGGAATTGCTGAGAGCCAACACTTATGTGTGAACCCCATCTTCACATATTATGATTAGTTGCCATATTGATACTTGACCCTATCCTCATGGTGTTGGCTCAAGTCATATTAGTGTTTTTTGTTGAAGAAACATGATGTGAGAAGTTTGATGCAGAGGCAAGGGTAGAACTCAGTATTTCATATTAGGACAACAACCACATTGATTAGGCAAGTCAGATAAGGTCTCTCCAATATTTAGGATACTAAATTCACATTAGACACTCATGGATTACCCCAATTAGACATCAGTCAACTTAATATCTTATACAAGGATTGCATACCACAAAGCCATTAGATATGTTTTGAGATGAAAAAGAAGAGTTAAATGGTTTTGGTTCAATGATGATAATTTCTATTTTCAAGTAATTTGATTTGGTATATTATACTGAAATGTGATTTCATAACTAACATTTCAACTTCTATATAACTAGTTCTATAGCCCGATTTTCTTGCCTGTGAAGAAAGACCATGTCAGACAATATCAATGAACAACAAATAAAGGAGACAATTGCTAGATTGTGGTCTAACTTGAAAAGAAAAGGTGATGGAAAATGTTATTATTGATAGTTCTGATACTGAATGTAAAGTACAGATGCCAATAGCTAACAAGATGAGATGGGGGGGGGGGGGGGGTGAGTCATACAAACTTAAACTTCCATAAAATCAATAGATTCAACCTCGGTAACTTATGCTCTAGCAATATAACCAAAACTGCTAAACATGCTAACTCATAAACACATAATCATCACAACACATATAACACCAGATTTAACGTGGAAACCCAAATAGGAAAAAACCACTGTGGGATTTCAGACCCACTAAGAAATATACTCTTCTAGAGTATGCTTGGTTAAAAGCAAATCTTGTTAAAGATTCCAAACACATTGCTAGATGTGACCCGGTTAAGGGATTTCCCTCAGATCTGTTAGGATCTTCACTTTGTTAGAAGTGACCTTGTCAAAGGATTTCAAACACTCATTTAGAATGTTACCTTGCTAGAGGGTTTACAAATAAGACTGTTAAGCCCACTCGGTTAAGAGATTTTCTATCACTTACAAAATAACAGTAAAAATATATCTGCAACTTCACATATAAAATGCTAAAGCAGATTCCTATTTGCTCAAAACAATCCTATCATAGGACTTATCTTGTCCCTCTACTGGGCTCTCTACTTTGTTATTCAAACAGGTCTTCAAGCTTCTATGCTCGGTAATCACTATGTAGCATCCCTATGCTTACACTTGCCTACATACATTGTTCATCAGTAATTTCTTATTTATAAACAATTGCTAACTGCTTAATCTCCTTGATCACATTTCCCATGATCAATCATAGCCATCAGATCTTCAATCTTGACTAATTTCAATGCATCTTTCGATCTGAAAATGTTTTACCTTGCCTTAGGACTTGCATTCCTTTCTTGGAACTTGCACAAGGTTATTGCGGTTCAATCTATGCTATAGATCTTCATGTCGATCTTCCATTGCCATCGATCTTTAACAAACTTCATGCGCGGCATACCAATCATTTAATCAACTCTAGCTAATCATTGTCCTTCATTAAATAATGCTTGTATTCATCCAATGCGCTCTGTCATAACTCGGTTGCAACTCGGTAAATACTAAACTTTACTCGGTAGACATTCCGCCTTCATTAACCGATATCGATAACCTTAGGGTTTACCGACTAGGTTCTTTGCTCGGTGACATAGTATAGTATTAACCTTACAATCAACAACATAGGTAGGATATCAAAATAATCTAAACATCATGATCTCATCATTGTCTAACTCAGTAGTAGTTGCCCATTGAATAACTTATTTCTCCCCTTATTCATCACATTCTTTCTGTGTCTTTTACCAACATTTTAATTCTCTTCAAATCAATCTCCTCAAGATATGGCAACATCATACTGAATCAGAAAATCAATTTCTTGACATCAATGACAAGATAATTTTATAAAGATAGTTATCATCCTTCTTCAGTTATATCAATAATCTTCAACAACCTTCTTAATATCCTTAATGAATATCAACAATCTCCTTTCTATTGAAATGCCAACAATCTCCCCCCTTTGGCATTGATGGCAAAACCAACTTTTCAATGGTAATACCAACAAGATATTCAAATTGCTTCGGATTCAGATTGCTGTTAGACTTCTATTATCCTTGAGCTATTAAAATCTTCTGAAGTCTTCTCCCTTTTTGTAGTCTTCTCCCCCTATCATTAATCTTCTGTTATCTTCTTCATTTAGTCAACCATTTAGTCTTCTCCCCTTTTGACAACAATGCCAAAAAGTAAAAGAACTAAATCATGATTTCTTCCTCTATGAAGTGATTTGCCTTGCTGTGTATCATCTCAGTCTCGGTCAGAGCAACTTGTCTCTATTCACTATTTCCTGCACACCTTTAGAAAACCTTCTAAAGTGCATAAATTAGCAACAATCCACACATAATATTCTGTAGATTCATCGAATTGATGCTTTCACCAAAATCTATCAGTGAGTAGAAGATAGGGGTAGGACCCCTAACTTGCTTCTGAGATACTCAAAAGTGTCCCTTGGCAGTGGCTTTGTGAAGATGTCTGCTAATTGCTCCTTTGAGCTGATATATTCCAGCATAACTTTCTTCTCTTGAACTTCTTCTTTGAGATAATGATACTTTATAGATATATGCTTTGTCTTAGAGTGCATTATCGGATTCTTTGAAATGTTAATGGCACTAGTATTATCACAGAATATAGTTACTGGCTTGGTAACATTCTCATTTATACCTTCCAATAGTTGATTGATCCATGCTATATTGGTACAATTCAATGCTGCAACAACATATTCAGCTTCTACTGTTGACTGTAAAATACATCCTTGTTTCTTGCTAAGCCAACTTACTAGTCTTTCTCCCAAAAAGAAAGCTCCACCACTTGTGCTTTTCCTGTCATCAATGTTGCCTGCCCAATCAGCATCAGTATAAACTTTTAAATCAAAATCATTCCTCTTTTCATTTACTAAGCCATAATCTTCAGTGCCTCTCAGGTATCTGAAAATTCTCTTGATTGTTCTCATATGGGTTTCCTCTGAATCTGCAGAAAATCTTGCAACAATACCCACTGCATGTGCTATATCTAGTCTGCTATGCACAACATATTGCAACTTTCCAATCATAGATCGGTAAAGTGTCTCATCAATAGATGCAGATTCATCATTCTTTGATAATTTATAGTTAGTAGTCATAGGAGTACTTATTGCTTTAGAATCCTCCATTCCAAATTTCTTCAAGATTTCCTTTATGTACTTGGATTGAGTAATGAAAATCTCATCTTTCATTTGCAGTATCTGTAAACCTATAAAATACTTTATCTCACTGATTAGTGACATCTCAAATTCTTTGCACATTTCATTTCCAAAGTTCTTGCATAAGGAGTCATTTCCACAAAATATAATGTCATCAACAAATATGGCTGAGATCAGTATTCCACTATTCTCATAATTCTTCATGTACATATTGTTGTTTTCACTTGTCCTTATAAAACCAATCTTGATCAAATAAGAGTGCAATCTCTCATACCATGCTCTAGGTGCTTGTTTCAAACCATATAAAGCTTTGTTCAATTTACATACTTGATCTTTACTCCTGTCTTGAACAAATCCTTCAGGTTGTTCAATGTAAACTTCTTCTTCTAGTATACCATTCAAAAATGCAGATTTAACATCCATTTGATATACCTTGAAATTTTTCAAAGCAACATATGCCAACAATGTCCTTCAAGTCTAGCCACAGGTGCAAAAGTCTCACCATAATCTATTCCTTCTTCTTGAGCATAACCTTTGCAAACTAGTCTTGCTTTGTTCCGAATGACTTCACCTTTTTCATTTAGCTTGTTTCTGAAAATCCACTTTGTACTAATTACATTTTTGTCCTTTAGTCTTGGGATCAGTGTCCATGTGTCATTCTTCTTGATTTGATCAATCTCTTCTGTCATAGCATTTACCCAATCTTCACTGTTAAATGCCTCTTTTACTATTCTCGGTTCAAATTCAGATATTAGACATGTGTTCTGTCTCAGTTTGTTTCTTGTCATCACTGGATCATCCTTATCTCCTATAATCTAACCTGATACATGATGTCTTCTAACATATTTGGCTAATATAGGCTTGATAGGTTCTGTATGATCTTCTTCATCACTTAGTAACTGGACATTATCTTCATGTTCTTCAGCAGCTTTCTTGGTAGGACTTCTCGGTTGAACATAAACAAATTCTTCATAATCTTCTAGTTCTTTGGAATTTCCTTCATCATTTCTTTCTGCAAATTCATCAATTTTCACATTTTCACTTTCCACTATTTTGTTAGATGATTTGATCAGACATTTAAATGCTTTACTTCTAGAAGAATAACCAAGAAATGTTCCTTCTTCACTTTTCTGATCAAACTTTCCATTTCTGTCATCTTTGTGAACATAGCATCTACTTCCAAAGATTTTAAAATAACTTACATTAGGTTTCTTGTCATACCAGATTTCATATGGTGTCTTCATAGTTCCTTTCTTCAGTTGAACTTAGTTCAGGGTGTAAATTGCAGTGTTGATTGCTTCTCTCCAAAATGTTTGAGGTACCCTCTTTTCTATCATCAGGATTCTGGCACAATCCATAATTGATTTGTTTCTTCTCTCGGCTATCCCATTTTGCTGTGGTGTTCTCAGTGCAGACACTTGCCTTTTTATACCATGATCATTACAGAATAAGTTAAATTCATCAGAAATGAATTCTCCTCCTCTATTAGATCTAAGACATTTCAGTTGTCTTCCTGTTTCATTTTCAACTCTTGCCTTGTACCATTTAAACATTTGAAAAGATTCTAATTTTTCTTTTAAAAACATAACTGACATCATCCTTGAGTAATCATCCACAAATAATATGAAATATTTATCACCATAATAACTTTGAACTTTCATAGGACCACAAAGATCAGTATGCACAAGATCTTAAATTCCTTTTCAAGTGTAGGACTTACTTGTAAAGCTTGATCTTGTCATCTTAACCATTTGGCATCCTCGGCACATAGCATTCTTAGGTTTTTCAAGACTCGGTAGACCTCTTACTCGATGCTTCTTACATATTTTGATCAGATTATCAAAATTTACATGACAAAACCTTTTATGCCATAACCAGGTATCTTCTATCTTTGCATATAGACATTTGTTCCGAGTTGAGTCAAGATGAAATGTATTACCTTTTGTTTGTGTCCCGATAGGAGCTAACTTTCCATGCTTGTCATGAACTTTGACAATTCCTTTATAAAATTCTATTCGATATCCTGTATTGTTTAGCTGTGCTACACTCAACAAATTGTATTTCAAACCTTCAACCTAGTATACATCATCACATTTAGCATTGTCAAGAAGTGTGATAGAGCCTTTACCTTTCACTAGACATGGTGCATCATTACCAAATCTTACATAGCCTCCATCATAATCTTTTAATTTAACAAACTTGTGTTTATCACCTGTCATGTGATGTGAGCATCCACTGTCTATGATCCAAGAATCATTATTATTTATGTGAGATATTAGGGATTTTTCTTCATACCTTTCTTCATCTGATCCATCTTTAATAGCCACATAAAAAACTTCCTTAGTATCAGTTTCATCAGATTTATCATCGTTGGATTCCTCATCAGCTACTAGACATGTCTTTCTATCTCTCCTTCTGAAGTCTCGATGTCCTCTGTATTGGTTGTCTTTCTGCCTGTTATCTCAGTATTCTCTCTTTTCACTAGATTCTTTGTCAGGGCAGTTAGAAGCCATATGTCCTATTTTATCACAATTGAAACATTTCAAAGGTAGCTTTCCTTTATACTTACCTTTGCCTCTCGGTAACCTTTTGGTTAATAATGCTTCAAACTCTTCTTTCTTCTTGATTTCCTCATACAGTTTGTGCACTTCTTCCATGTTCTTACAAAATCTTTCACTTGCTCCACTATGATTCCCTTTAGAGTACTTACTCATTCTATCATTGTAATCATCAGATTCACTAATATGAAAAGAACTGAATGCAGATTCTACTTTATTTACTGAAGACCCACTGTTATCAAAATTACTTAACTCAAATGCATGTAGCTTACCAATAGTAGCATCCAAAGAAACTGGCATATTAGGTACAGACCTCAATTCATTGATTGCAGAGACTCGAATGGCATAACTAGGTAGAAGGGTTCTTAACAACTTACTTGTTACATCCTTTTCCTCAATAGTTCCTCATGCTCCTTTAATTTGATTGATAGTCTCCTTTAACCTTGTACTGTATTGGGTTATGTTCTCACCTTCATTCATTCTCATGGATTCAAGTTGTCCTCTTAGACTATCTACTTTTGCTCTTTGAACATGTTCATCACTGCCATACATAGATATAAGCTTAGTCCACATTG
This sequence comes from Cryptomeria japonica, assembly GCF_030272615.1. Taxonomy (NCBI): domain Eukaryota; kingdom Viridiplantae; phylum Streptophyta; class Pinopsida; order Cupressales; family Cupressaceae; genus Cryptomeria; species Cryptomeria japonica. The sequence goes on along the minus strand of NC_081415.1, from coordinate 25,068,097 downwards.
CTTTTGCATCATTGCATCCTTCTAGATCATTAAACTCTGAGTCGGTTAGTGCTGATGTTATTTCAATCATAGCTTGAATATGTTCTTGCTTTGACTTTATCTCTTCCAAGGTCATTGGGTTAGTGCTTGGTGGTATATAATCATTCTCCAAGTAATATGTTGCATATTCTCCAATTCCTGATAAATACAGCTTCATCCTTTTCTGCCATGTGGAGAAACTTGACTTCTTCAGCTTCGATGCATCCCTTTTATACATCTTCAGATCTTTGCCTCAAGTACCTTTAAACTTTTCTTCCAGAGTCCAAAGCTCTAATACCAATTGATAGTTTTGATACTGAATGTAAAGTATAGATGCCAATAGCTAACAAGATGAGAGCAGGGGGGGGTGAATCATACAAACTTAAACTTCCATAAAATCAATAGATTCAACCTCGGTAACTTATGCTTCAACAATATAACTAAAACTGCTAAACATGCTAACTCATAAACACATAATCATCACAACACATATAACACCAAATTTAACATGGAAACCCAAATAGGGAAAAACCACTGTGGGATTTTGGACCCACTAAGAAATATACTCTTCTAGAGTATGCTCGGTTAAAAGAAAATCCTATTAAAGATTACAAACACATTGCTAGATGTGACTCGGTTAAGGGATTTCCCTCAGATCTGTTAGGATCTTCACTTTTTTAGAAGTGACCTTGTCAAAGGATTTCAAACACTCATTTAGAATGTTACCTTGCTAGAGGGTTTACAAATAAGACTATTAAGTCCACTCGGTTAAGATATTTTCTGTCACTTACAAAATAACAGTAAAAATATATCTGCAACTTCACATATAAAATACTAAAGCAGATTCCTATTTGCTCAAAACAATCCTATCATAGGACTTATCTTGTCCCTCTACTGGGCTCTCTACTTTGTTATTCAAACAGGTCTTCAAGCTTCTATGCTCGGTAATCACTATGTAGCATCCCTGTGCTTACACTTGCCTGCATACATTGTTCATCAATAATTTCTTATTTATAAATAATTGCTAACTGCTTAATCTCCTTGATCACATTTCCCATGATCAATCATAGCCATCAGATCTTCAATCTTGACTAATTTCAATGCATCTTTCGATCTGAAAATGTTTTACCTTGCCTTAGGACTTGCATTCCTTTCTTGGAACTTGCACAAGGTTATTGCGGTTCAATCTATGCTATAGATCTTCCTGTCGATCTTCCATTGCCATCGATCTTTAACAAACTTCATGCGCGGCATACCAATCATTTAATCAACTCTAGCTAATCATTTTCCTTCATTAAATAATGCTTGTATTCATCCAATGCGCTCTGTCATAACTCGGTTGCAACTTGGTAAATACTAAACTTTACTCGGTAGACATTCCGCCTTCATTAACCGATATTGATAACCTTAGGGTTTACCGACTAGGTTCTTTGCTCGGTGACATAGTATAGTATTAACCTTACAATCAATAACATAGGTAGGATATCAAAATAATCTAAACATCATGATCTCATCATTGTCTAACTCAGTAGTAGTTGCCCATTGAATAACTTATTTCTCCCCTTATTCATCACATTCTTTCTGTGTCTTTTACCAACATTTTAATTCTCTTCAAATCAATCTCCTCAAGATATGGCAACATCATACTGAATCAGAAAATCAATTTCTTGACATCAATGACAAAATAATGTTATAAAGATAGTTATCATCATTCTTCAGTTATATCAATAATCTTCAACAACCTTCTTAATATCCTTAATGAATATCAACAATCTCCTTTCTATTGAAATGCCAACAATTGTCCGTGCAAAATTTGTTAAGGGTTAAAGACTTGAAGACTTCTAATCAAAATAGTGAAGAAACATTGTAGGCTGAATGGTCACATTGAAGATGGACATGATTATCATCCATTGGTAAGTTTTTCATTATATCATTTTAACAATTTATATACATAATAAATCACATGATGATGAGATCATGATCATGGTTTATTTATGTTTATCAATTTTATATAGGTCGAGTACCCTAGAGCACATGGTATGGATCAACACAACCCAGAGAATATGGTTTTCAAATTGGATGAACATGGAGGTGTGAATATCGAAGCTAAAGATAATGATCCCATGGAAGATGATGATCATGAGCCAGAAAACACAATTGAATATGATGGTACAAATACATTGATCCATGACTCATTTAGTACTCGCGTAGCTGATCATGATGATGAAGATGACCTTGATGTTGTTCATGATGTCCCTCTACTTGAGAAGGCATCGGAGGCCCTTTACGAAGGCTCACATGCAACTCTTCTCTCCGTTGTATTGTTGTTGGTGAACTTGAAGGTTATGAATGGTTTATCCAACATAACAATGTCACGTATGTTAAGGTATGTCATATATGTCATAGTAAACTGTGAATCATGTTGTACCATTAATATTTTTTATATTAACAAATTATATTTTTTTGCTGTAGATTGATAGGTGAGTTTTTGTTACCACCATCAAATATTCTACCTCACTCATACTGAGAATTATCTACTGTTATGAAAGATATTGGAATGGAGTATCAAGCAATAGATGCTTGTCCCAATGATCATATTATATATCACAAACAACATGAATTTCAAACTAAATGCCTTGAATGTCATATCAATAGATATCGAACAGATCAAATAACAAAAAGGGTTCCTCACAAGGTTCTTCGCTATATTCCCATTATTCCATGTATGCAACGATTATTCAATTGCACTAGCTTGGCACAATTTATGGATTACCATGCATGCAATAGAAGTCAAGATGACATTATTCGAATGCCTGCGAATGGTTCAACATTTATGGACATAGATGAAAAGTGGCCACACTTTAAAGAAGAACCTCGTAATCTCAGGCTTTCATTGGCAGCGGACAGTGTCAATCGATTTGGAGACATGAGATCTATTTACTTAGTGTGGCCTGTTTTTGTTATCAAAAATAACATTCCTCCATGGATATCAATAAAGACGGAGCACATAATGTTGGCAATGATTGTTCTAGGTATTTTATCATTTAAATATAGTCGTCTAAATTTAATTATAAATATTGTAGTAAAATGGTCATAATAATTATGTAATGTTTTTGTTCAATCGATTAGGTAAATACCAAGTTAAAGATATGAATGTATATATCAAGCCTCTTATCAATGAGTTGCTAGAGTTATGGAATGGTGTCACTATGTATGATGTCTCTAGACCAATAGGACAAAGTCAATTTCAATTCCATGCGATGCTTCTATAGACAATACATGATGCCCCAGGGCTAACACATTTTTGTGGTATATTATAGTGTTTAAGTTGTGCATGAACATTATAATTCAAAAAATTATCATATTTAATCCAATTATACATTATCTTGTAGGTCTTCAAACAAAGGGAAAATTTGCATGTCCTGTTTGTGGTCCAAAGATGAAATCTTATCATTCAAAAAGTTTAGGAAAGCAGGTGTTTGATGAGTATAGGCACTTTCTCCATAAAAATCATAAGTATCAAAATACTGAAAAACATCTTTTCAATGGGAAAGAAGAGAATACATCAAAGCCATGAAGAATGACACCTCACCTGTGGAAGTTGGAATATGATAGAATTAATCGTCAAGGTAATGCCATTCCATCTATTGGTTTGTCATAAAACATCTTTTCTATTTTGTTTTGTTTACTGATGATGTGATTGATGATCATGAAGGTCGTGAAGGCATAAATGACCACCTTCCTAAGGGACTAAAAAGTTATCCCCAACAATTTAGTAGGTTGCCCTACTACGAGAAGTTACAAATTGTTCATTTGTTTGATAGTATGCATATTGGAAAGAATATAACAGAGACAGTATGGAAAATATTGGATGGAAGGCGTGACAAAGAAAAAATTGTCAAAATATGTACTGACATTCAGGATTCCAATCATGCAATGATAAATGTCATTCAATCAAATAGCCATGGAGACCAGATTAATATAAGCGATCTTCCTTGGTTATTAATGGACTAGCAAAGCAATGCTATAAAAGAAGTCATACGAAAAATTTGATTTCCCACAGGATTTGCTGCGAACATAAACAATCTCATATCAAAGAAAAGTGAATTTGGGCCAGGGATGAAAACACATGATTGGCATACCTTCATAAGGTAATTCATGTTCTTGTATTTTAGTATGTATTTAAGTATTGCACATACGTGTACTTTTCATTGTATTATGTTACAAAAAAATGAAAAGATAATTTTATAATTGTTGTAGTACATTCTACCTCTGTCTCTCCCAGACGACTTCGACAATAATGTCAAGCAAATCATATATGATCTTGGAAAATACATGAGGTAAGTAGTGATATTTGTTCAGTTCATTGTATAGATATTATATTTGCTATTTGTTTTACTTTCTATGTAATATATTTGTTTGTGTCTTGAATATCTTGTAGGTGGTTGTCATGTAAAGAAATCCATACAGACGATATAAAATATTGGAAGAGAAAAATTCCTCATTTAATGTGAAATGCAAGTGTCTACCTCCAGCTTTTTTCAATGCACAAGAACACTACCTCATACACCAAGTTGAGGAGATTGAATTGTGTGGACCTGTACACACTAGGTCAATGTGGATGGTTGAGAGGCACTTGAAATTTTTGAAGGCTTTGGTTCGACAAAGAGCATATCCTGAGGGTTCTATGGTGGAGGGATATATGGTATACTAGACTATGGTGTACATTTCTGAATATCTTCCTAAGTTTGCAGCAAAGATCCACGTGGATCACATTTGGGATCCCAACACCATTAACAAATTTGAAGGGGAGTACTTGACAGGGAAAGGTAGATTGAGGAAAGTGAGAGGTAATTATAAGATGTTATTGTAGTTAATTAATTTTTAATCTTCAAAATAAATTGATTGTAAGACGTCTATTTATTTTTTGTACAGTTGGTCGAGAGTGGGATGCACTACATTTGTATATTGCAAATAATATTGATTGGTTGACAGTATGGCCCTCTCATCTTGTTAGCTATTGGCATCTGTACTTTACATTTAGTATCAGAACTTACTGATGATGATGATGGTGATGGTGATGGTGATGGTGATGGTGATGGTGATGGTGATGGTGCTGGTGCTGGTGGTGATGGTGATGGTGATGATGGTGATGATGATGGTGAAGATGTTGATGATGATGGTGATTATGATGATGATGATGATGATGATGATGATGATGATGATGATGATGATGATGATGATGATGATATTGGTGATGATGACCTTGATGTTCATGATGATGAAGAATGAAATGTATGAGGTATGCGATTAGTATATTATCTATTTAATATTGACTTCTTGATAGAATTTTTTTTACATAATTAATTCATTATGTTTTGAATTCTAATGCCATTACATAATTAATTCATGATGCACCTTTTAATATGGAGATGGAGATAGGGAGAGTGACTATTTATGTGACATTTTTAAAATGTGTTTATTTATGGAAATTGGATTGTTTATTAGCTATGTCATGGATGTTGATTTAAAATACATATGTGATGGATCGCATGTTTATGATGATGCATGTGACATTTTTTGAACTTTGTGTTTATTTATAGAATGTGGATTGTATATTACCTATGTGATGGATGGTGATTTATGATACATATGTGATGGATTACATGTTTATGATGACACATATGTGATGCTAATTGTGATGCTCAATTACATATATGATGACACATCATGTGATTCTTTTGATGCTTATGATACGTATGTATTTATTGTTTATCAACTTACAAATGTAGTAATGCTTATGATGCTCAATTGATGGTGTTGATTTTAGGTATAGTCCCTGTGTGATGCTGCCACCCTTGGTGGGAACAAGTCATTGACTACAAACATCATCAACCATTTAGTTGAGGATCCTACATAGTCTACATAAAGTAAAGGTAAGGAATTAAAAAATTTACAATGATTTTGATGAAAACATCTTTTTATTATTTAATACTCTTTTTGTCTACAAAGTTCATGTTGTTCATGTTGTGTACTATGTAATTTTTAGCTAACATAAGATAACTGAATTACATTGTACAGAACCCTGAACCCCTTTGACCAGGATCCTGCACAGTCTCATGGATGGACAGGTATAACTAGTCAATACACCCTATAGAAACAGTTTATTTTTTTAAAATTACTTGGAAAACAAACTTCCTTAGTTTTTCAAACCTCGACATTAGCAGCAAATCTAATACAGTTATCAACACTTGAGGCCCCAGTTGGACTTATTCCAATTTTAATCCCAAAATCAACTTTAGGGCTGACTTCTTCATCAACATTACCCTCATTTGCAAAATTTCTCTCTCATTACTAATTAACTCTCTCATTTCATGGAGTGCAGGTACCCCCAAATAGGTATTTGTCAGATCTGTCTTTATTGAGTGAGGAAAATGCAGGAATAGAAAATGAAAGTGACACATGTAGTAGGTCTACAATAGGTAGATCAACAAGAGGTCAAAAGATTAGAAGAAAATTCAATAAACGTATGAAATTTTTCCTTGCTCAAGGGGGGTCATGTTCTTATGATGATGAGACCAAAGGCAACATTGAGGTGCCACTAAGGTATAGACATCTACAGAAACAATGGGTGCCCAAGGAACTTCCTCCAATAAACACTGATTTTTGTGTTAATGATAGGATATATCGCATAGCACTTTTGTTGTTACATGGTTTAGGCTTATTTTCCATGGACGACATAAAGGTCTGTTACAATAGAGTTGCTGAATTGATGGAGTTTGTTGGACCTTGTTACAATTACAATAATTGGATGTAGATTGTTAAATATAAAAAAAGTATGCATAGGTATGCACTGTTAGCAAATTATATACAACAGAAAGATAATGATCAAAGTAAATGAGTGGCTATATACATTGATGGGTGGCCAAAAGCAACAGGGTATATTGCAAGTTTTATAAATAGTATGCAACCTAGGTCAACTAATAAACAACCCAATTGCATATTTGAGGTGCACGAGGGAAATCATGTGTTTGTATGTGCGATAAAATCAATAAGTGCAGGTGAAGAGCTTCTAATCGATTACAGTTTGAATCATATAGATACAAAAAAAGTTAATATCATGGGGGTGGTACGTACTATATACCATTTAAATTAACCAACCTCCAATTAATGAATCTAATATACCATTTTATTATGAAGTTTTTTTGCTAAGTCTATTGGTTTAATTTCGCTAACGTTTTTTATATTTTTTCTTTGTCACAGGCCGACATGGATCCATCACATATCGCAGACAGAGATGTAGCTTGCGACACTTCTACCGAGCAAGTAAACCTCATTGTAATTGTACAAATTAGATAGAAGCAAATTGTTACATTATTATGTTCTTTTTTTTAGTGATTTATACTAATTTTGTAATTGTTAATGATATTCTTGACACAGACGGATGTTTGGGGAAAGGGAAAGGGAGTTGTAGTACCTGAGCACCTTTCTAGGGATGTGGAATCATTATGGTTAGGCGATGATGACCCTGAAGATTCCACACACCTTATGAAATTCTTTAAAATGCCTCTTATAAAAATTAGAAAAGAGATTGTTGCTTTGGCAGTTGTGCATCCTATTACTGATGAGATAAGAGAGAGGGTGGAATTATTGCTTCAGATAGTAGAAAACTTGCAAGTGGGTAGTAATGAAAGCTTTAATTATAACAAAAGTTCAATAATGGTTTATATTTTATTCTCTTTTATGTCATTAACTAAAATATGTACGTATTGTTTTTACAACAATTTATCCGCCCTCATGAAAGTCGTTCCCACGATCAGGGTGTTGCAGGATCTTCATGTGATGATGATTTTATTGTATTATCACTTACTTGGCTTATCACTCTGAGTACCCAAAACACATCATACTTGATACTTTCAATTTTCAAAATAAAGGTTCATCCTTGTTTACAATTCTTGCACTTTTCATATATTTAATGTTTGATATATTTAATGCATTATTCTTTAGGTGTTGTCAATGTTACTGTGCAAATGCTATCGCTGCCTCATCAAAGGTTACCCTCACCTATATTGCCGACTGCAATGTCGGCAACATGTAGCATGTAGACATCCTCTATTGCACATCATATTGGCCCGCCCACTATTGGTAGATCCCTCTTTTTCTCTATCTTCTGTCATGTGTTTATTTCCCTTCAAACGTTCTTTCTTGAATTCTAATACCATTTCATAGTGGATTCATTTTTTGCAGGAGGAGATGCACATGAGGATGTACTAGAGGTGACTACTGCCGATAACATACGATCATTTCTTGGATCTTCTCGTATTGCTAGTACGGGAACGTTGCATGTCACATTGGTGGTGAGCGACGAAGAAATTATTCCCTTAAAGATACAAAAGGTTCTAGGTACTTTAAAATTAGTATTATATATACTCTAATTGTAATTTACTTTATGATCACTCATTTTGGACTAATGATCCCATGAATTTTTTGTAGGCAATGATATTTTCTATAAACATCTTAGTGACATTGCATTGTAGATATTTGGGCCCACCATACGTAAAAGGTGGTACATCATATGTGAACTAACCCTAATCCACTATTTTGATTTCATATCATTGCTAGAATAGTTTTCCTTTGATCCATTTCTTGAAGTGTAATAAATGTAGCTTCAGTTCATTTCTGAATCTAACAGGTTTGTTTTTGCTTTAAAAGGTGGAATGACCAATAAAAAAGGTTAAAAGATGAATTGACAAACCAAATGGTGGAGTGGTTTGGAAATGACACCTTTGACAAAACCAAGCTCCTTGAAAAAGTTGGCACATATCTAAAGTATGTGAGGGACCGATACAGGACCCATTTAGAGAGGAACCTAAACTACGAGCATCCCCCCATGATTCCAAAGAGGGAGTGGAAGGACCTGATTTTGGATGCCAAGGAGAGAATTGAAAGGAAAAAAGGAAATACACCGCTAGATGCCAGAAGAAGGTACAGGATACTATTAAGAATGTAATTATGTACTAATTAATTACTCTTTATATTTATATAATCTAACATATTTCAAACTTTTTATAGACTGAGTGACATGTCAAAGGAAACCAAGGCAAGGCAAAAAAAGCACAAGCAACACAAACTCGGCTCTGGTGGTTACATGAAACTTGTTGCACGAATTGTAAGTATCTCATGTAAATGAAATATTGCATCAAAATATTAATAAATTGCAAACATTTTTTTTTATCAAACAATGCAAGAAAAATTCACAGTAACAAGCAAAAATGCAAGGCTCTGAATTCAATAGAGCACCCACAGAAGATGACAAGAGAATTGCCTACTAGCAAGGCTATTTAGTCATGGCTGATCGGCTACGAGAATTGAGTGGGCATACACAAAATTCGAGTGCATCCGTCACACAGGTAAATATGCTAAATGGAAATTGTTTCAAATTGAATACTTTACCAATAATCAAATTGATGTTGAGTTCCAACATAAAGTGACTATATTTGTTTTAAATAAGCAAGCAATGATAACAATGTGCATGTCATTGGAATGCATCCTGCTAATCATGAAACACCACCTACACATGAAGGTCCAGATGTGCATCCCAGTAGTGGAGGTATTCATTTGCTATTCAAATTTATTTAGTTAGCTATTAATACAATTAAACATCTTAATTTGTAATTAGAGTAGTAATTAATGTAACCTTTTTTGTTAATATTTTAGAGCATGTAGTCGGTGGTGAGCAAGTGGAGCATGATCTGGGTACACAACATCAGGAACGTGATGTTCCCCACTCAGGTAAAGAGGACCACTGTTATTTCTTTAAACAAATATAATTAAAATTGATGTTCAACATTAATGTAACCTTTAGTATTTCAACTCCAGATGATCTAGAGGGTGTTCAGCATGTTGAGGTTGAGGCTACACAAAATGATGTGGCCCCATCAGGTAAAGAGCACAACAATTATGTTCTCTAAAGTAATGAAATAATTGTAACAATAATAAGTTGTTTTTGAATTTAACCCATTTCTTTGTTATTACAGAGGACCCCCCTTCGCTTCAGTGTCCTCGTTCTCAGTATAGGACTAGGCATACATCAAGATCACGAGTAGTTGGTGGAACATCTACAGAGGGGGGAAATGATGAAGAAACCGATGTTCCACTTAGTCTTTTCATAGCTTCAAAGAAAAAACAAAAAAAGAAATGATTGTAATCTAACTTATTTGATAATGACTGATTTTTTATGTGTTAGTAAATGTAATTATGTGCTAATTAATGGTTATGGATGATATGTGTTAATTAATATTGATGAATGTTGCATGTTAATTAATGTTAATCAATGTTATGTGTTAATGAATGTTATGTGATATTAATGAATGAATGCTATATTTTATTAATGGTAGAAAGAATGAATGAATGAATGTTATAAGATGTTAATGGGGAATTTAGAGTGATGTTAGGGGGGGGGGAGGGGCCAAATGAGCTTCCACCTTCATGTGGTTGGCCCTGTTAAGTAGAGAATATTAAACTATTCTCGAAACCAAGTGAAGCTCAACAAGATAACACACTTTTCAATATTTCATTATGTTGCACAGTTAATCTTATTGAATAATGTATATTGAATCTTAATTGTAGGGTCCAACAGAGCCAACACGAATAACAACACCACAAGTTGTTGGGTATAATGAACTCCCATATTGTCTTGTATGTACATGAAAAATATGAGTTGCTTCTAGTGTTGATATCCAAGGCGGGACTACAAAAGTTATGAATATGCCTCATCCTTGTAATTTTTTTTATTACTTGTAAGTCATGAATATGCCTCATCCTTGTAAGTTTTTTTATTACTTGTAAGTCATGAATATTGCTCTTTAGTTGATTAAAATCATTTTAGTGAATGTGAATCTTGATTATTATAAAGTGATATCTATACTATCAATTCCAAATTGAAACCCTTTTAGTGCATGCATGTTGTTTGCCAAAATGCCATCTCAAAAGTATCAACAAACAAACATTGGCATTCACAAAATCAAGAAAGAAAAAGTGAAAATTAGCAGTAGAGCATTCAAGTAAACTGTTTGTCAAGAAGCATAGCTGAAAAGGTGCAAAAGAAATTGGTTTCAAAATAGGGGTAGACCATTACAAATTGGCAACTTGGCATCACTTCTCTTCTTACTTGTCCTCAACCCTCTTGCTCTGCACTCTCACTTTTTCACCTGGCACCTGCAACTTTCACTCTCACATTCACAGTTGTCAGCTTCTTGCTCTTTGTTTTTGTGAGTTGAAACAAAAATAGGAGGCAGTTTAATAAAGTTGGCGGGGTTTGGGTGGGGCCCATAGGCTGTGACAGTTTGACCTTGGGCATGGAGTTTGAAAAAAAATTCTAATTTTTTTTAAATCACTTATGGACTGTTTGGTCATGGGAGATGCTTGGATGTCCCTAAGATGGTCAGGAGGCTCTTGGGAGTCCCTCAAACATCTCAAGGATGTCCTAGAGATGTCTCAAAGATGATGGCATTCGATTGCACTGGGGTGGCAGGGGGACGTCCCACCCAAGTCCCTGTATTTTGAAGGTGTCCCCATTAAAAAAAAAATAGTTTTGGGGGAGGAAATGTCCTTGTGGAACACAGGCTCCAATACATACGTCTTGGTATGATTTTTTAAATAAGACACCAGAATTCATAAAATAATATCTTTAGAATCTATATTAATCAATAAAAGATGTTTCTAATTCAATGTATGTACCAAACCCTATTACCAACAATATAACAACCCTAGCCTACAAATTGGACTGGTTAATTTTCTCCAATCAAACAAACATGTAATCACTCCATAAACTAGGTAGATTAAGCACACAATGAATTATAAAATAACTAACTATGATACATCAATATGTGAAAGTTTAATGACCTAGATATTAGGACTATAAATTACTATATCGTATCCTAATTCCTAAAATAACCCCTTTTGTGTGATGTGGGAACTACAATACACAAATAGGAATTATGTTGAGTCAAATGCAAAATCGGTACTAGCCATGGAAGCTGAGGATAAATCATGAACAACATATCTAAAGCAACATAGGAATGACTCAAGTGTAGATGAATGCTAGGAAATAAAGTAGAAAACAATGCAAAATTAGGTAAGAAACTAGGTGACAATAAACCATGAACGACTTGAAATAATCTATAATGAATGATCTATGTGATCCATCAACCTGTGACTATGAAACGTAATCTGCAAATAGTAAACTTGTGGACCATTAAGAACAAGAAGAAACTTGTTAGTAGATCTGCTATTTCTTGTCAATAAATCATCAAAGAACTTGTGATCTACCATGCACCATGTATGTCGTATACCATATCTATATACAAACATTTTGTATCAAGTAAACTACATTTATTGATTCATTGAACTTGTTTTGCTTGGATCCAAACACCATGGAAACATAACCATTAACCCTAATAACTTGTGAACCATGGAGTGCAAACTAAATGGAATCATGTCCAAAATTTTGGTTAAAACAATCTAGGGAAAATAGTGGGATTCCAATTATCCATCTCAAAACACCATCATTGAAACTTCCATGTTCAATATACAGAAAAAACTCTGTTTTTTTAACCATTTTACTCATCAATATATTTTTTTGCTAAATAAAAGTTGGATTTATATTAAAAGAGCTAAATATTACAAAACCATTTCAGCACAGTTTATATCCCTATCATTTATCACTATTTCTTTTTGACAGATTGTTGCCTTTTTCCAATGGCAGTGTTGTAGTATTGATTAATGTGCTACATCATAATGTGATCAACTTAAAAGAAGTACTAAATTTTACCTGATATTTGTTTTAAATTGAGGGGTGAATTAGCTATATCCTCTAAACCAAGCATTATTTTATCAGATTTATTGTCAACATTCCTTCAATACCTATTTGTGAATATTTAGGGTGACATGATTAACATCCTCCCCTTTGTACAAAATTATTGATTACATGAAATGTATTTTTTATGTCATTTTGCAATATACCATGGTTGTATATGTTTATACATAAAGTTATGAATCCAAAATTGTCAAATAGATGTTACATAGATAACAGTCTTTCCTTCTTGCTATCTATTACAGACAATGGAAAAGTTTCCATCGTCCTTTAATTATCGTATACATTACTTGAACCCAGTCTATGTGTCTTTATGGTTGAAGTCATGGAATTTCAGCAATTTAATTCTTAGTATATAGCAATAGCCTATTAGCAAGCTCACTCTAGCGAAGACAAATTTGAAAGAATTCATAAAACAGGAGTTGTCAATGACATATACTGACGCTTGAGTTTTATGTTTCTTTTGTTATAGGCTCCTTTGATGTAAGGGATAAAGAGGATCGATGGATACGAAGATGGGTTAAGAAGGGGGATATGATTATCCTCCCAGGAGGAATCTATCATCAATTTACCCTCGATACAAACAACTACATTAATGTAAATGCTCTTTTATCTCAAGGACACTCACTATAAATCATTTCTTATATGAACTAGAGGATATTATTATTGTTTCTTTGACTTTTATTGCAGATCCTGAGGCTTTTCTAGGGTAAGCCAATTTGGACAACATGCAATCGTCCTTGTGAGGAGCATCCTGCTAGGTAAGAACCCTAATACTTGTAAGACCAAGATGAGAATTTCAATTTGATTATTTTCAAGAAAACCTGAACATTCTAGTTTTACATATAAAAATGATATATTTTTGTGATGGCATGTTCCAATGTGTATTTTCTTTTGATAGATTGGTTGTAGGTTCTAGAGAGGACCCACTTCCAAATAGACAAAGATGTTATAAAAAGGCTATTGGTGAAGAATAACTGAAGAAAATCAATGAAAAACCACATCAACAATAACCAACACAGTCAGAAACATTAATCTAAAGATGCTTTTTAGCCCTCACCTTTCTTGTAACTTATTTATCTTTTGACAACACCAAACTGCTTGAGAAGTATCTTCTTACTCAAAGAAAAAATGTGATAAAAAATAATTGTCCAATCACTCGCATCAACATCAACCATGCCAGAATTTGATGTTGCAAAATCCAAGATGGATATTGCATAACATAGAGAAGCCATCATTTGAAGGAAATAGGAACCCATTGAAGACATTAAGAGGGCATGAAGGCACAACCAAGGGCCATTGAGTAGAAGGCAAAGGAAAAATCTTGGAAATAAGAGGAGGAGAACTTGGAGAAGAAGGTAGGGAAAATAGCAGTCTGACTAATAGAGAAGTTGAACTCTGAGGGAAAACTACCAGAGATAGCAAGAAACTCTCCAGCCAAAGTAGGGGAGACAAAACCAACAATATCTACTTAGGGAGGAGCTCTAGACCTTGAATCTGAAGAAAGAAAGAAAGCTAAAGTAAGTGAATTGGATAACAACAAGAATGTAAAGTGCACCCTTGATTTGATAACCAAAATGCTCAAAATTAAATGAAATTATTTAATGAATACACAAAACTATATACATATGCAGGTGCACCATAGTTGAGATGGTCCAACTCCCTAGTCTCACTCTACGACTAAGCTCATGCCATATCTACATGAAAGACATCTCAAATACATCATCGATGGAAAGCTGCAAAATGCCATTTTCATACATAAGCAAGAGATACATAATTGGGCACAATCACCAAGAGAACAGTTAAACGTGTGTTTGAGATCATTGTCCTAATTGTGGTGTGGTCACAAAGAGATCACCGTAAATTTGTCAACCTTTCCTTCACTTAAACCAAGTGAAGGAAATGTTTAAATGAAGGAAAGGTTGACAAATTTACGGTGATCTCTTCATGACCACACCACAATTAGGACAATGATCTCAAACACATGTTTTACCATTCTCTTGGTGATTGTGCCCAATTGTGTATCTCTTGCTTATGTATGAAAATGGCATTTTGCAGCTTTCCATCGACGATGTATTTGAGATGTCTTTCATATAGATATGGCATGAGCTTAGTCGTAGAGTGAGACTAGGGAGTTGGACCATCTCAACTATGGTGTGCCTGATCATATTAGTTTGAAATCATGCGCCTCATATTAGCCTCAAACCTATGCCCCCTACTGGTAGGTGGTGGGGATAGAATATCATTCCCTATACATATCAATGACTGGATGATAATAAATTTTTTTTGATAAAAATATTATCATCGTCAGAATTACGAGGAATACCAAGCTTTCCATCGACGATGAAATCAGTGGACATACAGCGTTCTCGTCGGTGAAATGTTCTGGAGTCATCACACTTCTGACTCAAACCACATAAACATTAGACGAGAATGTTGTACGTGCGACGACACTTTGTATTCAGATGGTCATCGATGCCTCCGAATGTACCGACGATACAAGTGATAGACAAATAGCATCACCGTTGGCTTTGCAACGAAATCTACTAAAGCATCTGACGGGGATGCTGCATGTCCGATGACTTTTTTGACCAGAAGAGCGATCATGCCCATCATCAGCAGAGTCCATGGGATTGTCATATTTCCAACGATCAGGGCATCGTCGACAAATCTAATGACAAGTTTTTGATGGCTACTTTTGTCCTCACTCCGACAAAAATTAGTCGCAAATTCGACAATCGGCCATTGGAAATTAGCTCTGAATGTACTAGTGTACCAGGCTCTAGGGGCTTGTTTTAGTCCATATAGTGTCTTCTTCAATTTGCAAACTATGTCTCCTTCATCTGATAAATAAAATCCATCCAGTTGCCCAATGTAAACTTCCTCTTCCAAATCACCATTCAAAAAGGTTGACTTGACATCCATATAATAAAATTTGAAATCTTTATAAGTAGCATATGAAAGGAGTAATCTAACAACTTCAATTCAGGCTACCAGAGCAAAATTCTCCTGATAATCAATACCTTCTTGTTGAGAACAACCTTTGTAAACTAGTATAGCTTTATTCCTAACAACTTCATCAGCTTCATTCGGTTTATTCCAGAACACCCATTTAGTACCAATCACATTCTTGTCCTTAGGCCTCAGAACAAGTTCTCATGTGTTGTTCTTTTCAATCTGAATAAGTTCTTCTTCCATAGCTTTTATCCAATTTTCATCCTTACATGCTTCAGTAACATCTTTAAGTTCAACTTTAGAAATCAAACATACCTCTTCAGCGGTCATCACACCTTTATTCTTATTACCAATAATCTAATTTTCTGAATGATTCAATCTTACATACCTCGGAGTCTTCTGATTTTCTACATTCTAAACTTCTTCACCGACAACAGTCTCTGTAATAACTATCTTCATCGGATCCATCTTCTCTAGGCTCTCAATCTGCACAACATCATAATCATTATATTCATATCCTCTTGCTTTGATCTGCTTTCCAGGGTTTTCATCAACCTTCACATTTTCACTTTCAACTATCTTCTTCAGTCTCTTATTGTAACACCGGTAGGCTTTGCTTTTAGTAAAATATCCCAAGAATATTCCTTCATCACTTCTTGCATCAAATTTACCTAAATATTCATCTCTTTTGATATAACATTTGCTTCCAAAGATTTTGAAATATCTAACAGTAGGAACATTACCAAATCACAACTCATAAGAAGTCTTACCAGAATCACCTTTTATATGCACCCGATTCAATGTGTAAACAACAGTGCTAATAGCTTCTCTCTAAAAGATCTTCAGAACATTTCCTTTAATCAAAATAGTTCTTTCAACATCTACAATGGTTTGGTTCTTTCTCTCAACAACTCCATTCTGCTGAGGGGTTCTAAAAGCAGATAATTGTCTCTTGATTCCATGCTTCTCATAGAATGAGTCAAACTCACCTGATGTGAATTCTCCTCCATGGTCAGATCTTAGGCATTTCATCTTCAATCTTGTCTCAGTCTCCACCTTTGCTTTGAATATCTTGAATTTCTCAAATGCTTTAGACTTTTCTCTCAAAAAGGTCATCCACATCATCCTGGAAAAATCATCAATCAACAACATCAAATATCTATCACTCTACACATTTCTCACTCTTATAGGTCCACATAAGTCAGTATGTACAAGACCTAGCAATCTATTAGATGTATATTGCTTTCTTTTGAATGAAACTCTTGTTTTCTTTCCCAATTGACATTCCTTACACACCAGATTATATGGCTTAATAATATTAGGCATATCTCTAACATCTTGAGTAGAACTTATCTTAATCATGCAGTCAAGTTAACATGACACATTCTCCTATGCCACAACCAACTTTCATCAATTTGTGCAATCAAACAACTTTTCTCACCAGCATTCAAATGTAACCTATTACCTTCAGTCTTAGTACCAGATGCAATCTCTATACCAAATCTATTCAGGGTCTTGCATTTCCCATTCTTAAATTCAAAATTATAACCCTTGTCAGCTACTTGTCCAACACTCAAAAGATTATGTCTTAGACCTTCAACATATAAAACATTGTCAGTATTATGCTTACCATCAGGAGAAATAACACCTCTTCCTCAGATCACACAAGCTTTATCATCACCAAATCTTACAATAATGCCATCATACTTTTCCATGTTTACAAATTTAGCTTTGTCACCTATCATATGATGCGAGCATCCATTATCAATCACCCATTCATCTTTTTCTTCAACTCTAGTAACCAAAGATTTCTCTTCACTAATGTAGCTTGTATAATCTTTAGATATTGTAGCATCCTCTCTGATAGACATGAATACAACTCTTCTTTTGAGTTCTCTTGCTTATACTCATCATCTGTCACACCTTTATCAATAGCATAATAACACTTATTCTGATATTTGAACTTTTGGTTAGGCTTATCATACTTGTCATGCTTATTATTCTTATCATATTTCTCATACTTAGACATCCTTTCAAGACACCTAGAAGCAAAGTGTCCTATCTTATTACATGAGAAACATTTCAAAGGCAATTTTCCATCATACTTACCTACACCTTTAGGTAGTCTTCTTGCAACCAAGGCTTCAAGTTCTTCCAACTCTTTCTCTTTCATATCTAAAAACTAAACATGAACTTTCTCTCGGATCATACTTCATCTTCTTAGATACAAAGGCTTTAAATGTAGTCTCAGTCTTTTCACGTGATTCGCCAAATTCTCTCATCTCAAAGGAAGATATCTTTCCAACCAGCATATCTCTAGTTATAGTAGTCATAGTCCAGATCTCATCTATAGCCGAAACTTTAGATTTATAAGGAGGCAAATATCTTAGCACTTTAGCTACTATCTCATCTTCTTCAAGGATTCCACTAGCACATCTAATACCCATCACAAGCTCATTCACCTTATCCATAAAGGTAACTATGTTCTCATCATCTCCCATTTGCAACCTTTCATACTTTCCTTTCAAGCTCTGCAATTTACCAACTTTCACATTTTTATCACATTCATACGAGGTTTCAAGCTTCTTCTAGATATCATGTGCAGTCTGCAAAACCCACCACATTAGTCATCCCTAAATTAGACAAGGTGCTATATAATGCTTCCTTCACTCTAATGTTGAATTTAGCTTCCTTTATCTCATTTGGAGTAGCAGGTCCATCCCGAGGCACAAGATATACATTCTTTGTGATCTTCCAATAATCATCTCCAAGACACTTCAAGTGACATTCAATCTGGTCCTTCTAGCTAGTGTAAATGCTTCCATCAAATCTAGGACTCTCTCTCTTCAAAAGAAAAATAGAAGTAGGAGATGCCATCTCGGATCTCCTCAAGTGGTCAAGCTTCTCTCAAAGGATCTAGCTCTTATACCAATTGTTAGAAACAACCAAGTAGGAAAACTGAGAGAGGGGATGAATTGGTTTTCACTAGATTAAAGAAATTAAGCACAATCTCAGATCTGATCAACTGTAGCAATAATAAAGATAAACACAATGATAGCACAATGCACAACACCAAGAATTTGATGTGGAAAACCCAGTTAAGGGAAAAACCATGGTGGGAACCTACCCACAATAACATGATACTTTGCAGTAGTATGTGAAATATTACAATGGGGAATGCACATGTATTCAGGCACACTACCTAGAGCTCACTGCTCAAAATGAATGACCTAGAAGGCTACAATCCTTAGGGAAGTCTCACTACCTTACAAAGATATTTGGACAACAATCCGGTTAAGATGAATTGAAAGAATAGCATTTAGAAATGCTTGATGATAGTTCTGGTTAAGTCCAATTGTTTGCTCTGCAACACACTTCATTGAATGATAAATTCATTAATCTCACACAAAAAAATCTCTCAAATTTCATACAAATCCTAGACACTTGCAGACACCCCAAATGACATGAATATAACATCCATATATACCGATCATCAACCTTGACAACAAGGTCGGCTAAACCCATAACACCCAAATACAAAATTACATCACCTAATACAAATATGAACCACCAGACCAATACAATGCCACCAATGACATAGTATGGACCCAAACCAAATCCTCAAATACGCAACACTACTGGAAATTATGCCAAGATCATCCGCAACATGCTATACCATTGGGAATACCACATACCCATGAATAACACGACCAGACCCAAAAGGTCATCAATAACTCACACAAAAATGAATTTGGATCATCAAAACAAATAGAACATAATCAGGAAACACCAACAAGCACCTTATAACCATCTGCAATAGCTGCACCAACACCACTTATCAAAACCTTCATTGATCAACTCAACTCAAGAACACTCAAGAACAAATAACAACAACAACTTGGACTAGAAAGATAGATTGTGGAGCACCAAATCATGAACCATCTGAATTAAAGATACACATTAACATCCCAAACACTTCCCCAAAATCGTAACTCAGGATATGATCACACCAGAGCACAACGGATCAAATACCAGAATACTACAACACTGAAAAACCAATCGTCATACCAGAATCCCTAACTCAATAAGGTCATTACATAGCATCATGAAATCCACACTAAATCAAGTATCTCTAGTTGATTCAACACGTCCAATGGATAAACCAACTATATTAGCTCTCTGCAATCATCGGATCACCAAAACACAAGAATATGTTGACATCAATGACAACAACATATCATAGAAACAACAATATCCAACACTAAAAAGGTTAACTATTGGGAGAAATTGATTAGCAAGTGCAAAAGAAAACTAGAAAGTTGGAAAGGAAAATGGTTGTCCTTTGCAGGGAGACTCACCATGATTAAATTTGTGCTATCAGCTATCCCAATTTTTTCTAATATGGCCTATCTCAAAATCCCAATGGCTATGGAGGGGGAGATAAAATAAATTGCCTCTAGTTGCTTGGAAGAAAATCCATCAGCCAAAGATTGTCGGGGGAATTGAAGTTAAATAATTGTCAATTATGAATCTAGCCATGGGGACCAAGCTAGTCTGAAGGGCAATCTATAGCAACATCAAGTGAAATCACAATAATGGTTCCTACTTTCTAGCCAACTTTGACACTTAAATGAACATTTAGAAAAAAATGTTCACTTTCTAACACCTATAAATTTTAAACCATTAAGAATTTGAAGACGATGTAAAGTAGTGATTTGTAATTGTTGTCATGAAGGAAAGTAAATCAATACCAATACTTGAGCAATCCCATGCAACATGGAAACTAAATCGAGCTTGTGGGTTAGCTCATAATAAGAATGAATCTCTGGGTTATGGGTTGACTCCCTTTGAATACATCCTAAAACTAAAAAATGGGTGTGGAAAAGAGTAAGAGATGATTTGAAATGCTGAAAAACTGAAACTATTTTGGGAGGTGATGCACCAAACTATGATTATGAAACTTGCCATAACAACTCACAAAAACCCACAAAATTCTACTCACACAAAGTTATTATCTTTTCAATCACAAAATTGATTCCTAGAAAGGTTAAGGAATTAGCAAAACTTGGAAGAAAAAAGAGATTTCACAAGCAAACTTGACATAAAACCGACAACACAAACTAAGACCTGTGATTTGGTGAAAAGAAATGATGCATGCACATTAAAGAGATGAAATATTCAAGGCTTCAGATGAAACACAAAAATTACTTCTATCAAATCTATCATGAACAAACACAACTACAAAGTTAAACTCATAAAATTCCACAAATAAAAGAAGTCTTTTGCAAATAATATGATTGAAAAACTGGTGTAAATATCTCTTTATCAATGAATGAGCTAGAAATCTCTACAAATTATCTTAAGGTAAGAGAATAAAAATGGCACAAACTAAGGAAAAAGTTAACAAGATATCCTCTATATGCAATAATCTAGGGTATGCAAACCCTAGATCAAAACTGCCCTCTCCAAAAAGTAAATTGAAGTCTGAAATCCGAGCTCAAAAGAAAAGCCTAAAAAATAGGTGCCAAAAGATTCTGTCAAGATGCCCTCAAGTCAATATGCAACCAAAAAAGACTCTCAAAATAGCCTCAAACCGCTGATATCTGCTCTCTATCAACTAAAACTACTGTTGCAACACATCTTCAACCATATGCATGTGTGTATAAGGGGAAAATAGAATAATTATTAAAGTTAGCCAATAATGACTTCACTTTTAATATTTATTATGTATATGTAATCTCATCCTTATATCTATATAATAAATATTAGAAGTGATTTATAAAAATATCACTTTAATATTTATTTTACAACTCAGTTATGCATGTATGCATATGACAGAAAAACTCTAAGTGTAAAAACTATTAATGATTTATATAATTAAATAGAAGTATAAAGATTAAAAATCTTTATATTATTTATGATTTACTTCTATATAAATAAATAAATAATTAATATATTAATAATGGTAATATTTTATTTTATTTTCACCATTATTTAATATATAAAATATAATAATATTTATTTAATTATTATATTAATATAAACTTAATAGTTTGTATTCGTTACAAAATGAAACACTTAACATGTGTTAAGTGGGAGCCCTAGGCTTGACCTCTTAAAAGTGGGAGCCCACGACTCAACCACTTAATGTAATATTAGTAGCAGTTTTAAAATAAAATAAGCCCATAAAAAATCCCAAGGAATTAGGGCATAGTGGGTAAAAAGCATGAACACCCTAAAAACATTTTATTTTGCATTCTTTTGTCTTCGCTAAGAAGAACTTGCTGCTGCCTGCATGCTGGAACTCGAACTAGGGTTTTAAGGGTTGGAACTGGAAGTGATGACCATTCTACTATGACTTTGAACATGGTATGTGATTGTTTCTTCCTTTATCCATCTTTTGCAGTTATATTTCTTTAAAAGAACGGAAACCCTTTTCTAAAAAGCACGCACTTAGGGTTTTATGTGTTTCACACATGGATTTCCCAATTTATGCATGAATACAGACCTTCTTATCTAAATATTTGTTCTTTTAAACATGCATTATAGCTAGGGCGACCCTTAGAGGGTTTTGTCATGTTTTATTCACTATTATCTTTCTCCCCTTTTCATCATGTCACCATTCCTTTGGAAAGATTCACTGCAAAGACTTTTTTTGAAAAGACATGCATGTATGAGGGTTTGGGTTTACATCTCTGTTCTTTTCAAGTTGTAAAATCTCCGTACTTTGTGTAAACACTTGAAGAAAATATAGAAATTGAAATTCTGTGCATATCTAGGGTTTTAGGATGAAACCTTAGCTATGCATAGGGTTTCAATTTGACTATAATATTTGTTGATCAAATCCATTTATTATGTAAAGTATACGGTTGTTGGACTTTAGCATGCATTGTATCATTGTTTTCACCCTTCTGGTCTCAGGTTATTCACTGTGAATGGAGTTTGAGAACTCCCATGACTTCTGTGATCATGCCATGGTAATTTATGACTGTGAGAGACATTTGAATTGCTTTCCTATTCTCTTGTAATGCTGGGATTTTATGTGATATCTCTGGCCATATTGTATATTTGTGTTCTAGGACTATGATTTCTTATGCTCTCTATAATCATCTCCTTTGATTGTTGCACTATTACATCTTTTTCATTGTATTGGCTTTGTATCCCTTAGTGTAGGAATTTTAGTCTCAGTTGATCATGTAGAGCTGTCATAATGTATATTATCTTTTCTTAGCGTATGCTATTATATGAGATCCTCATTGTAGTAACTTATGGTCTTCAACCTTGACTATGCATTCATTGGATGCTAATGATTGCAAAGAGTCTCACTATCTTTAGGTTGTGATCTTCTTCTTTTTGCATTTGTGCAGGCAATATCTATGTTATAAGTCTGCCTCCTTTGTCTATAAAAGACAATGTATTTCTCTCTGCTACTCTGTAACAATGAAGGCTTTTTGTATTCTTGACACTATCTTTGCATCTCTTGTTCTCTTTTTGACAGTGATCATATGATGTCTATCATTGATGCTCATGCTGGGACCTACTTTTGTACTTTAAATAGTATTACTGCTCTTTAAGTTGATTGGTTCTAAGAGAAGAAGACTACTATTCTAATCTTGCTCACTGTTTTGAAGATGCATGAATGACTATCACAATGAGCTCACTACATATAAGTCTGCCTTTGAGGCTGTATATATGTCTTATGATCATTGATTTTCCTTTGTATATGAACTTGCAATAAGACCTTATGAAAACTTTTGTGCTCTCAATGTAGATTTGAAAGCTCTGAGTGTTTGTCACAACCTTGATTGTGCAAATTGACTGTTTGATCTCTATGGTTTGCACTTGATATTGGTCATGACATGTGATGTTCCTCAGCTATGACATTCTTCTTTGACAATGTTAAGATTGTGAGAAAATGCTTTGGACTATACTTTCATGACATGGTATCTTAATATAAACTCATCATTGTGTTTATTATTTCAAGTCTATTTTACTGAAGCATCTTTCTTTGTTGAGAACACTTCTTGTTACTCTACTATGGACTGTCAACTCTTGTGGCCATTCTTGAAAATTATTTTACTATATATACCATAGTTGAACTACTCATGACTCGACTCGACTCGCCAAGCCCCTGGGAAAAAACTCGGGGAAAACTCGAGAAAAACTTAGAAAAACTCAGTGAAAAATTTGGCAACTTAAAAACACGCTTAAACTTAGTAAAAAATGCTTTTTTTTTTGCAAAATTTAATGAGAAGATGCATCCAATGAGTCAATAAATGATAACGCAAAATAAATAAGTCGATTCTAGATATATTTAAATGCGAAGTGTCTACAAAATCGCATCCTCATGAGGAATGCTGATGGCTGGAAGCCTGGAAGCAAAATATTAAATTACTAAATAGTTTTTGTAAAAACAAAAGTAAATACATCATTACAAGTTACAATTACAACTTCCTCTTCCTAGCTCTATCAAAAAATTGGGGAGAGGTAGAACTAGAGGGTCTAGACTGTCTAGTAATATAAGTTTATTGTGGGCATGATTGTGCCTCCTTGCTCGGTATGGCTGATTGAGACTCATCCTCCATCCTGGATGAAGCTATGTCTCCACTTGCTTCTGGCACTAGCAATGAATCCTCATCCTCATCCTCATCCTCATCCTCCTTAATTTCATCCATCTTGAAACCAAATCCACCCCCCTCCTCCATAGCCTGCCTCTCCAAATCAGTGATGTTAGTGTCGAAAAACAATGGAGGCTACTCTTGTGATGCCCAATCACTGTAAGGATCTATATCATCCAAGTCAATTTGACCACCTTCTAGTTTTGCTACCTTCCTTATGTGCAATCAAAGATTATATTGCACATAGACAAGGTCATTGAGCCATTTCTGCGCTAACTTTCTCCTCTTTTTCGGGTGGATTGCTTCAAACAAGCTCCAATTGTGCTCACAATTGGATGAATTGCAAGGTTGACATAAGACTTTGAGGGCAAATTTTTTGAGATGTGGGGTGTTTCCACCCCAATTTTTCCACCAAGCATCTACAAAATAAATAAAATGGAAAATTTAGAAAGCAAAGAGAAAAGAGAAAACATAATTTATCAATCATTTTAGTCTTTAGATCCCAAAATCCAAATGGCAAATGTTATACCTGGGGTTTGAGTGGTTCTTCCTCTCCTAGCCAGCTCTAACGAGAATAGCTTACCCCTTCCTCCCTCATAAATTTTTAGCTCACTCACAATGAGGTCTCTCTCCTCAACATCAGGTACCATCCTCTCAATGCATGTACTGAGGCCCTCCATGACTTCTCCATTCGAATCTAAGTAAGAACCCTTGAACCTAAAACGAGGGTTGAGGAAGTACCCTGCTACATGAATGGGTTGGTGGAGCTGATTGTTCCACCTCCTATCAAAAATTTCCCAAATGGGATCAAATTTGAGCCTATCCCCCTTGTAGTAATTTTTGATAGACTCCTTGGCCCTATCCATGGCCTCATAAAGATATCCCATTGGGGTTTTATCCCCATCCACCAAGCGAAGAACTCGAACCAAGGGCTCTAACACCTACAATTGAAAAATAAAAATTACAAAAAGATTAAAATTTAAATAATGAAGTTACAAATTAGTAAAGAGAGACTTTAATCAAGAATAACTAAAATTTAAAAATTAAAGTTTTGAAGTGACAACCTTCACAATCTCTGCAACTCTTTGTGCAAATTGGCTGTCGAAGACTATGCATGCTATAGCCTTTCCTTCAAGCTTTTTTGAATAAGTTGAGTTAAGCCATTCTCCACTCACAAACATTTGTTTCAAAGAAGTCAATGCAGCAAGAAGGCTTTTCAACGTCAAGAAAATCGTTGCAAACCTTGTGACGCCAACTCTCACCAAATCTTTCCCTTGGGTGTGCTGTCTCATCAAATTTAGGACCCAAGGGTGATTGTAAATATATTTGGTGATCCTTGTTGCATCTTCCACAACTGGAGTCACCCACTCAAGTTTTCCCATGTCCTCCAAAATAAGGTCAAGGACATGTGTTGCACAAGGTGTCCAAAAAAGAGTGGGGTGCCTCTCTTGGAGGATTCTTCCTGCAAAAGAAGAATTTATTCTTAAGAAATATGAAACCAAGTAAAACAAAGCCACAACAAATGAAAATATTTCTAATGCCTAAAGGTGATAATTTAAAAGGATTCTACCTGCTGACACATTTGTTGTTACATAATCTGTGATGATTTGCACCACATTCTCTACCCCCACCTGCATGATGACATGCTCCAACATTCCAGCCAATGTTTCTGCATTTTTCACCTTGTTGGAGGCATCAACAGATTTCAAGAACACTACATTCTCCTTGCAAGCAACCAAAAAATTGATGATGGTGTGGTTCTTGCCATCTGTCCACCCATCAGAAAGAATTGTGCAGCCATAATTTGCCCATTCAATTTTTTGATCCTCCAACACTTCTCTTGCCCTAGCAACTGCATTTGTGAGCAACCTATAAGTGCAAAGTGAAATTAGGTCTTAGTACACAATTTTGATTTAATAAACAAGAAATCTAAAAAATAATTAAAAATGAAATCAAGTGGACTATGTATTAATTTACTAACCTCCCACACAAATCCCTGTGAGAAGGGGCCTTGTACCCCTTTCTTGAAACTATCATAGTAGTCACCAAATTCAGCTAATAAGCATTCTCTGCCACATTGAATGCAATATTATTGAAGTACCAAAAATCAACTACTGCAATGTCAGTTTTCTCATGTACCTCCTTATTCCATCCAGTGGCCTCTAATGATGGTTGTGCTCCAGGTGTGTTCCTGGGCACAAAATAATCACCTATGGACCCTGATCATGGTGATGAAAGTGGAACAATGCTAGGTACTCTACTAGAGGAAGCAAAAGAAATGGGCAAGGTGATGGTGTGTTTGTGGATACGTGGGCCATGCCAAGAGACCACTATGCCCTCAAGTGCTTCTTGTTCCTCTTCAAGGTCAACAGAAACACCTTGAGATTCAGCTATGGCTGATCTCATGGCTAGCTTTGCCCTCTCCCTTTACAATTTCTTCTCTTCGCCAGCTACAAGTAGGGCATTCATTTGTCTTTTTTATTTCTTCATTGGTCCTAGGGCATGATCTAGCATCATGCCTATCTATTCCTGCAAGGTGGTATTTGAGGCGGTTGATGCCTTCATGAATTATTTTCTCACACTTTATGCATATAACTGACCCAGGATCGAGTCCCTCATAGGCATACCTCCATGCCCCATCTCTAGCACCTCTAGGATGGGTTCCTATATATCCAGATGGGCATGGATCTAGTGGCCATTGCTCCCTTGCCATGATTAATGCTTACTTAACCTACACATAAAAAGTGAAATTTTTTTTTAACATTTTAGTTAAACAATTTAGCAAACTATCTAGATTAGTTTAAATAAATTTAGACATCATTCAAAGTTTTTTTTTTTTTAAAGTAGGGTTTGAATTTTCTTTTGAAAACTAGATTCTTCAAAAATATTGTGAAAATTCAACAAAACTTGTCAAATCTAGTGTTGAATCTTGTGAAAATAATTTAGAAATGATTTAAACTGCCTAGGAATCATTTTTAATCAATCTAAATACAACAAAAAATAAACAAATTGTTTTAAAAAAGCATAGAAAAAAATTTAAAAAACCTACTTGGGAATATGATTTTCCCTTCAAATCCCCTTCAAATCCACTTGGAATCACTCAAAAATCCCTCCAAATCACATTCCAAGTCACTCCAAGTCAAATTCTCCTTACACAACCCAAAACCCAATTAGAAAACAAAAAATGATTAAGTTTTTTGCCGTTTTCGGTTAAGGCAAATAGGCGGGCGAGTTTTTTTAATGGACTCGCTGAGTTTTTGGCAAAAACTCGCCAAAAAATCGGTGACTTTTCTAGCGAGTAGAAGTTACATCTATTTGCCAGGCTCAAAAACTCGATGATTTTTTGACACTCACCGAGTTTTCGGCGAGTGTGTCATCTATGATTTTAAAAAAGTATATACTATTTCATATTCACTGTTGTTCTTGTGTCATTAGCCTAGGTCTTTGTTATGATCTTGGGCATATAATTGTGTACTGGATTTGTAATACTCATGGTTACATTCTAGAGTGGTCACTGAAAGTGTGCCTTGAGATTTATCTAACTACAAGACTATTGATTGCATCTTTGTCGCTCCATCATTGACATTCTCCTCTAGAGTGGTCTGCTATTTGAAGGATTGTGATTTGTTTAGACAACTGTAACCCTAAGCTGTGACTTTTCAATATGCTCCTTAATGCTAGGACAATGACAGTTGCTTTTTATCCTTGATGCCCATTATTATCTTCAGTGTTTCTTTCAATATATTTGGCAGGGATCCCTATATTGTTATGAATATCTTTGCCATTGCCATCTTTGCTATGATGATATTAAGGTAAGAGCATAACACTTTTAAAGTCCATGAGAACCCTTTTTATATCACCCCTGTTCTTGCTCATTGTATAGATTAACTTGTTCATTGCTTTAAAACAAAGATATGGCTGCCCTTTTATTTGTCATGGCTTGTGCATACCCATGTGCCCTAAATTGCAGTGAATGATGTATTGATTTATAATAATTAACAAGGGTATAGTTGCTATTGTGATGATTGTCTTGACTAAGTTGCTCATACTCTTAGTTGTCCCTTGGGTGCTTGGGACTCTTTAATGACATTGTCTTTGATTAAGATCTCAGGATTTTGGCAATGAGCCAGAGTATTGGGCATGAAGGCCTGTTGATTCAATATGGAGATAAACTAAGCATTGCTTGTCCTAGGGACTGCTCCTAACCAATACCAAAACTGAAAAATTTATCTTTGCTAGTTATTAACAATCATTCTTTGATTTTAATATATGAATATATTGTTACATTTGAACTGAGGGCATCCTTATTTACTTCTCTCTATCTGGATACTTTCATTGTATATAGCTATGAAAGTCTTGTATTCTCGTAGGGTTGTGTTTACACCTTGTAATGAATCTCATACTTGTTGATGTTGTTTGGGTTACCACTTTGAGCTTAACAGTGATTCCTTCCCCTTTAACTGATATAAGTATTTAATCTCATTATAGTAGAGATCTTAGAATAATGTCTTCTATCAGTGGTTTTCATGAATGTAGTTGTTCTCTTATCATTTCAATGTCTTCTATGATGCAAACCTCTTGCTTGTTGTGTGGCTTTAGTCACTTGTTGACTGTTGAGTGTAATTTTATTTGTTGTTGCATATATTTCCATTGGATGGTAGTCTATACTATCATTGAGTGACAATATATGGGACTGTGGATATAGTTGCCTTCTATACAATTGTCTAATGTCACCCTATGAGTGATGATTGGTATGCTGGGCTCTAGCCTTGTGGGAGTCCATTTTTTCTCCACATACCTTATATTTATGAAATGGAAACTTATTCTATACCTACATAGTGAACAGACAAGTTAGAAAAACAAGAATCTCATGAAGCTTTTGATAATTTGTCACTTATTTCTCCAATTCTCTTGTCTAATCTGTTCTGATTTCTTTCCATTCTATAGTCTGATGTACAGGTGTATGAGTAGATTTTAGAGAATTTGAGATCCTGAGCTCTAACACACATGTCCCTCATCTCTTGTAGGCACTCTAGGAGAAGTAGGATCATGACAAAATAATGATGTAGATTAATTAAACCAATGGTTCGTCATTGAAAGGCAATGATGGATCTCTCCTTCTCTCTTTTCTATTTATACATTTATATGTCATTCTACTTGTTATATTTCTCAGTCATACCCACAGCTTATGTGGGTACTTGCACATTTATGTAAATGAAAAAGCTTCTTTCATATGCAGCTTTAAAATGTATATTGCTGAAATATATTGCACTTTGAAAAGTATTTTCATTTTTATACTCAGTTTTTTCATAAATGATGAAATATGAAGAAATTTTTTGTGTACCCTCTTTCATTTGATGTGCAAGGCCCATCATAGGCCTGTCAAATTTTGAATCATCAAAATTTAGATAACAATAAATATTGTCAACAAATTCTAAATATAATTTTTTTTGAATAAAATTGTATTGAATTTTCCATCTCCTTCAAAAAGTAGTTTTTTCTAGCAAACAACATTTTTTAAGAGTGATGTACACCCCGTCATGCATAATTTTTTTTCTATAAATGATAAAAACTCAATTATTTTGAATTTTGATTTGTAACATCAATACGCAGAGCATCCAGTTGGTTTCATAGTGATATGTTGAATATTTTTCATTTGATTAATTTTTTAAGTCAGACTAATTATAATTTAGACAGGTGTACATTTGAACACATAACTTGTTCTATATATATCAAAATTCAATTATTATTTTTTTGTTAGAAAGAAGACATAAATATCTAGGGCATAGATATTTTTCAGATTTTTTTTGAATTAGTTTACTATTTTTCCCAAGGCATTGAACAAAGTTCATGTTCAATGAAAAACCTATATTTGGTAAAATTTTAAAAACAACATCATAATAAATTCACAAATTAATAAAATTATAGTTGTTGGAAAGCTTGCTTTGAGGGATACCATCCTACATTTTGGGTTGTCAATATTGTCTTATTCGAGCTTTCAACCAGAGGTTTGAAGGCAAAAATTTCTCAAAATTCTGAGGAGAATGGGGGAGAGATGCATAGATAGGGAATTCATTTGAACAACCCTTTGAGAAAAGGGGGTTCGAATGAACCCAACATGATTCTCTTGAACCATTGTTCGAGTGAACGTGCATGGCACAAACAACCACATAACGGACTAGTTTGTTCAAACACCTCATTTTCTAAAAGCTGACATTCGTACGAACCTTGGCTAACGTTTTTTTTTTATGTTGACTATCTCATATAAGTGTAGATGCTTTATTTCATTTTTTTAACACAAAATAGCAAAGTAATTTGCATTTTTTGTGAAATAGGACATTTGAAGATCATTTTAAGGGCCTTAATTTTAAAGGAAAGACTTAAAGGAAGTATTCACCCAACACATAACAAAGATATTGAGAACTAAGAATGCAAAGATATCATGCACGTATGTATCTATACTTAATTTCTATTTAATTTTACATGTATTACGTACATAAAATTGTGTTTATTTGATTAGATAGATATTTTTATCTAATAATTTTATCTTAATTATTTCTAAATTATGTTATTTTGATTAAATAAAAGTGTGTTCATGCTATTTTAAATTATTAGACATTTTGGATAGATGAATTAAAACTAATCAAATGAGAGATTAGTCTATCATGCTCTAATTAAATCTTCTTATAACCTCTCTTTCTCTTCCCCCCCCTTAAGTCTTTCTACCTAGACCTCATTTTAGGACTCTCTCTCTCTCTCTCTCTCTCTCTCTCTCTCTCTCTCTCTCTCTCTCTCTCTCTCTCTCTCTCTCTCAATCCTTAAGTCATTTTATGATCTCTCTTTTTTAGGATCTCTTTTTAGGACTTCTATCTAGATTAGCAAATTATATATTTGGAATTGGTCCATTAAAAGTAATCTTGTTTTAATTTAACTTCTTTCACACTCTCTCTCTTTCCCTTAATACTTCTCTCTCTCTCTCTCTAGATCCTTAAGTCTTTTTATGATCTCTCTTTATTAGGATCTCTTTTTAAGACTTCTATCTAGATTAGCAAATTATACTTGTAATTCGTGTATTAAAAATAATCTTGTTTAAATAATTTAACTTCTCTATCTCTCTCCCCTTGAGTCTTTTTAAAACCTTTCTCTTATTTCTTTTTACGACCCCTCTAGATCTCCATTTAAGACCCACCCCCTCTCTCTCTCTCTCTCTCTCTCTCTCTCTCTCTCTCTCTCTCTCTCTCTCTCTCTCTCTCTCTCTCTCTCGTTTAGGATCTCTTTATAGGACCTCTATCTAGATTAGAAAATTATACTTAGAATTGGTGCATTGAAAGTAATCTTGTTTTAATTTAACTTCTCTTTCACTCTATCTCTTTTCCCCTTATGACTTCCCCCCCCTGCCTCTCTCTCTCTCCCCCCTTAAAATAATTGTTTTAATAAATAGTTTCTCTCTAGATTAGCAAATATTTGAAATTTTGGTGCATTTAAAATAATGTTATTTTAATTTAGGACCTCTCTCTAGATATTATAAATTATTTTGAATCAAGATCTTGTATTTAAAATAATGTTGTTTTAATTAAATTTATTACCTCTTTCTAGATATCTTTCTCTTATGTAATATGTATCTTTTGTGTGCATAACGGGCTCAACAATAAGGAAGTTCTTAAGTGGGAGTTGAGGCAAATGAGGCTGAAGAACACATTATAGTTCAAGAACATACGGAGGAGGCCCAAGTTGAATCAATGGAGGTTGAAGAGGGGTCAAGCTCGTTACCTTCTACCAATATGGATGAGCATATTGTGGATCTAGCTAAAAAGGTGAAGAGAAATATTTCTTATAAAAATTTAGAACATTTTCTTGAAATGGATGTGGATGAATTAAAACATCTCAGTAAGAAACCTAGACATACTAAAAGGAGGTCAATGAATAAAAGTGCAAATGAAATAATTTGTCATTTCAATAATATTTATACACTAGAGAAAGCCCAGTTGTTATCAATTGTACTTACTCATAATGAGTTAGTAGATGCATTAAAATTGTTGGGTATAGATACAACAAATAAAAATAGGAAAAATTCTCAACTACAAAAAGCTATTGTTGAAAATGTTAAAAATGGTTTGGTGAGCATTGGTAAATAAATCTTGATCAATAGATAAGACTATCAAGAAAAGTGATGTTCACATATATACTAAATGAAAAATGCCTCAAAAAAGATAAATCTCTTCACTATCAGCTGAGTTTGGTTTTAGTAGAAGGACAATATCAAAATATGTGAAAAGGAGAAATACTTTGGATGATACTACCTTGGAAGGGAATTGGGCAATTATGTGTAGAGCTCCTCATTCTGATAGGATTGAAGATGTTGTTAGGAACTTGGTGTCAAGTTTTTGGAATGATAATACACGTCTTTCATCAAATAGTAGAGATGTTATCAAGTGTAGGATTGAGCCTAATTGTTATGAGCTCCATGTAATCAAGTAGTAGGGATGTTATCAAGTGTATTATTGGGCCTAATCGTTATGAAATCCATGTAAAACATTGGTTAGACACAACGAAACATGAATGGTATGGTATGCTTACTAATTCAAAGCCTCACAATTTCTCAATAAGCATTTCATTGGTAAAATTAGTTTTCTATTTGTTTATTCTACATATTTTTCCAAAAATTAGCCAAGGGATTTATCTAGCTAATTTCTAAATTCCAAATTTGTTCTCTCTATGAACGATTTTTTGTTATATAAAGATTGGACAAACAATGTTTGAAAGGTTAAGGCCATATTATGTGAAGTTAAACAAATTCTCTGAAACTTGTTGTCGTTATCGTATTGAATTTAATCTCTACCATTAGGTGTTTCAAAATATTAGAGAAGATAGTGATTTTTATGAAAATTCCTCCTAAGAGAACAAGTCAATTCATACCATCCATCATATATAATACAACTGGTCAAATAGATTGTATAAAAGGAATTTGTGGAACATGTGGGAAGTTGGCTAAATTGCCTTTGAGAAATGAAGATACTGATATGACGAAGATGGTAAATTGCAAGAGTTACAAGTACAAAAAGTTTGAAACAAAATTTGGTAAGGAATCCACAAGGTTAGATTATGCAGATGAGAAGATGCCTATTGGAACATTTATGGAAAACTTTCGTAAATTGATACAACCATACATATGCCATGGTTTTTTTCCAAGTGGCAAGCACAACAATTTCAAACATTAAGAGACACTTTTTCACCTGGAACTATTTAATCAGTAGTGGACTTCACGGAAAATTACTCTTTTGTACATCAAAAAGAGATTCAATCAAAGTATTAATTTTCAAAGCATATCACTATTATGGTGCATGTGTGTTATCAACATGCACAAAGCGATTTGGATGGTGTGGACAATACATTTGAATATTGTGTCATTAAGAAAAATACCAATTCTATATTAGTGTTGATAAGGAGCAAGACACACATTTTGTAGAACATTCCTTTAATTTTTTTTTTTGAATATTTGAGAAACAAACACATAAAAATAGATAAGTATTTTGTTTGGTGTAATCAATGTGCATCACAATTCAAATAATCAATGCCATTTTATGCACTATGTAGATATCACTGAAATGAGAAAATACCACATGTTTGGAGTTTCTTTGAGAGTGGGCAAGGAAAGGGTGAACATGATGGTGCAAGAGCTTGTATCAAACATGTTCTAAGAAAGCATCAAATAAATTATACAAGAGATCATATAGATGATGCACATGATGTTGTTGAATGGTGTAAGAAATAGTTTGTGCAACCAAATGATCCAAGTTCATCATAAAAAACAAACAAGCCCATTCCATATAGAGTGTTTTGGGAGATATCAGGTATGTGATTTTTTCAAAGTTTTTTTCAAGTAAATGTATCTAATATCAAGAAATATAAATGTAACGGGAATTTTAGTATTAAAATATTTATATGTTTAGTTCATGTTTGTTTAGCACACATGCATGTGTATGTACATTTTGCAGGTGTGGATAGAAGATCAATGCATGGATGCAAGAGGGTGGAGAAGAAAAGATGTTTACATTGTGTCATGAGTATAGATAATTGCACATGGACATTGTACACTAGGGATTACTCATGTTTTTATTGTAGAAGGTGATAGTTATTATTTATTATGTTGCACAGAAGAGAGGAAGAAGTTAACAAAAGCTGAAATGAATGATGGAATGTTGTTTCCCACAGGTTTGATCTTATTTGAATGTGTTTTAATTAATTGATTTTATTGAATGCATTTTGAATTTTTATACACTTTAACAAATTTTTGAACCTTGAGGAATTTGTTGATTCTTATGCAAGCTCAGTTGTAGTGCAAGGGACATATTTCAAACAAGTCAAAATTGTTCAACATGGAATTCATTTTACTAAATATCAATTTGACAACAAGGTATATCAGTGCAACCACCTAGTCATTGTTGTCAGCCTAATTCTTCATGCAGTTCCACGTTCATATGGGTAGTCTCAAAAGTGGAGACTAGATAATGAAGATCATGAGAAAATATTAAGTGTTATCAAAGATTGAGCTGAACCACTTGACATTGTACGAACTTATTTAGTGCACATGTTTGAACTCATGTTCATTGAATTTATAAAATTTTAGAACTTAACTTGTTTGAACTCATACATTATTATGTAGTGTTTGAACTTATATGTTATATTGTTTAGTTAAATATGAAATTTGATATTAAATTAGGACATTTGTATGTGCAAATTTGAAAATGCCTTAAGGGAATGTACAATTAGCATACATATGTATTTAAATAAATGCACATATATGTGTAAATTAAATGAGGACATGTATGTGTAAATTTGAAAATGTCTTAAGGGGATGTACAATTAGGATACATATGTATTTAAATAAATGTACATACATGTGTAAGATATTTAAATTAGGATGTATGTTTAAAGTAAATTAGGATGTATGTATTTAATTAAATGCATGTGTATGATATGTAAAATAGGATGTATGTAAATTAAATTGGGACATGTATGTGTAAATTTGAAAATGTCTTAAGGGGATGTATGTATTTAAATAAATGTACATGTGTGTAAGATATTTATATTAGAATGTATGCAAAGTAAATTAGAATGTATACATATTTAATTAAATGCATGTATATGATATTTAAATTAGGATGTATGTAAATTAAATTAGGACATGTATGTGTAAATTTGAAAATGTCTCAAGGGGATGTACAATGGGGATACATATGTATTTAAATAAATACACATGCATGTTTAAGATATTTAAATTAGGATGTATGTAATTAAGAATGATATTTTAATTAGGATGTATATGATGTTTAAATTATTTAGGATGTATGTAAAGTAAATTTAAAGGATGTAAAGTAAATGTATTAAGGGGATGTAATAATCTAGGATGTATTTAAACATGGACCTAATCTCTAAGAGATAAATTCAAACATCTAATTTGTATTTAATTAATAATATTTAATTTACATACATATTTTAAATTTAAATACATATATGCATGTCTTTAAATGATGGTCTATATATATTAAAAATCTAACACGTGTACACATATATAAACACGTCTAATTTGTATGTACGTGCATACATACATATAAACATCTAAGATCTATATATAAACAAGATATTCAAAACTTAAACATCTAATCTATGTATAATCATCTAATCATGGACATATATTTACATGATATATTCAAAGTAAACATCTAGAATCTATGTATATAAACATCTAATCTAGATATATAAATACATGTATAAAATGTCAAACATAAAGTATATCAAATGTATATCAATATAAAGGTAAACAAAAATGTCCAAGAAAGTCTATATAAATAGGTGTAAACAACAATATGGCTAAGAAAGTTCATATATATAAAAGGTAAACATGGACCGACTACATGCTTTAAGTGGCAAATCGGTCATCATATAGGCTACGAATAGAGCGGCCCTCTAAGTGAGGGTCCTAGTCCAATCCATGTCCAATTGATCCTTGTACAAGTAAGTAGAACAAATTAAATATCAAATTACATGGATATTTAAATCAAATAGATCTTTAAATGTATACATTTAAAAAATTATACATACATATATGTATATAGAATCCAAAACCCACCTATCCACTAGTAGGTGTCGCATGTAAAGAATACTGCGTCCACACATGCTCTAAGCTCAAGCTAGGAGTAACATGAGGAAGCTATTACATGTACATACACATTTTAGGATTAACTTTCAATTGATAAATGAAACTAGTTATAGAAATTATAGATTAAATATAAAGCACATGTACCTAGGTATCACGAGGTATAGTTTGATCATCTACTATGATCATATCTACCACAACAACTACATCTGCATATCTCTCTTTGGAAGACTCAATGAATGAGGAGTGTAAAGGGATATGTAGATGAGAGGGCATTGGTGAAGTCTCTGATCCTAGTAGCGTATCCACAAAACCAATCTAGCTCAAATCATGTAGTTGCTACTCAAATGAATCCAAGCCCTCTGGTGTGATATGGATCTAATCAGCTGATATCTCCTCTTCAGTAGTAGTAGAGTAATTTTAGGTGGGTCAGCCAGAGCATACATGGAGTGATGGGAATGTTGTGAATGTCCTATGGTATGAGTTGATGTTGTAGCCTACATGTCTCTAAGAATCTCATCTCTGACCTTAGCCAATGGTATATAAAATTAGGATGAAATGAAATAGTATTCATGTAAGAGGTCCTCAACCAAATACGGAGACATCTGAACATGTCAAGCACCTCTGGATATAGCTACTAGGTCCTCTGGTGAGGGTATGTCAACAAAAAAATAGTGATCTAAATCGGCTGCCCCATGACTGGATGATGCCCCTGTGGATGGTCTCGAGCATGGTCAACATCATGTATCTGCCCTTCCTATCAGAAGAAATGGTGGATGTAGCAAAAGAAATATCTCAAATTGTGTCAATTGAGAAGCAATCACTACCCGATCTGTTGTGGAGGCGAGGGATGGGGATTTTGTTGGAAATTTGTGACCAACAAACTGCCTATGTGTAGGCACCTATGTGTCAGCCCCATGATATAGATCTATATCAGCCACTCTACCTGGCCCCTACCCATAATAACCTGGAAGGTCAAGGTAGTTGACCTTGAAATCCAAACGCACCTCAGTGTACACCTGCTAAGAAAAGTATAATGGTGTCTGGTCGTTATTGGGATAACAACCATGACCAACTAAGAATGAGGGTATATCTTCTATGCCACTCACTGATCTATGCACCGTGTTGTTAGACAGTTCAAATAACGGAAAGACAACTGAGAGGGGGAGGGGATGAATCAGCTGTCACAGATTACCAGAACCTTGAGCAATTAAAACTTTAATACCAGAACCCAAAACAATAATACTAGAATTCTTAAACCAAATATTGGAATAGCAGTTAAACCAATTAAGCATAAACAATAATCAGAGAATAAATACAATCCACATGACACCAAGATTTATATGTGGAAAACCCAGTAAAGGAAAAAAAATGGTGGGAAGCCTACCCACAGTCAGATAATACTTCTACAGTAAGTATGTGAATTACAATTGAGGGGCTTGCACTTGCAGGGAGGCCAACAGCCTAGAGTGCACTACTCATCAGAAAAGGAGTCTCACTGACTACATAGAAATCCAGACTACAATCTAGAGAAGAGGTTGAATTGCAAAGATAGCATCTCCTATTCCTGAGTACAGTTTTGGTTAAACTCAATACCGAAGGACTAAATTCTCTTACATAAACCCAATTTGATCTCCAATGATTGACCAAATCCTTTGCTTGAATGATATTACATTATTCGCACATTACATATCCATATCCCATTTCCTTGATCTTCTACCAATATATTCTACAATGAGATCTTACTTCATATATATATATAAACCCTCGACCATAAACAATCAGGTCAGCCACTAGACAATAAACCAATTACATAATTACAAAACATGTCGGTCTTAGACCAAACAAATAATATCCAACACATAAGACATCCCGGAAAGACATCGAGAGGTCCAATCCACACTAAACATTAAGTTGACCCATAACTTAGATCAACCAGGACCCAATATAGGTCCACATGCTACAACAATGATCTCCATCTACCAAGTCTCAAACATGATCACTATCAGCATCCTGAAACTCAACCAGAAATTGTACCAACACCACTTATGCATATCACCAAATATATTCATCAAAATCTCTGTCGATGAAACCCTTGCCAGAACCGCAAGCCAAGCTTTCAAGCAAACAAGATAGCATTTGATCACCAGACCAAAACCAACTAGCTGAATATGAACATGAGTATCATGAACAAGCCAATTCCATAACCAAATCATACTAAAGCCTACCAGATCATGCTGGATCCAAACCAACCAGAAACCACTCATCCTACCAGGACCAGAAGGGTGCTGGTAAAGCATCCAAATAGCTAGTGTTGGCAACAATGATAAAACATCAATGTAACACACAATCAATTCCACCAAATGGCCAACAATATCACCCTTTGGCATTGATGGAAACACTAGATGTGAAAAACATCTAAGTATCAAGAAATGCCAAACAACTCTCCCCCAATCGAAGACAACCAACAATCTCCCACTCAAAGATATAGCAATGAAGTTATGAAACAAAGACCAAACTCCCCCTATGAATGATATCTTTGTAAATATCTGAATTATACATATATCTCTCCACCTAATGTATAAAACCAACTCCTTAAGTTTCTTTTTCACATCAATATCTCTCCCCCTTTAACATCAATACTAGAAATGTGACAAAAATATCAAAGCAAAGACAAACCATTGAATCAAAAGGCTAAGTACTCCCCTTGAGCAATAACATCCCCACATCAGTGCCAAAATGAATAGTATTGTAGATAGGAAATGTGGAAATCATCAAAGAAAATCAATATTAGTCTAGCTCAATCATGAAAGCTAAAATGCAATGATAAAAATCCTAAAAACACTCAATAAAGACATGAAAACAAGACATCAATTCAAATGTAAACCATTGCAAACTTGAATGTCTCCTTCATGTGGCTCCATTGTCCTTCTTTCTCCTTCAAATAGCTTTGTTTGTGGATCTCACCTACTAGTGCATAAGCATGATGTGAAAGCAAGTAGACAAGATGGTAGCACAAGAATACTAGAAGCGTGATTGATTCGACCAGGGATCAAGGACCTTGATTGAAGAAATTCATCCAATTTATAGACAAATTGGAGAAAAGACAAGATTAGCATGAAGATATTTGAAAGGAAATTTCAAATCAAAAATGACAAATATGACAAATTATGACAAATTTGCACTTTCTATGCAAGATTGATTGATTGATAATTTTGACAAAATTATGACAAATTTCTATGTCAAAATTGATTGATTGTCAATTATGACAAATTATGACAAATTGAAATGTCGTTCCCATGAAATTAGGAGAAAAATAGGAGAGAATTGAGAATTAGAAATTAGGAAATTATAAAATTGAAATTGATGAAAATTAGGAAATTAGGAATTAGGAGAAATTAGAAAATGAGGAAATTAAGTGAATTAATTAACAATTTTTCATTTATTAATTAATTCACAAAGAGGGAGGAATTAGTTAGCCAATTAAATAAACATTTAATTGTGACAAGAAGACTTAGGATAAATCAACTATTTAACCTAGAGGGAGAAATGACAAACAAGGTTAAATGATTAAATCATGAAACCCTAGAAGATGAATTAGCAATGCAAGGATGACAATTAGGTCTTGATGAAGGATAATTGATATTGATTCGATTTGATAAGATAAGGCACGATTGATAAGAGGAAAAAACCCTAATTAGGATTGACGATGTCCAAAATGATGACAAATGAATATGCACATTGATGCGATAAGATAAGATCGACCAAAATCATGACTGAAGATTGTTATCGACAAGACCATATTCGAAAGTGAGATAAATGAAGAATGCAGAAGAATGACTCGATGCTCGCAAATGATAAAGACCAAGTGTGTGACATTGGAGAAATGTTAATGTGACACAAAAAACCTAAAATAAGGTAATGCACAAATGTTAAAGTATGACTCCGCAAGCGTTGACCAGTTTTAGACGTCTACATTTTGCCCCTCTTTGAGACAATGCGATTTTAAGCGTTGTTTCAAAGAACAATAATGAAAATGCCCCAGATGCTGACAATGACATATGCATGCCCCCTCGAGGAATTGGCCAGAAACATCTAGAAAAGAGGCCAATTGATCGATAAGAATGATAGAAAATGATAGGAGCAAACAGACTGACAAGACTGACGGAAGAAATGTTAGTAACCAGAAATTAGATAGAGGACAGTTAGAGATGAAGGAAAACTTGCTTTCACAAATGCACATAAGTAGGTGAGAACCTTTATTTGATATGGCAAAATGGATGTAGCGCAACATGGCAATGAAGGCCAAAGCGATAATGCAATCCCTTTGCGTAAGACAGACATATTCACAGACAAGGAATAGTTCAAAAATCCTAAGACAAACTTGCCCCGGAATGTTATGAAACACTCCACAAATAGAAGACAAAAATTAATAAAGGACCATGAGCCATCCAGACCACTCTAAATCACTTAGTGACATCATCGAGCAACATAGGAACATGGTCGAGGCCAAAAATAAATCAATAAAAAGAGAAGACTCGCAAATTCAAACAAGTCAAACAAACATTCTGATCATCATTGTCAAAAGTGGAAAACACAAATGATCATGCTGTCTGGTTTCAGGACATGCAGTACCCCATCTAAGATAGGACACAGTCTGGTTTTGAGCATACCACACCCTGTATAAGACTCATGATAGTAGTGACAAGGTCAAATGATATTGATGTTGATGTTCGATTGATATGACAATTGTGATCAGTTTGAATGTCTGGTTTGATTGAAAAGTTCATCTGTTAATGCGTGATTTCATTAAAGCACAATGTGTGATTGAGTGTCGTTGGATGTATGCTCAACGATCTATCTATGCACAAAGGGGATATTTTTGTTTTGTTTTTTTGAGTTTTACAATTTTTTTTGTGTTCATTTTTTTTTTTCAGGACTTTATTTGACTTTTTAGGGATTTTTTTTCAGGACATTTTTCAAGTTTTTATGATTTTTTCAAGACATTTTTCAATTTTTTTTTTTTTGGATTATTTCAGGACATTTTCAATTTTTTTTGGTTTTTTGCCTCCAATGTCTAGCAAAGCAAGGAATATGACAGGTGAATAAATAGGCTTTCTAAAATGATGGTGGATAGAGGGAAGACAAAGGCCTTTTATCATGGAGACAATACGGATGCAATTTTCAAGGGCTATTGCGTGATGGGAAAAGAGACTGGATATGACAATGTAAAGCAGGAACATGGCATGAGGGACATGTCAAGAGGTTTTTGAAACCATGTTTAAATTTTGCGTCCTTATGTCAGATCAAGATCAAGGAATGAAAAAGAGTGTATGGATAGTGATAAGATATGGATAGGATAAGCAAGACCAAGAATGGATAAGGGACATGGACTGAAGGTCGGGATTGGCTAAGGGATAGTGGCAGAAAGTTGCAATAAGCTGGGGAATATGGATGAAAGGTTATAATAAGCAAATGGATAAAGACCAAAAGCTATGATAGACTAAAAGCTGCAAACAAGATGCATGATGCTCATGAAGATCCTTAGCCTTGTCAAGATCAAAGGTGGAAAAGGGGATATGGACATGAAGGACAATAGGATAATGGAGGGTAATGACAGGGGTTCGATAGGATAATGAAGGGAAATAGGATATGAAGGAGTATGACATGGGTTCGATAGGATAATGGAACAATGAAGGACAAAAGGATATGATAGGATAAAACCTGCCCCTAAGTGTGGTGTGCAAGAAGCTCATAAATTACGCATGACACCTATTTGCCAGGTTTTCATCATGGTACTTGCCCAAGGTGCCTGTTTGCCAGGTTTTAACCAGTGGACGAATTATTTTTCTTTATTTTTTTCTTTTCTTTTTTTTTTCACTTTTTTTTTTTTTATATTTTGACTTTTTCAATAGAAGATGGACACATGATAGGGGATGGAAGAAGGACTCAAACATCTTTTTTTTGTTTGGATAGTAGCCTTGAAAAAAATGGACCATGACCTTTAAAAAACATGCTCAAAGACGTTGGGAGGATAAGGACATGGAAAATGAGATGAAACTAAGGCAAGGATTTATGCAAAAGATTGGACCAAAGGGATTGAAGGATGAAAAATATGCATTGGATAATGGATAGGGTATTGGAAGAATTGGGCTTGAGTGGATGGAAATTTTGGCAAGATTGACATTGAC
Organism: Cryptomeria japonica; assembly: GCF_030272615.1. Lineage (NCBI taxonomy): Eukaryota > Viridiplantae > Streptophyta > Pinopsida > Cupressales > Cupressaceae > Cryptomeria > Cryptomeria japonica. The sequence continues at coordinate 25,025,284 of NC_081415.1, read as the reverse complement.
ACACACCTTGAAGGGTGATGGACTAATGGAGGAAAGATGTATCTTAGATTGTGAGATTTGGATGGAGGAATAGCTTGGGATTTTGGGATATAAGGGCCCAAAATGGATGAAGAAGGTGATGGAGGAACAAATTTGAGAGGGTTGGATGGAGGAATAGCAACTTTGGATGCCAAGTTGGATGTTTCTTTAAGCTTTTGTGCTTCAAGGAGCCGCTTAGGGATCCACATGGTTTTTGATTTTTCATGCTTTTGTGGTTCCTTGGAGTGCATTGCTTGCACAAGGGATTTAGGAACCCATATATATTTTGACTCTGCTTTATTTTGCTCAGTGGGCCTTTGTGGCCTTTTGGATATATTTTTTCTTTATAGATCATATTGTTCTTTGTTTTGACATGTCGATTATATTGGACATGTTGATCCTTGAATACATGTGGATTGCTAGACTTATGACGTTTATACTTGGCATCCAAATTGCTTGGAGGTGGAAAGGAATGCATGGATGGATATGAATGAAATGGAGTTATTTTGGATTGATGAAAGTTACTCAAGGATGTGTGCCTTTTCTGATCTTGCATAGAGGAGGAAAGGATATAAGGACCTAAGATGGATGGAAGGTATGAAGGGGAAGGGATATGTTTGGATTTTGAAGGGATGTTGGATTTAGTAGGGGTACCCACGTCTTGAGGAATTTCATTGAGGCCATGACCCTTAATATTTTCTTTAACATGAATGGATTCTTGCTTATGGAGATCTACTCCTTTGCCTTTATGAATATCTTGACTTGTAGGATAATTTTCTCTTTGGGAAGGAGACGCGAGTCCATTATGAGGTGGATATGATATGAGAGAAATAATGAGATCTTGAAGTGGATCAGATTGCACCAAAGTGGAAGAACCCATTATGCATGTCAAGGGTTCATGAACATCTTGCATTGACACGTTAGAATCATGAAGGGGATTAGGATCATGAGGGGGACTAGGATTGTGTAGTGGATATGGTTCAATGATAGGCTCTTCAAGAGATGGAATGGGAGAAATAATGGGATCATCAAAAGAAATGCAATCTTGGAGTGTATATGGAGCATTAAGACAAGGAGATGGAGGAACAAAAGGATCTTGTGGAGGATTTAAAGGAATAATTTGATCTTGACAAGGAGGAAGATCATTGGAATCCTCTTTAAAGTTGCTTTGCTCTTGACTTTTAATGGGATCATCGGAAATGATGGAAGGGATATCCTGATCTTTCTTAGGAAGTGGAATGCCAATGGGATTTGAAAGGAAATTTTTTTCATGAAATGGAAGGGGATCATTTGGGATTGGATGGACTAGGATATCTTGATCTTGCATGGGGAATGGAGTGTCAATAGGACTTTGGATAGGATGGACAAGAATAGGGGAATCATCATGAGTGTCTGGGAACATGGGGTCTTGGTCAACAATTGGATGGGATGATAAGGTTTTGGGATCTTGATCTTGATCTATTTTAAGACACGTTTCTTCATGCTCTAAATTATCCTCTTGAAATGAGGTTGGACTTTGGATATGCATGGGGGATTCTGACAAGGAATCAATGTTTTGGCATGAAGGAAATGCACTTTGAACATTTGTGATGGATTCTGGCAAGGAATCAATGCTTGAACATGAGGAAGAGGGACTTCGAATGGGGTCTTCTAAAATAGGTAATGGCAATAAAGTGCATGGTGGCATTGGGTCTAGTATTTCTGAAACATGACAAGGATGTGCATCATGAATTGGATTATCATGGCAATCAATTATGGATAGCTCTTGGATAATTGCATCCTTGGGTGTATTGTTTGATGAGGACAACATGGAAGGTTCTTGGGAAACTTCTAAAGGTGTATGGATAGATGCCACTGGAGAGTCAATTTGTTTGTGGGGGGATGAGGCATTGCTAGACATAATTGTATTAGCTTGATCTTCCTCAAAGAACTCACTTGGTAGTTTCCTTAAGATCATTGCAATAAAGCCACCTTTCTTTCGAGGTTTTGACATGATTGGATCTGGAATTTGAACTTGTTTTTGATTTGATGTCATGTTTTGATATTGGACTTGGTTCAATTGTTCCAACATGTTTGAAACTTGGCTTGGTGTGTGCTGCAACCTTTGTTTTTGAATGTTTGGTTGTGGTTGTTGACATTGATATTCCACCATTGGTTGAACCATTTGTGGACATTGTATAGTTGGTTGGACATATTGTTGAAATTGGACCATTGGTTGTATTGGTTGTATATGTTGAACAATTGGTTGAACCATTGGTTGTATTGGTTGAAAATCTGATTGATAGTAAACACCTTCTTGTTCTTGTTGTGGAGGCACATAATGTTGAAATTGATGTTGTCTCTTTTCTTGAAATTGTTTCATCATCTCTATTTGGGAGAGGAGAGCTGGTATGTTTGATCGTTCAAGAAGAGATCTTACATCAATTGGCTCAATCTTTGGATTTCGACCTGGAAATTTTTGAAACATTTTGGACATTTGTGATCTATTCTTCTCAATGTTTTTCACTCTTTGTTCCAATATCTCCTCTTCTTGAGCTAGTTTCTCCTCTAGTTTTTGTATTTGGAGACTTGTTTCATCATAAAAAGTTTGATCGATATTGCCTTGTTGTTGGGTTGTATATAATTGTGATTGCCTTGGATTAAAATTCGATTGCATTTTCGGTTGATACGTCAAACTTTGTTGCAACATTGGTGCTTGGAACCTTGTTTCAATAGACATGTCACTATGCAAATGGAACTAATGGGATTGACAAATGCAACCTAAAAGGATAACAATGCAACTTAATGTTTTTGTTGTTTTTCAAGATTTTGACAAATTCATGAATGCAATTCTAAAAATGAGACCCTTAGGAAATTGAAATGATGTCTAGACCTCAAAGGACAAAAGGACCAAGTGACAATAGGACAAATTGACAATGTCTCACCTATATGCTTGGATACTAAGCTAGGTTTGACCAAATGACATTGATGACAAAAAGACAAAAGTTTGATAAGGTCAAGACTTCCTAACAATAACTTAGGGTTTATCAAAGATTTGCATTACTCAAGTATGACAAAACCTAGTTTTTGAGACTACACACAAGAAAGCAATGATTATGACAATGACCTAGGATATGATATGAAAATGATCTAAGGATATGATATGACAATGCAATGATAAGGATATATGAAAACCAATGACTTGGAATATGCGAAATGCAACCTATGCAACCTAAATGGTAGTCTGACTTGGATATGACAATGAAATGCAAACCTAGGGAAAATGATCTTGGACCTAAGTGACATGAATGTTGAGACAAGATTTTGAAAAATGTTTGACAACCATGTTTGAAGGTTTTTTGAACTTTGTTGAATGAAATACTCTTGTGGTTAACCTTGTTTTGAATCAATTTGTCTTGTTTTTGAAATGAGACACAACTCAACTTTTGACAAGCAAAGAAGACAAGATATTTTAACTTAGACTCAAGACAATCATGCTCATTCACACATTTCTTATGCTAGGCAAGGACAGTAGGTACTTGAGAGGTAGACTCATTATGGGATTCAAGGACAATACATAGATGCTTGACCCCATAGGCTCCCCTCCATGGCACTCACTTCTCAGGGCAGCCAAGAATCAATCCCCATGGAAATCTCCCCATGGCAAACTTGTATCTCTTCCAAGTATCCAAAATTTTCCTTCTCAAGCAACTAGAAGGATTTTTGGCCTCTAAATACAAGGTGTTTAGTAAGGATTTATGTTAAGTGTTACTCCTTGGTGTCATGCAAGCGTGATTGAGACATTAAGCCCACCAAGATACCAAAAAAATGTAGTCGTGCAAGCACAATTTAGACCATGAGGCCCTACTTAGATGTTGATATGAGAAAGAGTCCAAGGGTCATCACTTCCCAAGTAACTACAATTCCCACGTAACCCTTCCTTCAAAGCTTTTGCCCATCAGGTATTTATCTATAGTGAGTTAGAATGCCAAGGTATTCTAGCTATACTCACTTTGGGTCATTCCCTTCTCACGATTATCACTTGCTTGCAAAAGAAAGCAAATGGTCGGGAAGGTAGGCCCTCTAAAGGTGGCAAACAATCCAAAACAAGAGAATGGTATCGAAGATTTGGATTTTTTATCACCCCAAGAAGGATGAGAGCATACTCTCCTACTCCAATGTCAAACTCGACAAGCAAAGTAAACACATGTTCATTCCATCCTAATTAGCAAAAATACTAGGTGCCTAATTATGAATTACAAACACAAAAGTTTAGTTGGAGTACAAGGCAACCTGCAAAACCACCAAGTTAGAAGTTTGATTTGTTTGATCTTTGACCATCGAACCTGCATAAAATGTGTTAGTAGTTTCATTTTTATCTTTTCCATGTGTAATACCAAGGTGCTGCACAGAGAATCAGTACCAAAGAAAACCAAAATGCAAGAACAGAATGCCAAACAAAGTAATTTGCAAGTAAAAACACTAATTTTCACCTTTGTTTCTAGCCCTACACAGGCGTAAAATGTCTCACATAGGTGCAGAATGCAGTAACACAAGTGCAGAATGTAGTAACACAAGCACATAAGTCCTTGACATAGGCACAAAATGCTTGACACAGGCACAGATTGTTCTTACACAGGCGTAGAAGTTCTTGACACAGGCGCAGATTGCTCTTACATAGGCACAAAAGTTCTCAGAGAGCCCTGCATTACCCTGTTTCTTGGGTTTTTCACCTACAAATCAACTCAAAAGCACTCAAAAGAATGATTAAAGGGTTAGTTCACGTTAGGTTCACCAATTAATGTAGATAGGAAATGTGGAAATCATCAAAGCAAATCAATATTAGTCTAGCTCAATCACAGAAGCTAAAATGCAATGATAACAATCCTAAAAACACTCAATAAAGACATGAAAACAAGACATCAATTCAAATGTAAACCATTGCAAACTTGAATGTCTCCTTCATGTGGCTCCATTGTCCTTCTTTCTCCTTCAAATAGCTTTGTTTGTGGATCTCACCTAGTAGTGCATAAGCATGATGTGAAAGCAAGTAGACAAGATGGTAGCGCAAGAATACTAGAAGTGTGATTGATTCGACCAGGGATCAAGGACCTTGATTGAAGAAATTCATCCAATTTATAGACAAATTGGAGAAAAGACAAGATTAGCATGAAGAGATTTGAAAGGAAATTTCAAATCAAAAATGACAAATATGACAAATTATGACAAATTTGCACTTTCTATGCAAGATTGATTGATTGATAATTTTGACAAAATTATGACAAATTTCTATGTCAAAATTGATTGATTGTCAATTGTGAAAAATTATGACAAATTTAAATGTCATTCCCATGAAATTAGGAGAAAAATAGGAGAGAATTGAGAATTAGAAATTAGAAAATTAGAAAATTGAAATTAATGAAAATTAGGAAATTAGGAATTAGGAGAAATTAGAAAATGAGGAAATTAAGTGAATTAATTAACAATTTTTCATTTATTAATTAATTCACAAAGAGGGAGGAATTAGTTAGCCAATTAAATAAACATTTAATTGTGACAAGAAGACTTAGAATAAATCAACTATTCAACCTAGAGGGAGAAATGACAAACAAGGTTAAATGATTAAATCATGAAACCCTAGAAGATGAATTAGCAATGCAAGGATGAAAATTAGGTCTTGATGAAGGATAATTGATATTGATTTGATTTGATAAGATAAGACAAGATTGATAAGAGGACAAAACCCTAATTAGGATTGACGATGTCCAAAATGATGACAAATGAATACGCACATTGATGCGATAAGATAAGGTCGACCAAAATCATGACTAAAGATTGTTATCGACAAGACCATATTTGAAAGCGAGACAAATGAAGAGTGTAGAAGAATGACTCAATGCTCACAAATGATAAAGACCAAGTGCGTCACATAGGAGAAATGTTAATGCAACGCAAAAACCCTAAAATAGGGCAATGCACAAATGTTAAAGTATGACTCCACAAGCGTTGACCAGTTTTAGACGTCTACAAGTATGTCTGATAATGCATACCGAACTGATGCCAAACCGCATCAATCAAGTCTCTACCAGAGGGGTAGAAACTCCCAATCTATCTCTGAAGTACTCAAACGATTCTTTAGGCAAAAGTTTAGTGAAAATATCTGCAATCTGCTCTTTAGTGTTCACATAGACTAGTCTAACTTCATTTGCTTCCACCTTTTCCTTCAAAAAGTTGTATTTGATAGATGTGTGCTTTGTCTTAGAATGAAATACCGAATTCTTTGATATATTGATAGTAGGAAAGTTATCATAGTGAATAACAACCGGTCCATTACAATCCACTTTTATATCCTTCAACATTTGCTTCATCCATAAAACTTGTGTGCAGTTAGTAGAAACAACAACATACTCAGCTTTAGCAGAAGATAAAGAAGTACATGATTGTTTCTTGCTGATCCATGAAACCAACTTCTTTCCAAGAAAGAAACATCCACTGGAAGTACTTTTCCAGTCATCAACATCTCCAACCCAATCAACATCTATATATGCACATAATATAAATTCATCATCCTTAGGGTAACACAAACCATATTTTGATGTACCTTGTAATATCTAAAAATCCTTTTCACCACACTCTCATGATTTTCTCTAGGATCACTCTGAATCTTGATATAATACAAACAACATTCATTATGTCAGGCCTAGTCTAAGTCAAATAAAGCAGACCTCCAATCATAGACTTTTATCTTGTAGGATTTACTAGTGCAGAAGCATCTTTTCTTGTCAATTTCTCACTTGTAACCATAGGAGTACTTACCAGTTTAGAATCTCCCATACCAAATTTATTTAACAGTTCCTTAGCATACTTAGTTTGAAAGATGAAAATACCTTTATCAGTTTGAGTAATCTACAAACCTAAGAAAAATTTCATTTCCCCAATCATAGACATTTCAAATTCTTTCTCCGTATTGTTAGCAAATTCCTTGCACAACATATCTTCACCTCCAAAAATGATGTCATCAATGAATACTTAGATAATTAGTATATCATCATCAATGATCTTATAATATAAATTATTTTCAGCATTACCCTTAGTAAAACCAAGCTTCAAAAGATATTTATCCAACCTTTCATACCAAGCTCTAAGTGTTTGTTTCAATCTATATAAAGCTTTCCTTAACCTGCAAACCCTATTTGTATCATCTGATAGTGAAAAACCATTAGGTTTCTCAATATAAACTTCCTCATCAAGATCCCCATTAAAAATGCACACTTAACATCCATCTGATAAACCTTGTAGTTTTTATAAGCAACATAGGCAAGAAATAATCTTACAGCTTCAATGCTAGCTACTGGTGCAAAAGTCTCTCCATAGTTAATTCCTTCCTTTTGAGAATATCCTTTACAAACCAATCTAGCCTTATTCCTTATAAATTAACCATCCTCATTCAATTTATTCCTAAAAACCCATTTAGTTCCAATAACATTCTTACTTTTAGGTCGGGGAACCAAAGTCTGTGTGTTATTTTTCTCAATTTGATCTAATTCATCTTCCATAACTTTCAACCAATATTCATGTTTGCATGCCTCAATTACTGATACCAGTTCAGATATAATCATTTCCATCATCGGTTCCTTCTCATAAACTCTGATTTGACCTCTATTCAGCTCATCCACTTTGACATTATCACCCTCCACAATTCTCTGCAATCTCTCGTTATAAAATCTAAATGCATTGCTTTCATTAGAATAACCAAGAAATATGCCTTCATCACATCTAGGATCAAATTTTCCAATGATATCATCTCTCCTAATATAACATTTACTACCAAATATTATGAAATACTTAACTGTAGGTGTACTGTCAAACCATAATTCATAAGGTTTCTTATCGGTTTCTCCTTTGATATGCACTCTGTTGAATGTATAAACAACTGTGCTCACTGCTTCTCTCCAGTAGATATGACATAGAATAGCTTCCATCATCATTGTTCTAGCAACATCCAAGATAGTTATATTCCTCCTTTCCACAACTCCATTCTACTGAGGTATCCAAGGAGCATAAAATTGTCTTCTTATACCATGCTTCTCACAAAAGTTATTAAACTCTCCGAATGTGAATTATCCACCATGATCTGACCTCAAACATTTAATCTTCAATCCTATCTCAGTTTCTACTTTACCCTTAAATATTTTAAACTTTTAAAATGCCTTAGATTTTTGTTTTAGAAAAGTAGTCCACATCATTCTAGAATAATCATCAATGATTAGCATGAAATATCTATCACCTTGAAATTTTTTAACTCTAGCAGGGCCACACAAATTAGTATGAATAAGATCAAGAACATCATTAGATTTATCTTGTATACTCCTAAAAGAGGTTTTGACATGTTTCCCCATTTGATATTCTTTACATACCGGATTATAGGGCTTCACAATCTTAGGTATATCTCTAATTGCATTAGTTGAGCCGATCTTCACAATGTAATCAAAATTCACATGACACAACCTTTTATGCCATAGACAACTATCATCAATTTGTGCAATCAAACATGTCTTCTCATCGAAGTTCAAATAAAATATATTACCTTTTGTTTGTGTACTGGTTGCAATCTCCAAACCAGATCTGTTAATGATTTTTTGTTTTCAATCCTTGAAGTGTAATTGAAATCCCTTATCCACCAATTGTCCTACACTCAAAAGATTATGCCTTAAACCTTCAACATAATAAACATTGTCAGTATTGTTCTTACCATCCAATGATATAGTTCCTTTTCCTTTGATCATACATGCTTTGTCATCTCCAAATCTAACCAAACCGCCATCAAATTATTGCAAACATAGAAACTTTCCTTTATCTCCAGTCATATGATGTGAACAACCACTGTCAATTACCTATTCATCCTTATCTTCAATTTTAGTAGCAAGTGCCTTCTCTTCAAGTACATTCTCTTCCAGTACCAGATCATCTTCCTTGATAGCCAGAAACACCCATTCCTTCCCATAGCCAAAACCACTAGCAGTGTCTTTTGTCGGTTCATCATTAGAATCAATAATGCCTTCCTTGTCTGCTATGTAGCATGATTTGTCTTTGTTTTCTTGTACTTATACTTGTTATGATATCGAGGGTTAGGCTTAAAATATCTTCTAACTCTTTTTTCAAATCTTGAATTCCTTTTAGAACATCTAGATGCAAAATAACCAATTTTATTACATACAAAACATTTAAATGGTTCTTTTCCTTCATACTTACTTCCTACCAGTCCTTTAGGTACTCTTCTAGCAAATGGTGCTTCAAGTTGCTCAAACTCTTCATCTTCTCTCTTCATATCTTCCAATTCCTTTGCATATAAATCTTTCCAATCTTGCTTACCGATTGCAGATGTAGATGCATGAAAAGAAGGTTTAGTCTTTACAGCTCCAGAAGGTCCAAATTCTTCAAGCTCAAAAGCAGATAATTTCCCAACCAAAGTATCTTTGTTAACAGATGTATTAGCCATTATTCTCAACTCATTAATTGTAGTAGCTTTCATTTTGTAAGCTGGTGGTAGGGATCTCAGAACTTTAGAAACAATTTCATCTTCGCTCAGTGTTCCATCACAACTTTGAATTCCCATAACAATCTCATTTACCCTTTCCATGAATGCAGTAATCCTTTTATCTTCTTCCATCTTCAGGTTTTCATATCTCATCTGGTAACCATCAAGTTTAGTAATCTTTACTATAGGGTCACCTTCATTAAGAGTCTCCAACTTATCCCATATAGCCTTTCCAGATGATTTGTCAGTCAATCCCATTATTTGTTGATCAGAAAGTACACACAAGAGGGCTTCTCTTTCTCTACAATCATTGTCAAGCTCCTTATCCAGGTTTGCCAGAGGAGGATTTCTAGATGTTGGATTATAAGGTGTGACACCATTTTGTGTGATCTCTCGAATCTCCTTGCCAAGACATCTCAGATGAGTCTCCATCCAAATCTTGCATAGTGTGTAATTTGTTCCATCAAGCCTCAGAATATCTCTCTAAAAGATAGCTCCAGATGAACTGGATGAACTTGAACTATTAGTCACCATAGGATCTTCCTCAAGTGGTTAAGATTTTTCTAGAGATGACCAAATCTCTGATACCAATTGTTAGACAATTCAAATAATTGGAAGACAATTGAGAGGGGGGGTGAATCAGTTGTCACAGTTTACCATAACCTTGAGAAATTAAAAATTTAATACCAGAAACCAAAACAATAATACTAGAATGCTTAAACCAAATACCGAAATAGTAGTTAAACCAATTAAGCATAAACAATAATCATAGAATAAATACTATCCACATGACACCAAGATTTATACGTGGAAAACCCGGTAAAGGGAAAAACCATGGTTGGAAGCCTATCCATAGTCAGATAATACTTCTGTAGTAAGTATGTGAATTACAATTGAGGGGCCTGGACTTGCAGGAAGGCCAATATCCTAGAGTGCATTGCTCATCACAAAAGGAGTCTCATTGACTACATATAAATCCAGACTACAATCCAGAGAAGAGGTTGAACTGCAAAGATAGTGTCTCCTATGCCTGAGTATAGTTCTAGTTAAGCTCAATACCGGAGGAATAAATCCTCTTACATAAAACCAATTCAATCTCCAATGATCAACCAAATCCTCTACCTGAATGATATTACATTATTCCCACATTACATATCCATATCCCATTTCCTTGATCTTCTACCTATATATTCTATAATGAGATCTTACATCATATATATACAAACCCTCGACCATAAACAATTAGGTCGGCCACTAGATAATAAACCAATTACATAATTACAAAACATGTTGGCCTTAGACCAAACAAATAATATCCAACACATAATAGATCTCAGAAACACATCGAGAGGTCCAATCCACACGTTACATTAAGCTGGTCCATAACCTAGATCAACCGGACCCAATATAGGTCCACACACTACAACAATGATCTCATTCTGCCAAGTCTCAAACATGATCACTGTCAACATCCTAAAACTCTACTAGAAATTGTACAAACACCACTTATGCATATCACCAAAGATCTTCATCAAAAGCTATGTCAGTGAAACCCTCGCCAGAACCGCAAGCCAAGCTTTCAAGAAAACAGGATAGCATCCGATCACCAAACCAAAACCAGCTGACTGAATATGAATATGAGTATCATGAACAAGCCAATTCCATAACCAAATCATACTGGATCCTACTGGATCATGCCGAATCCAAACCAACCAGAAAGCACTCATCCTACCGGGACCAAAAGGGTGTTAGTAAAGCATCCAAACAGCTAGTATTGGCATCAATGACAAAATATCAATGCAACACATAATCAATTCCACCAAATGGCCAGCACGTGTTACAAAATACCCTCAAACCTTATTCTTCTCCTGATATTGAGGAAATAATTCCTCTTTAATGATTTCCTTGAGGACTCTCTGCTAGACTTCCTCCAAGGAAAGAAAACTCTTGATGTCAGATCTCAACTGCCTAAATATGACATCAATAATGTGTGGGGCATAT